>NC_082708.1:118786210-119096402 GCF_030144855.1 Hypanus sabinus
CTCCAGGTTGAGTCGGTAGTGAAGAAGGCGAATGCAATGTTGGCATTCATTTATAGACAATAGACAATAGGTGCAGAAGTAGACCATTCGGCCCCTCGTGTTTGCACCGCCATTCTGAGATCATGGCTGATCATTCACTATCAATACCCAGTCCCTGCCTTGTCCCCATATCCCTTGATTCCCCTATCCATCAGATATCTATCTAGCTCCTTCTTGAAAGCATCCAGAGAATTGGCCTCCACCGTCTTCCGAGGCAGTGCATTCCACACCTCCACAACTCTCTGGGAGAAGAAGCTCTTCCTCAACTCTGTTTTAAATAACTGACCTCTTATTCTCAATCCATGCCCTCTGGTACTGGACTCTCCCAACATCTGGAACATATTTCCTGCCTCAATCCTATCAAATCCTTTAATTATCTTAAACGTTTCAATCAGATCCCCTCTCAATCTCCTCAATTCCATCGTGTACAAGCTCAATCTCTCCAATCTCTCTGCGTAAGACAGCCCTGCCATCCCAGGAATCAACCTAGTGAATCTACGCTGCACTTCCTCAATTGCCAGAATGTCCTTCCTTAAATCTGGAGACCAAAACTGTACACAATATTCCAGGTGTGGTCTCACCAGGGCCCTGTACAAATGCAAAAGGACATCCTTGCTCTTGTACTCAATTCCCCTTGTAACAAAGGCCAACATTCCATTTGCCCTCTTCACTGCCTGTTGCACTTGCTCATTCACCTTCATTGACTGATGAACTAGGACTCCTAGGTCTCTTTGCATTTCTCCCTTACCTAACTCTACACCGTTCAGACAATACTCTGCCCTCTTGTTCCTGCTTCCAAAGTGGATAACTTCACATTTATTCACATTGAATGACATCGGCCAAGTATCTGCCCACTCACCCAGCCTATCCAAGTCTCCCTGTATTCTCCTAACGTCCTCTTCGAATGTCACACTGCCAACCAGTTTAATATCGTCAGCAAACTTGCTGATATAGTTTTCAATGCCCTCATCTAAATCGTTGACATAAATCGTAAAGAGCTGTGGTCCCAATACAGAGCCCTTTGGTACCCCACTAGTCACCTCCTGCCAGTCCGAGAAACACCCATTCACTGCTACCCTTTGCTTTCTATCTGCCAACCAGTTTTCTATCCATGTTGAAACCCTGCCCCCAATGCCATGAGCTCTGATTTTACTCACCAATCTCCTATGTGGCACCTTATCGAATGCCTTCTGAAAATCTAGGTACACAACATCCACTGGCTTACCCTTGTCTAACATCCTTGTTACACCCTCAAAAAACTCCAACAGATTAGTCAAGCATGATTTGCCCTTGGTAAATCCATGCTGGCTTGGCCTAATCCTATTTCTGCCATCAAGATGTGCCACTATTTCATCCTTAATAATGGACTCAAGCATCTTCCCCACGACTGACGTTAGGCTAACAGGGCGATAGTTCTCCGTTTTCTCCTTCCCTCCCTTCTTGAAAAGTGGGATAACATTAGCCACTCTCCAATCTTCAGGAACTGATCCTGAATCCAAGGAACATTGGAAAATGATTACCAATGCATCTGCAATTTCTAGAGGAATAGAGTATAGGAGCGGGGATGTGATGTTGAGGCTCTATAAGGCACTGGTAAGACCTCACTTGGAATACTGTGTACAGTTTTGGGCTCCTTAATTAAGAAAGGATGTGCTTACATTGGAGAGGGTTCAGAGAAGATTCACTAGAATGATTCTGGGAATGCAAGGGTTAACATATGAGGAACGTTTGACCGCTCTTGGACTGTACTCCTTGGAGTTTAGAAGAATGAGGGGGGACCTCATAGAAACATTTTGAATGTTGAAAGGCATGGACAGAGTGGCTGTGGCAAAGTTGTTTCCCATGGTGGGGGTGTCTAGTACCAGAGGACATGACTTGAGGATTGCAGGGCGCCCATTCAGAACAGAGATGTGAAAAAAAATTTTTAGCCAGAGGGTGGTGAATCTATGGAATTTGTTGCCACGGGCGGCAGTGGAGGCCAAGTCAGTGGGTGTATTTAAGGCAGAGATTGATAGGTATCTGAGTAGTCAGGGCATTAAAGGTTATGGTAAGAAGGTGGGGGAATGGGACTAAAGGGGAGATTGGATCAGCTCATGATGAAATGGTGGAGCAGACTCAATGGACCGAATGGCCAACTTCTGCTCCTTTGTCTTATGGTCTAACATAGCTTCCCCGTTGTCGTTCTCGTCAATCAGCCAGTGCATCACACTTGTCATGCTCTATGTTACTGATGCCTGACAGGGTTTTGCAATCCCTATAAAAACGTTGAGGCAATCACTCTCACCTTTTCTTAGATCGCGCATCATGCCATGACGCATAACAGTGGTACGCAGTAATTTTAGTTATATCACCATTGAGCAACTCGCTGATGAGGAAGTCCTGCAGTATTTGATGTTCATAAAGAAAAAAGACATTCAAGACAAACAAGTACACTTTTGATTGAACCCGTTGCTGCTATTATGTTCGAGTGCACTGCCAGCTTACCGGAAGTGTTACAAAGTCATGCTGATTTACTGTGTGTACAGTTGTTTGTCTAGGATTTACTTCAGTGTCAGTGGTGTCACTTCATTAGTTTGAAAATGTGGGAGAAGGGTTTCTTCATGTCATCCGTGGCATTTCTTTAGGTATTCTACATGGAGCTAGGATCATCACAGTTACTGTGTGGCCCGTTGAGTGCTTCTAGCATTTAGTTTTTAGTTTTTTTAAATAATACCTTAATAAGGAAGTACATTTCTTGAACCTAATTATTAGTCTTGTATTATGCACAAACATTGAATGAGTATTAAGGGAAGGAAGCTTGTTGACATTGTAGATAAAGAGTCTTGACCTGATACGTTTCCCTCCATGCTTGAACTGTTGAGTTCCTCCAGCTGCTTACTTTGTGCTCCAGATTGTAACATCTTCAGTACATCCTTGTGCTGTATTTGGTGCTGAAAATTAGATCAGTTACATAATTCTAGCTGGCATTGTCAGAATTAATTTTCATAACTAGTTTAGAAAATGCTGTACCTTATTTCTTCTTTCATATCCTGGTTCTACACTGGTTATGTTTGCTTTTTTATGGTCATTGGTCATCCAATCATTGACAAGTTATTGTACTGGAATTCTCTGCAGCACACTGATGATCCGATTTACTTTGTTTTTAGGGTTTCAAACCGTAAAGCCAAGGCTGTCTATTCTTGCGAAGCTGAGCATGTCTCTGAGTTATCCTTCAAAGTGGGCGCAATATTTGAAAATGGTGAGTGTAACCTGATACCTTGCTTTGTGTCTTGTAAAGCACAATTACATTTCTTAACTTAAAATATATGTATTTTCTTGGTGAAACATCCTTCACACAGTAGGAGATAAGCCCATCTCAAATGCTATTGAGTTGCCTGCACCTTTAGCATACACCTACTGGGATATAGATTTATGTAGTTCAAGTTGTCTGACCATAATTCCCTTCTTAATGTTCAAGAATTCATAACAATTGTAGATTAATGTGGTGAATACATCCCTCTCTTTCCTACTATTTGTAAAGAGAAAAAAACAAATATTCAATTTTGATAATCTGTTCATGATCTAACTCTGGGCATCATTTTCACGTATGGGCTGTTTAGGACGTGGACTAATCACATACTTTCTACACAGAAGTCTCCCTGTTGTTCAGTGGCATTGTTGTCATTATCTGTTGTTCCCCACTGCAGGACCTTAACTGCTGCATTCACAAGCTAAAAGCAGCAATTATATGTTTTGTGTATAGATCTGGCTGTTTCTTGAAACAAAAGGCATGCACTCGTTATGTAAACTATATTGTTCTGTGTGTGTTTGTTTATTTCCTAGTTCATTCTTCACGGGAACCCGGCTGGTTGGAAGGAACCCTCAATGGCAAAACAGGACTCATTCCTCAAAATTATGTTGAATTCCTGTAGCACTGAGCCTTTGAACTTTGTAAGAAATGCTTTTCATGGTATCCATGGCCAATCACTTGACAATACTGGTCCTACTGTAGTTCCAAACCTTGCATCTTAAAATTGGAACAAAGGCAAATGATGATTTGCATATTAACGTACCTAACCTGCAACATCTGTAAAAATTGTGTTTTTAAATTAAAATATAGGCTGAAGTGTTACTGTTACTTTGGCATGCTACTTTAATTATTGACTTTTTAATCATAGGATTCAGGAGCTGGGGGGCAACGTTTGAAGATAGTTTTGTAATTTACAAACAGCAGGTGATATCTTTGTAGCCTGAAGTTCTAATATCTATTTTGCATCACAGTTCAATTCTACATATATTTTCATTATGCTTTATGCATATAAATAAAAGAGAAATTGCAGTAAAAATGGGTGAGGAAGAAGGGGAGTTATTTCGATGCACTTTGGATTTTGCATTGTAGACCACGTCTAACATCGGGATGTTTCAATTTTAAGAAACAGTGAAAATGTTATCGTAACATATTTTTGACGTTGTATATTTGTGAAACATTTTAAGTAATTAGATAGATAATTGAAAACCATCAGATCTGCTGACAGCATTTTTACAAGATTTTAGTGAATTTATCATGAGTTTTTATTAATGGAACAATTCCATTCAAATTATAACAAGCAATTTTAAATTCCGTGTTTGTATATTTCTGTTAATTTTAACTTGAGAAAAATGTGAACTATATTAAGACATTGTTATACTTGAGGATTGTTCCAGCTTTAATAGTTATGTGGATGAATGGTCAGCCTTGTCATAGACTAAAGATTTAAAATTTAATCTGGAATATCCTGTAATGACAAGGGAAAATAAAAATCACTGCCTATAGAAGTTTTGAGATTTTATTACTTATGTTTATATAATCCATAACATTTTACTAGGTGTTCCGTGAAATGCTTTTGTTATTTCAGATTATTGTTTTTCAATGGATATTTTCCAGTTGATGGGAATTATATCTGAAACTTTTTTTCATATTGTGAAACATTTGCAAATCTTTCAAATTCAAGCATTATCATTTCTTAAGTGTCTTTCATTTGAACTGTTGAACAACCTTTTCATTGTATAAAATGCTAGCAATTTGTTGGTAGGTTTTAGTCATGGAAAGTTTTGAGGTACCCAGTGTCTGTGAGTTAATAAAATGTTAATGAAACAGGATCCCTATTCCAGGTGACATTCCTTTCTGGAAGCACACGTAGGTCGTGCTGGAATAAGGTACACCTATCATCTTCTTCAGAAAAGAACAGTCATCATTTCAGCTCTATGAAGGAGATTCACTTCAAAATGTAGCAGTGAGAGGAAAGAAGAAGGGGACAAAAAGGACCATCTTCTTAAATTCATCCGTTACCCCTTTGCTCCAGGCTAAATTATTGTAATGGCAAATACAGGAAGGGATAGAAAAACTGGAAAAACCGGACAACCAATTTCAGCAGGAACTAGATACAGTATATTTTTAAGAGTATATCCAAACAATTCAGATTAAAGTGGGAGTGAAGTTGAAGAGCAGATTTATTTATTGCCATTGAACCAGCTGAAGCAACGTGTGGAAAGGAACCAAAAGAGATGAAAGATTCTATATTGAACATGCTATTCCTTGCAGAGGAGCAACCAAGCACTGCAAATAGATTGGTGTAAATGCAGCACTAAATCTAACTTGAGAAACATTTGAGGTCTATACTGCTCTTTTAATATAGATAACTTATTCTAATTATGCATCTGTCAAATTGCCTAAAGTCGACACAGAAGAGGTATTAGGCAGAGAAAGCAACGGCTTAATCATAGAAATAGGGTTATTTACTGTATATAGTGAGAGGCGATGTTTAGAAAGGTTTTCTGCATTTTTGTCCAGATTGATGAGCATGGCATTCTGTACTGGGCTGTGATAATGGGCACTTTGAAATCTTATGCTCAACATTTCATAATCAAGGTGCAATGGACATATCCAAGTCTGTGGAGTTTCCCGATTGTTAGATATACAGGGTCCCAAATGTGGATTCAACAACTTTATGTACTATTTCAAGTTCCCTTTGATGTGCATTACTGCACTGGGCTGAAAAGTTGCTGCCTGTTTCACATGCTAGAAAGGGTAAGGATACAATGATTTAGTGGATGAATATGTGGCTTAAGTATTGATGTAAGGGGCAGGGTTTCAGATTTCTGTATCATTGGGATCTCTTCTGTGGAAGGTTATAATCTGTACAAAGAAGGATGGGTTACACCAGAACCCAAAGGGGACTAATATCCTTGTGGCAGGTTTGCTAGAGCTGTTGGGAAGATTTAAACTAATTTGGCACAGGTATGGGAATCAGAGGGATGGTGTTAAAGACTGGGCAGTTGGTATACAACTAGATGCAGTGCGTTGTGAGACTGTGAGAAAGGACAGGTAGATGATAGGGCAAAATTGCAGTCAGTGGGATGAGTTAAAGTTAATGGGGCCAAATCATAATGGGTGATGAATACAGGACTGAGTGTGTTGTATTTGAATGCAAGCTATACACGGAATGAGGTAGATCTTGTAGTGCAGTTAGAGGTTGGCGGGTATGATGTTGTAGGCACCTCCGAGTCATGGAATTTAGAAGAATGAGGGTGGAATCTCATTGAAACTTATTGAATATTGAAAGGCCTAGATTGAATGGATATGGAGAGGGTGTTTCCTGTAGAAGGGAATCTAGGACCAGAAAGCACAGCCTCAGAATAGAGGGACATCCATTTAGAACAGAGATGAGGAAAAATTTCTTTAGCCAGAGGGTGGTGAAAATTCATTGCCACAGACAGTGCAAGCCAATTCATTGGGTATATTTAAGGAGGAAGTTGATAGGTTCTTGATTAATCAGGTGTTAAAGGTTGTAGGGAGAAGGTGAGGGAATGGGGTTGAGAGGGACTATGATGGAATGGCAGAACAGATTCGCTAGGCCAAATAGCTTAATTCTGCTCCTAGCTTTTCTGGTCTCGTGGGTCAAACTTGAAATGAGAATCCTCCGCTGGTGAGACAGACCACTGAGGGATTGGCACAATAAACTTAATGGCTCCGTCTGTCTAAGTAGACAATGGATGTGCCCGGTATAATATGCAGAACCTGTGGCGGCTCATTTCCTAGCGTATGCGAACCGACTCACAATTAGATAGCCTACGGGGGTTTGCGAGCACAGAGCTTTGGAGCCTCTTCGCCATGGGGGGCCGGTTGACAGAGGCTTAAAAGTGAGGCTGAAGTTTTCGAATAAAGTTTTTTCCTTCGACTGCAGTTACCGACTCCGTGTCGTAATTTTAGCGCTGCGTGTAGCACACCGCAACAATTGGTGACCCCGACGGTCCAAACGATTTTTGGACCAGAAATGACCGACGCCGCCTCTGTTCATGCGGTTTCGTTGAAACTGCCGGGTTTCTGGACACAGCGCCCGGACCTATGGTTCCAGCAAGCCGAAGCCCAATTCCACGTTCGCCGGATCACCTCAGAAGACACCCGCTACTACTACGTGGTGGGCTCCCTCGACCAGGACACAGCTGCCCAGGTCGCGGAGTTCGTACAGTCGCCCCCGGCAGACGGCAAGTACACGGAATTCAAAGCCCTGCTCCTCAGGACTTTCGGACTCTCACGGCGCGAGCGGGCTGCCCGTTTACTGCACCTGGATGGCTTGGGCGACAGACCTCCATCGGCTTTAATGAATGAGATGTTGTCTCTGGCCGAGGGACACACAGGCCTCATGTTTGAGCAGGCATTCCTGGAGCAGCTGCCCGAGGACATACGCCTGCTGCTGTCCGACGCGGATTTCAGTGACCCCCGGAAGGTGGCAGCCCGGGCGGACTTGCTGTGGAACGCCAAAAAGGTGAGCGGGGCGTCCATCGCACAGATCTCCCAGCCACGCTCCCGGCAGCAAACCAGTCCAGGCCCGGCCGCAGAGCCCACTGACCCCCGGCCCAATGAACACTGGTGCTTCTACCACCAGCGGTGGGGCGCAGAAGCCCGCCGTTGCCGCCCGCCCTGCAAGTTCCCGGGAAACGCCAGGGCCAGCCGCCACTGATGGCTACGGCGGCTGGCCATCGGGATAGCCTCCTGTATGTGTGGGATAGAAGGTCGGGACGCCGGTTTTTGGTCGATACTGGGGCTGAGATCAGCGTTTTACCTCCGACGAGTTACGACACCCGCAGCAGGGCACCGGGTCCCCCCCTGAGGGCCGTGAATGGCAGCACAGTAAGGACCTATGGCACCCGTCAGGTGCAGCTACTGTTCGGCCCCAGCCAGTTCACGTGGGACTTCACACTGGCCGCCGTAGCCCAACCGCTTCTGGGTGCGGATTTTTTGCGAGCTCACAGCCTGCTGGTTGACCTGCCCAGGAAGAGACTGGTACACGCCGAGACCTTTCAGACGTTCTCCCTGGGCGCGGCCCAGTTGCCAGCCCCTCACCTCGGCTCCATCACGCTGTCCGACAACGACTTCACCAGGGTCCTGGCGGAGTTCCCATCGGTTCTGGCACCGCAGTTCACAGCAGCCATGCCCAGGCACGGCGTACAGCACCACATCCCGACACAGGGGCCACCCCTCCATGCCCGTGCTCGGCAGCTTCCCCCGGACAAGCTCCGACTGGCGAAGGAGGAGTTCCAGAGAATGGAGGAATTGGGGATCATCCGGCGGTCCGACAGCCCCTGGGCTTCCCCCCTGCACATGGTGCCCAAAGCGACGGGGGGCTGGAGACCGTGCGGCGACTACCGCAGGCTGAACGAGGCTACCACACCGGACCGCTACCCTGTGCCGCACATTCAGGACTTTGCGGCAAACCTGCACGGCGCCCGGATCTTCTCCAAGGTCGACCTTGTCCGAGGGTACCATCAAATCCCGATGCATCCTGACGACGTCCCCAAAACGGCTCTCATCACCCCGTTTGGCCTCTTCGAGTTCCTCCGCATGCCGTTCGGCCTGAAGAATGCCGCACAGACGTTCCAGCGGTTAATGGACGCGGTGGGACGGGACCTGGACTTCGCGTTCATCTATTTGGATGACATCCTCATAGCCAGCGGCAGTCGTCAGGAGCATCTGTCCCACCTCCGTCAACTCTGCGCCCGACTGAGTGAGTACGGTCTTACAATCAACCCTGCCAAATGCCAGTTCGGACTTGATACCATTGACTTCCTGGGCCACAGGATTACTAAAGACGGGGCAACCCCTCTGCCCGCTAAGGTAGATGCGGTCCGCCACTTCCCCCGACCCACCACGATCAAAGGCCTTCAGGAATTCGTAGGTATGGTCAATTTCTACCGCCGCTTCCTCCCTTCAGCTGCCCGGATCATGCGCCCCCTGTTCGCCCTGATGTCGGGTCCGAGCAAGGACATTACCTGGGACGAGGAGTCCGCCGCCGCTTTCGTTCAAACAAAGGAAGCTTTGGCTGACGCCGCAATGCTAGTACATCCCAGAATGGACACCCCTACCGCCCTCACAGTGGACGCATCAAACACGGCAGTCGGTGGGGTGCTGGAGCAGCTCATCGCAGGTCGCTGGCAACCCCTGGCGTTTTTCAGCAAACACCTGCGGCCACCCGAGCTCAAGTACAGTGCTTTTGACCGGGAACTGTTGGCGCTCTACCTGGCAATCCGGCATTTCAGGTACTTCCTAGAAGGTCGGTCCTTCACCGCGTTCACGGACCACAAACCGCTTACCTTTGCGTTTACGAAAGCATCCGACCCCTGGTCATCCCGCCAGCAACGCCACCTGTCCTACATCTCTGAATACACAACGGATGTCCGGCACGTCTCGGGTAAGGACAATGTCGTGGCGGATGCGCTCTCTCGCCCTACCGTTCATGCCCTTTCCCAAGGGGTAGACTTTGAGGCACTGGCAGAGGCACAGCAGGTAGATGAGGAGATTCCGAGTTACAGGACTGCAGTCTCTGGTTTGCAGCTCCAGGACCTCCCCGTGGGCCCAGGTGAGAGGACCCTACTCTGTGACGTCGCCACCGGCCAGCCCCGTCCGGTCGTCCCCGCAGCCTGGCGGCGACGTGTTTTCGACTCCATTCATAACTTGGCGCATCCCTCCATCCGGACAACTGTCCGGATGGTTTCCAGCAGGTTCGTTTGGCACGGACTCCGCAAACAGGTCAGTGAATGGGCCAGAACGTGCATGCACTGCCAGACGGCCAAGGTTCAGCGGCACACCAAAGCCCCACCGCAGCAGTTCCATCCCGCCCACCGGCGTTTCGACCACATTCATGTGGATATCGTGGGCCCCCTGCCAGTGTCGCGCGGAGCGCGTTACCTCCTGACTATCGTGGACCGGTTCACAAGATGGCCAGAGGCGGTCCCGCTCACCGACACCACCTCCGAATCTTGCGCCCGAGCCCTGATCGCCACCTGGATATCCCGCTTTGGTGTACCAGCCCACATTACCTCCGACAGAGGCGCCCAGTTCACCTCCAGCCTGTGGTCAGCTATGGCCAGCCTTTTGGGGACTCAGCTGCACCACACCACTGCCTACCACCCACAGTCGAACGGGCTAGTGGAGCGTTTCCACCGTCACCTGAAGTCGGCCCTCATGGCCCGCCTGCGAGGAGCCAACTGGGCGGACGAGCTTCCCTGGGTCCTTCTCGGCATCCGCACAGCGCCCAAGGACGACCTGCACGCCTCGTCGGCCGAGTTGGTATACGGCGCGCCCCTGGCCGTCCCCGGGGAGCTCCTACCAGCCCCGAGGGGGCAAGAGGAAGAACCCGCTGCAGTCCTGGGCAGACTTCGCGAGAAGCTCGGTAGCCTGGCCCCCATACCCACTTCACAGCATGGGCGGCACCCGACCTGCGTACCCAAAGACCTACGGAACTGTAAGTTTGTGTTTGTACGAAGGGGCGGGCATCGGCCACCGCTGCAGCGGCCATACGAGGGGCCGTTTACGGTGCTCCGGAACAACGGGTCCACGTTCGTGCTGGACGTTGGGGGGAAGGAGGAGGTTTTCACGGTGGACCGCCTCAAGCCGGCCCATGTGGACCTGGCGCAACCGGCCGAGTTTCCGGCGCCTCGGCGCAGAGGCCGACCTCCCAAGCAGGTTCTGGCCCAGGCTGTGGACATTGGGGGGTGTATCGCCGGTTCTGGGGGGGGGTTATGTGGCGGCTCATTTCCTAGCGTATGCGAACCGACTCACAATTAGATAGCCTACGGGGGTTTGCGAGCACAGAGCTTTGGAGCCTCTTCGCCATGGGGGGCCGGTTGACAGAGGCTTAAAAGTGAGGCTGAAGTTTTCGAATAAAGTTTTTTCCTTCGACTGCAGTTACCGACTCCGTGTCGTAATTTTAGCGCAGCGTGTAGCACACCGCTACAACCTTTCAAATCCCTCTCTGGATCCTGGACTTCCTGTCAGATCACTGGTACTTGGTAAGTATGGGCACCCTCACCTCTGACCCTCAACACAGGAACCCTCCCAGAGCTGTGTCCTGAGTCCCCTCCTCTACTCACTACACACCCGTGACTATGTTGCCACTACAGCGCCAATTTGCTGATCAAATTTGCAGATGTCATGACAATGAGGAGACAGACGACAGGGAGAAGTCAGTGCCCTGACACAGTGGTGCCAAGAAAACAACCTCTCCCTCAATGTTGAAAAGCAAAGGAGTTGATCGCGGATTACAGGAGGAACAGAGACAGGCTAGTCCCTATGACATCAATGGGACTGTAGTTGGGAGGGTGAGTACTTTCATGTAAACAGCACTGAGGATTTCGGCTGGACTGTACATACCGGCTGTATGGTGAAAAAAGTACAACAGTGTCTTTTTCACCTCAGATGGCTGAAGAAGTTTGGCATGAATCCCCAAATCCTCAGGACTTTCTACAAGGGCACCATTGAGAGCAGCCTGACTGGCTGCATCACCACCTGGTATGGGAATTGTACTACCCTCAATTGCAGGGCTCTGCAGAGAGTGGAGTGGACAGCCTAGCACATTTGTGGATGTGAACTTTCCTCTATTCAGGACATTCACAGCAGCAGGTGCGTAAAAAGGGCCAAGAAGATCATCGGCCACCCCAACCACAAACTGTTCCAGTTGCTTCCATCTGGCAAATGATACTGGCATTAAGGCCAGGACCAACAGGATCTGGGACAGCTTCTTTCACTGGGCCTTTGGGTTTATCAATACACATTGATCTGATTGCATATCTGTGACTACATGTATATAAAAGAATTTTGCATACAATCTTAGTGTTCGGGCAATATCCTCCCCACTTTTCCCTTCCTTATTGCTTGTCCATTGCGACGGACACACAATAAAGATTTTTACTCCCTCATGTTGTGAAATGGGTGTAAGAAATAAAATTCTAATTGCTCTAATTCTGATGTGTGAGATGGGAAAGACTCAACAGGCTTGGCAGCTGAAAACTGGACAGTCATAAGGTGCTATCGAGCAGTAGTAGGTGCAGAAATATTCTCCACTACTATCTGTAACCTCATGCAGAAAAACTTAACCAGAACAGCACTGAGGTACCAATCTTGATGAAGGTTCAGCACAAAGCCAACATTCATGCTGAATGGCATACAATAGGCAGAGAAAAATGATCTCACGACCCACAAATTAAATGACGGGCCAACAGACTTGGCATATCTAATCATGAATGGTGGTGAACAGTCAAGCAGCTAACGGGAGGTGGAGGTCCAAGAACTTCCCATTCACACATATGAGTCTCTGCCTTATCCTGAGATCTCCATCTTGTGCTGCTTCTGATCTTTCCATGTGATATCAAGAAATACTGAGAAGCACTGGATACAGTAAAAGCTATGGAATCAAGTAACATTCTGACCATGGTACTGAAGACTTTGGACAGAAGTTCACTGTATCTTTATCCCAGCTGTTCCAATGCATTCCTAACACTGGTCACGCTCATTAATGTGTGAAAAAAGGCCCCAGTTACAAAAAAACACAGGACAAATTAAAACCAGCAAGCATTAATCAGATAGCTTACTCTCAATCAGCAGCAGAGTGCTGGAAGGTGTCATTAACACACTAGTGGCATTTACCAGTAATCTGCATATACCTGTTCACTGTTTGTATTTGTGATCAGCTGCAGCCAACAGGCCTTCACTCCCCTTCAGCAGGCATTAACTTGCATCATTCAGTCTTTCTTGGCCAACCTTTCACAGGCATTCCATTTGATCTCTTCACCTCTTCCCCTTTCAATGTAAGTTAAGACACATTTGTTTTCTGACTCAGCTCCGATGAAAGGTCATCATCCTGACACTTGGCTCTGTTTCTTCTGACAGAAACTTCCTGACCAGCTTCCGGTTCTTGTTTTCAGATTTCTCATCTGTCTTTGCAAATATTTTGGGAAAGTCATTGGCCTTTGAAGATGGAGGCTCAGGGTTGTACAGACTGCATGAATGAAAATATGGATTTGCTTGATAAGTTCTCATGTTTGTTAACCACAAGGTGAGTTGTTGAAGCAAGGATTGAAAACAGTATGTAAATCATTTATTGATAATTGGTAGAAAATATACAGCATGCATTAATTTAACATGGAAGGGAAAATTGCTGCAGTTGAAACTGGGTATTTGAAGTGTTGCAAGGATGTTTTAAGTTAATCCTTCGCAAACTTGGTATCCTTACTGAAGAAGATCAGTCCAGATAAGGTAGATAATTACAGGCCAGGGAGTCAGTGCAAGGAACTGAATTAACCAAAGAGGACATGGTTTTGATTAGGGGATCCTGTCTGGCCACTGCTATTTTGAAAATGTTGGTGACGATAGTGCATTGATACAGTCTACATGAATGGTTTTTAAACAATCTCTGATGGGAGACAGATTGATGCCCATAACAAGTTGGATCTGAAATTAGTTTTGCAGCAGGATGCACAGTGCAATAGTAGAGCACAAATCACAAGAGGGTTTATCTAATTCCCCCTTTCATGGAAACTCATAAAACTTGGAAGAGGGTACCTGTATGGTGTGTTGCCTCCCTGGTGCCAGGATCGGGGTTGTCTCAGGGAGGCCCTGAAGAGAGAATTTAGGGAGTTAGTCAGAAAGCTGAAAAGCAGGACCTCCAAGAAATCTCTGGATTTCTGCCTGTGTCACATGGAGCGAGGGTAAGAATAGGATGATCTGGCAGGTGAATGTGTTGCTGAAGAATTGGTGCAGGAAGCAGGGTTTCAGATTTCTGGATAATTGGGATCTCTTTTGAGGAAGGTATAATCTGTATACAAAGAACAGGTTTCACCTGAACCTGAGGGGGACCAATATCCCTGTGGGCACATTTGCTAGAGCTGTTGGGGAGGGTGTAAACTAATTTGGCAGGGAGATGGGAACTGGAGTGATCAGTGTTCAAGTAGGTGCAGTGTGTGGTGAGATTGTGAGGAAGGACAGACATGATAGGGCAAAATTGCAATCAGTGGGAGTGTAACATGGGGGCCAAGATCACAAAGGGTGATCAATACAGGACTGAAGGTTTTATATCTGAATGTACATAGTAGACAGAATCAGGTAGGTCTTGTAGCGCAGTTAGAGATTGGGAGGTATGATGTGGACATCTCCAAGTCGTGTTTGAAAGGAGCACATAGATGGGAAGTTGATTACAAGGATACACGTAAGGACAGGCAGGTGGTGGTGGTGGGGGGGGGGGGGTAAATCTATCTGTAATAAAAAAAATCAAATCCTTAGAAAGAGGTGACATAGGATTGGAAGTTGTAGGATCCTTGTGGATAGGGTTAAGAAACTACAAGAGTAAAAAGACTGATGGGAGTTGTATATGAACAGTAGCCAGGATGTGGGCTACAAATAACAAAGGGACATGTAAAAAAAAGGGCAAAGCTGCGATAATCATGGGGGGGGGGGGGGTTCATATGCAGGTAGACTGAGCACGTTCACACAGAGTGTTGTCGCCAGAAAGCGGCATCCATCATCAGGGGTTCCCACCACCCAAGCCAAGCTCTCTTCTCGCTGCTGCCATCAGGAATAAGGTGCAAGAGCCTCAGGATTCACACCACCAGGTTCAGAAACAGCTACTACCCCTCAACCAACAGGCTGTTGAACCATCACTGAAATGATGGTTCACTCAGCTTCAAGCCCCATCATTGAACTGTTCCCACAACCCATGGTCTCACTTTCAAGAACATATTTATTGCTTAATTATTTGTTATTATTATTATTATTATTTTTCTTTCTTTCTTTTGTATTTGCACCATTTGTTGTCTTCTGCACACTAATTTTACAACCAATTTGTGCAGCTTTTCATTGATTCTATTATAGTTATTTTGGCTTATTGAGTATGTCTGCAAGAAAATGTATCTCAAGGTTGTATATGGTGACATAAATATACTTTGATATTAAATTTACTTTAACTTTGAACTTTAATTGAAAAAACCCAGTTAGTGCTGGATTGCTAGAGGGAATTTGGAAAATGCCTACATGATTGCTTTTTAGAGCAGCTTCTGGTTGAACCCACTAGGGGAATGGTAATTCTGGATTGCGTGTTGTATAATGACTCAGATTTGATTAGGAAGCTTAAGATAAAGGAACGTTTAGATGGCAGTGATCATAATGACAGAATTCACCCTACAGTGTGGGAAGGAGAAGCTAAAATTGGATGTATCAGTATTGCAGTGGAGTAAAGGGAACTATGGAGGCATGAGAGTGGAGCTGGCCAAAGTTGATTGGAAGAGGACACTAGCAGGGATGACAACAGAGCAGCAATGGCTTGAGTTTCTGGGGGGAGATTAAGAAGGCACAGGAAATATACATCCTAAAGTAAAATATTCTAAAGGGAGAATGAGGTAACCGTAGCTGACAAGGGAAGTCAAAGACAGCATAAAAACAAAAGAGAGGACATATAATATAGCAAAAATTAATAGGAAGATAGAGAATTGGGAAACTTATAAAAAGCCACAGAAGGCAACTGAAAAAGCTATAAAGAGAGAAAAATTGAAATATGAAGATAAGCCAATAATATAAAAGAGGAGACAAAGTTGTTTCAGATATGTAAGGAGCAAAAGAGAGATGAAAATGGATATCAGACTGTTGGAATTAGAAACAAAGAAATGGTGGAGGAACTTAAGACCATAAGACATAGGAGCAGAATCAGGCCATTCAGCCCATCGAGTCTGCTTCACCATTCCATCATGGCTGATCCCAGATCCCCCTCAACCCCATACACCTGCCTTCTTGCCATATCCTTTGATGCCCTGACCAATCAGGAAACTGTCAATGTCCACCTTAAATATACCCACAGACTTGGCCTCCCCTCCATTGCAGTCTGTGGCAGAGCATTCCATGGATTCACTACTCACTGGCTAAAAAAATTCCTTCATACCTCGTTTCTAAAGGGTTGCCCCTCAATTTTGAGTCTGTGCCCTCTAGTTCTGGATACCCCCACCATAGGAAACATCCTCTCCACATCCACCCAATCTAGTTCTTTCAACATTTGGTAGGTTTCAAAGCGATCATCCTGTATTCTTCTAAATTTCAGTAAGTACAGGCCCAAGTCTGCCAAACACTCCTTGTATGTTAATCCCTTCATTCCCAGAATTATTCTCATGAACCTCCTGTGGACTTTCTCCAATGACAACACATCCTTTCTGAGATACGGGGTCCAAAACTATTGACAATACTCCTAGTATGGCCTGACTAGTGTCTTATAAAGTCTCTGCATTATCTCCTTGCTTTTATGAGGGATGATTGATAAGTTCGTGGCCTAAGGTAGAAGGAGTCAATTTTAGAAAACCTAGCACATTCATTTTTCAACATAGTCCCCTCCTACATTTACACACTTAGTCCAGCGGTCGTGGAGCATACAGATCTTGGACCTCCAGAAAAGGTCCACAGATGGGTGATTGATAACTTCGTTGCCTAAGGTATAAGGAGATGAGTTATACAGCTCTCGTTACATGCACATGCAGGTCAACTCTTTGAGTGATTATGCAGAAAGTTTGAAGTTAATAACACATCAGTTAATAAATCATCAGGGGTGACTGATAAGTTAGTGGCCTAAGGTAGAAGGAGATGAGTTATTAACTTCAAACTTCCTGCATAATCACTCAGAGTTGAACTTTGTGTGCATGTAACGAGAGCTGTATAACTCATCCCCTTCTACCGCAGGCCACAAACTTATCAATCACCCAGCTGTGGACACTTTCTGGAGGTCCAAGATCCGTATGCTCAACGACCGCTGGGCTGAGTGTAAATGTAGGACGGGACTATGTTGAAAAATAGATGTGCTAGGTTTTCTAAAATTGACTCCTTCTACCCCAGGCCATGAACTTATCAATCACCCCTCGTATATTCTGTTCCCCTTCAAATAAATGCCTACCTTGCATCTGCTGCCTTTACCACAGACTCAACCTGTAAATTAACCTGCTGGTAGTCTTGCACAAGGACTCTTAAGTCCCTCTGCACCTCTGATGTTTGAACCTTCTCCCCATTTAGATAATAGTCTGCAGTATTGTTTTTTTTTACCGAAATACATTATCATACATTTTCCAACACTGTATTCCATCTGCCACTTTTTTGCCCATTCTTCCCATTTGTCTAAGTCCTGCTGCAATCGCATTGCTTCCTCAGCACTATCTACCCCTCCACCTATCTTCATATCATCTGCAAAGTCTTCAGTTCCATTATCTAAATCATTGACAAAGTGAAAAGTAGTGGTCCCAATACTGACCCCCGAGTAACACCACTAGTCACTGGCAGCCAACCAGGAAAGACTTGGCTAGTTTAGGGGAATGGGCAAAGATGTGGAAGATGAAATACAATGTTGGAAAGTGTATGATCATGCACTTTGGTGGAAGAAATAAATGGGCAGACTATGACTTAGAGAATTCAAAATGCAGAGATGCAAAGGGACTTGAAAGTCCTTGTGCAGGATACCCTAAAGATTAACCTCCAGGTTGAGTCAGTGGTGAAGAAGGCAAATGCAATGTTGGCATTCATTTCTAGAGGTATAGAATATAAGAGCAGGGATGCGATGTTGAAGCTCTATAAAGCACTTGTGAGTCCACTCTTGGAGTATTGTGTGAAGTTTTGGGTTCCTTATTGTAGAAAAGGTATATTGACATTGAAGAGGGTTCAGAGAAGATTTACGAGAATGTTTCCAGGAATGAAAGGGTTAATGTATGAGGAATGTCTGGCTGCTCTTGGGCTGTATTCCCTGAAGTTCAGGAGAATGAGGGGGGATCTCATAGAAACATTCAGGATGTTAAAAGGCCTGAACAGATTAGATATGACAAAGTAATTTCCCATGGTAGGGGAGTCTAGGACATGAGGGCACAACTTCAGGATTGAAGGACATCCATTTAGAACAGAGATGTGGAGAAATTACTTTGGTCAGAGAGTGGTAAAATTGTGGAATTTGTTGCCACGAGCAGCTGTGGAGGCCAAGTCATTGGGTGCATTTATGGCAGAGATAGATAGGTTCTTGATTAGCCAGGGCATCAAGGGGTATGGAATGAAAGCAGGGGAATGGGGATGACTGGAAGAAGTGGATCTGCCCATGATTGAATGGTAGAGCAGACTCGATGGGCCAAATGGCCTACTTCTGCTCCTAATGGTCTTAAAAGGCCCTTTTAATTCCCACTCGCTGCCTCCTGCCTATCAGTCATTCCGCTATCCCATGGCAGTATCCTGCCATGGAGTTTTATCTTGTTCAGCAGCCTCGTGGCACCTTATCAAACACCTGCTGAAAATCCAATTAAATGATATCCACTGCCTCTCCTCTACCCACACTGCTTGTTATTTCCTCGAAGAACTCTTAACAGATTTGTCAGGCAAGATTTCCTCTTACAGAAACTTTGACGTATTTTATCATTAGTCTCCAAGTATCCTGAAACCTCATCCTTAATATTAAACCTCACCACTTTCCCAACCACTGGGGTTGGACTAACTGGGCTATAATTTCCTTTGTTATGCCTTCCTCCCTTCTTTAAAGAATGGAGTGACATTTGCAATCTTCCATCCAGGACCATGCCAGGATCAAGTGATTTTTAAAAGATTGTGACCAATGCATCAGTTATCTCTTCAGCAACCTCCCTTGGAACTCCAGGATGTAATCCATCTCGTCCAGGTGATTTATCCACCGTAAGACCTTTGAGTCTGTCTGGCATTTTTTCCATTGTAATATCAATGGCATTCACTCCTGCTCCCTGACACTCACTGACCTCTGGCACACTGCTAGTGTCTTCCACAGTGCAGACAGAAGCAAAGTACTCATTAGGTTCATTTGCCATTTTTTTGTCCCCCATTACTACCTCACCAGCATAATATTTTGCATGAGTCTTCACTGTGGAGACACTAGCAGAATAACAGAAATGGGAGAAGGTCAGGGGACAAAAGTGAATGTTGTTGCTATTACAAAGGACACGTGCGGCCTCGGGTGTCCCCTGTGAACTTGATTCCTCACTGCTGTCGCTAACTGAAGAATCATGGGAGATGAGAACATCGAGACTGCAGGAATAAAGGGGGCCTTTCCTAGTTGATTGCTGGCGACTAGTGGTTTGGCGCAGAAGTCGGTTCATTGGGTCCACTTCTTTTCATGTAGGTCAATGGTTTGTGGCCAAGTTTATAGATGGTACAAAGATAGGTGGAGGGGCAGGTAGTGTTTGAGGAAGCAGGGGGTCTGCAGAAGGACTTAGACAGATTGGGGTAATGGGCAAAGAAGTGGCAGATGGAATATAATGCAGGGAAGTGCATGGCCATACACTTTGGCTGAAGGAGTAAAGGTGTGGACTACTTTGTAAATGGGGAGAAAATTCAGAAATCTTGCAGGATATCCTAAAAGATTAACCTGCAGATTGAGTCGGTGGTAAGAAAGGCAAGTGCAATGTTAGCATTCATTTCATGAAGAATACATGAGCAAGGATATAATGCTGAGTCTTTATAACTTATTGGTCAGACCACACTTGGATTATTGTGAGCAGAGAGAGTTGTGCCCTTCTTGTAAGAAAAGCTGTGCTGACATTGGAGACAATCCAGAGGAGGTTCATGAGAATTATCCCAGGAATGAAAGGGTTAACATATGAAGAACATTTGATGGCTCTGGGTCTGTTCTCACTGGACCTTAGAAGAACAAGGGGGGGGGGGGAATCTCATTGTAACCTATTGATAATTGAAAGTTTTGGATAAAATGGGTGTGGAGAGGATGTTTCTTATAGTGGGGCACTCTCAGACCAGAGGGCACAGTGTCATAATTGAGGGATGTCCATTTAGAACAAGGAGGAGGATTTTTTTTTTTAACCAGAGGATGGTGAATCGGTGGAATTCTTTGCCACAGACAGCTGTGCAGGCCAAGTCATTGAGTATATTTGAAGTGGAGTTTGATAAGTTCTTGTTCAGTAAGGGTGTCAAAGGTTACCAGGAGAATGGGCAGCCATGATGGAATGGGGGAGTAGACTTTATGGGCCAAGTGGCCTAATTCTGCTTCTTGGTCTTACGGCATAGGGAAAGGCCAGGAAAGTGAAAGATATTTCTGAGCAGATTCCAAGCAAAGAAATAATAGACAAATGCACTTTCCATCTGAAATCTGAATTTACATGAAGTGAAGGTATCACTTTATGAATTTCTTTTAAAGTAGCTTGATTCTTTTTTGTTAATGATTAATTGCCAAATTTCCTGGGTGTACACCATAATAGCTTAAAACTTCTTTTATTTTGAGCTCCACTTCAAAGATCTGTGCTAACTACAAGGACAGAGTGAAGTAAAGTATGTGAAATAGCCGTGCCTTGGATTTTAATCAGCTAGAGAGAAAATGTTCCAAGAACCACTTACATATTTCATTCAAAACCCGATTTCAATCTGATAATTCACATCAGAGTTAGGAAGAAAAAGAATCAAGCACAAATATATTGCTTCCCCAGCCATTCTCCACATTTTCTGGCAACTAATTGAAGGGTTTTGAGTAGCATTTCTATTAATTCATAGTCATCCAATGTATCTACATATCACAAGTTTTTGAAATACTGATATTTGATTTTTGTATTTATTGAATTTTGCTGTTTGCCCAGATCTTTGCTGCGTTGGAGTGTCACACTAATTTGTTTGTTCAAGTCTTTAGGAGGGCATTTCAAACCACAGTCCCTGGAGTCTGACACTGGACTGCTACCAATTAAGTCACGATGACCTATGGTTTGGACAATGTGTGTTTGCAGAGTTTGCTTCCACTTGTGAAAGAATCTAATCAGTCACCATAATTTTATGACATTCTCTCGTAAATCCAACAGGGAATTGAAGAATGCTTTTTCTCAGAATAGTTAGAATGTGGAACTTGATTGCACAGGAAATGGTTGAGGTAAATATTTTTCTTTTGAAAGCATCTAAACTAAATAAATGGTTGAGGAAAAGAATAAAGTGTTGAAGCATGTCAAATAGCAGATGCATGAGCCAAACGGCCGATATTTAATCTGAAAAATGGAACAATGGCATAATTAATGTTATAAAAGTGCAAACTGAAGGAAGATTCATTATACTTTGTCACCAAACAATTGATACTAGAGTGTACAATCATCACAGTGAAATTTGTTTTTGCGCTTCACGCTCCCTGAAGTACAAATCAAAGTAAGTATAATAAAAATTTAAATTATAAATCATAATTAGAAAATAGAAAAGAGGAAGTAAGGTAGTGCAAGTCAGGTCCAGATATTTGGAAGGACGGCCCAGATCCGGGTCAGGATCTGTTCAGCAGTCTTATCACAGTTGGAAAGAAGCTGTTCCCAAATCTGGCCAAATGAGTCTTCATGCTCCTGAACCTTCTCCCGGAGGGAAGTGGTACAAAAAGTGTGTTGGCTGGGTGGGTCTTGTCCTTGATTATCCTGGCAGCACTGCTCCGACAGCGTGTGGTGTAAAGTGAGTCCAGGGATGGAAGATTGGTTTCTGTGATGTGCTGGGCTGTGTTCACAATCTTCTGCAGCTTCTTCTGGTCTTGGACAGGACAACTTCCATACCAGGTTGTGATGCACCCTAGAAGAATGCTTTCTAAGGTGCACCTATAAAAATTAGTGAGGGTTTTAGGGGACAGGCCAAATTTCTTCAGCTTTCTCAGGAGGTAAAGGTGCTGGTGGGCCTTCTTGGCAGTGGACTCTGCTTGGTTAGACCAAGGCAGGTCATTTGTGATATTCACCCCGAGGAACGTAAAGCTTTTGACCTGTTCCACCTGCGCACCACCGATGTAGATGGGGTTGTGCGGTCCGCTACTCCTTCTGAAGTCAACAACCAATTCCTTCACCCAACATGTTGCAGGTAATCAGCAACACACCCTCATGTGCAGAATAAAGTTGGAAAGAATTGGTGGCAATAGCAGCCAGCCAGTGAGTTATAAACAAATTCTACAAACTCCTTTTCCTGGGATCCAATGCCAAAACTGATTTTCCCAACCTACCAACATTTTGAAATCCCCCACGACTATGATAACATTGCCCTTTTTACATCATGCCTGTTGTAATTTGTACCCAGCATCCTGGCTATTTGAAGGCTCGTATATAACTAACATCAGAGTCATTTACCCTTACAGTTTTGAACTCTACCCAAGAGGATTCTACATTTTCTGATCCTATGTCACCTCTTTCTAAGGATTTGATTTGATTTTTTACCAACAGAGCCTCCCCACCACCTCTGCCTATCTGCCTGTCCTTTTGATACAATGTGTATCCCTGGATGTTCAGCTCTGAACTATCATCTTCTTTTGGCCACGACTCAGTGATGCCTACAACATCATATTGGCCAATCTTTAACTGCGCCAACAGATCTTCTACCTTATCTGTATATTGCAGGCATTCAAATATAACATCTTCAGTCTTGTTTTCATCACCCTTTTCAATTTTGCTATCATGTTACTGAAAGTTAAATTCTTATCCCTTTCTAAACTACATACTGCATCTTTCTTGTACACATCCTCTGTCCTATCATTCTGGTTTAAACCTTTCCCAACAGCTCTAGCAAACTTGCCCACCAGGATAGTGGGTTCAGGTGTAATCTGTCCTTTTTGTACAGGTCATACCTCCCCCAGAAGAGATCCCAATGATCCAGAATCTGTAACTCTTCCCCTGCACCAATTCCACAGCCAATTCATCTGTCAAATCATCCTATTCTTACCCCCACTGACATGTGCCACAGGCAGCAAGCCAAAGATGATTACTTTTGAGGTCCTGCTGGAGCCACACTCAGGACCAGACACCTGGTAGATCCCAACAGTATACAAAGCAGTATAATTGTTATTGAGGAGAACAGCCACGGGTATTCTGCAGTGTTACGCCCGTGGCCCCCTCCTTTTTGAGAATCGCAGGATCGGTATTGATTCGAGTCAGGAGACCCAGAAAATGAGAGAAAGACATGCAGAATCCACAAAGAGTTTGGAATGTGTCCTGGCCTCCGAAAGGCGGAACCATTGATAATGGCAATTGTCTCTTGGAGACGGGATTGTGTATTGAATACTGTACGATGCATCGAGGACCCCCAGGCAATGAACCGAGGGGGTGGGGGGGGGTTGGTGGAGGGATTGCATTATCCCAACCTGATTGACATCTGAGACCCTGTGAATCAGGATAAAAGAGGGTCTGTGGGAACAGGTCCTCAGACGCACCAGAAGAAACGCTAGCGATCCCATAATAGCGAAAGCCGATGGGAAGGCCACGTGCATCCGTTTCCATTTGCCCCGGAATCGGTGGGCCTTTACCACGGAAGAACGGTTTTTAGCTAACAACGGGGATATTAACTCCTAACGACTCTCGAAGGATTGGCATCATAAAAGGAATGGGCAAGTTTTAACCCGTCTATCTCTCCAACCAAAAAGCTGCAGCTTGAATGAACTAAAGTGACTTTTATATTTCCATCAGACAATACATTATCCCCTAGACAACAATAGAGCTATTCCTTATCGATTATTATTATACCCGCGCTTTTAGATTTAGTATTGATGCCATATATTACCTGTATGTTTGCATTGATATTATTTTTGTGTATTTTTATCAATAAATACTGTTAAAAATAGTACCATCGGACTTCAACAGACCTCTCTATCTTTGCTGGTAAGTGACCCAGTTACAGGGTACGTAACAGCAGTCCCTGCCTTTTCCTTTTCCCCTCTCCTGAAAGAACCATGATTGTCATGATAAAAATGATATTTTTTGCACAGTGGGTCATTATGGTCCATACTGGACTGGGATTGCAGTAGATTGCATTGAAAAGGGAGTTGGTTAAATATCTGAAGGGGAAGGTTTTGCAGCACCCTGGGAAGAGGATTCAGGTTCAAACTGTTTCACACATTGAGGAGCTTTATGGAGAGGTAAGCCTGCAGGAAGCAGGTCAATGTCCGGTGCCAACATGGCACGGAGCGTTGTCAAACTGTTTCTTTTCGAATTGGAAAGTTTGGACAATCGGTACAAAGCTGCACCTGACTGCCAACATTGCAGCTTTCATTGCCACACAAGCAGCAGCCACTTCATTGTCCAGTTGGTGCAGTAGAAGCCCCATCATTTGCTGTGCTAACTACTACAGACACAATCAGTCCGGCAGTCTGTAACACTGGGGAGAGACAGTGTCTTGATGGAACATAAACACACTCTTTCTGACCACTGTCCTTCATATTGTTTAGTCCAAACTGGTGTGTGTACCCTCAACTTCCCATTCCTAAAGTCCACAATTAATTCCTTGATCTTACTAACACTGGGTGCAAGGTTGTTGCAACACTATTCAACCAGCAGATCTATCTTAATCTTGTAAGCCTACTCGTCACCATCTGAAATTCTGCCAACAATAGTTGTGTCACTGGCCAGTTTATAGATGCTGTTTGAGCTGTGCCTAGCCATGCAGTCATGGATATAGAGAGACCAGAGCAGCGGACTAAGCACACATCCTTGAGGTGCAGCAGTATTGTCAGCAAGGAGGAGATGTTATTTCCCATCTGAACTGACTGTGCTCTCCTGATGAGGAAGTAAATGAACCAGTTGCAGATGGAGCTACAGAAGCTCAGGTTTCAGGGCTTATTGATTAGTACTGAGGGTATGATGGTCAACACTGAGCTTGCTTTGTAGCCTCCTTTGGGTTTCTGTAATGGGCCATGTGTTCCACCAGGGTGTAAAGAGCCAAGGTGATCGGTCTACATTAAGGTTCAGACCAGGTGTGATGGTGTGCTGGCTGACAGAGGTTACGCTAGTAAAGGGATGAAAGAAAACTAGGAATACAGTACTGGTGGCATTGAAATTTCAAGGATCTGCTCTCTGTCACTGATTGCTTTAATCTCTTTACCCACCTGTCACCACCTACCACACCCCTAACCTTTTCTAAATTAAAAATTTTTCCTTATTTGCTGAAAGGTCATTGACTTGAAAAATGACTATGGAAAGATGAACAGAAGAGATTGCTTGCCAGTTTCGAATGGTCTGTTTGTAATGGTGTCTGATTACTGCACGGAGGTTGCTTGTAAACTGTTATTCTGTTCCCTAACACAGCATTTTTTCTGCTTGTCAATTCTGAAGTGGGTCTCCAGTTCCCAATCCAAATCACATTAATACAAATTTGGCCCACATAATAAAAACAATGTTCCCAATCCATAAATCACATCATAACCAATTCACATTACAGAAACATGCAGAACTACCAGTACCCATCTACTAACCAGTAACTGGTTTATAGTGTTCTAGTCCAAATACCACTTAAATGGGTGCCTGCCTTCACCACCTACTCAATGAGTTCCTGATTCCAATCGTCTACTAGGTAATACAGCTTCCTCCTCCAATTATCATAATCAACAGCACCACCATTTTTCCTATCATTGGCAAACTTATTAATGATGGCTCCTAGATTCCTATGTAGCCCACTAATGGACAGTATGTAACAAACAGTAGGGCTGCCAACACAGACTCGTGCATACACCAGGTCTGTGGGCTGCCTGGTTCAGCATTGGGCAGACGAGTCAATATCAATGATTGGGGATAAATCTGTAAGAAGCACTGAAGACAATGACACCCCACAGTGGCAGATAATTCTGCTGCTCCGTTTTTGCATGGCAGGCAGGAGCTACTAAACATTAGAGGCGAAAGGGCAATAGAATGCAGGGGTAGTTATTGCTGTCATCAGGATAATTACCCTTTTATGTTATTTGTTGATGGTACACTTACTGAAGACAGTAAATAATTCTCCATTACTTAGCATTTCAGGTTTTTGTCATGTTGAATGTTAATGTCTGAAGTCTGTTTCGCTTATACGATTTCAGTGAGAGTCATGAGTGGTTTGGCTGAGTTTGACAAGCTGGCGGGTCATCGGTCCGGTTTTCCAGCTGGTGTATTAAGGATGGAGGATCTCTAGCTGTCCCGCTTTAGTGGTTCTGATACAGGCTGCCTCTGACTGACTTTGTTTTTTGAAGAAAGGTTGAAAACAGGTGCTAAGTGATATTTTTTTTGGTGCGAATAAGATGTCTGTTTCAAAGGCTGGCTTTTGCTCCCAATTCTGTAGTTAAATAAAGATTACCGAGATCTCAACCTGTCTGCAGAACACCTGCAGTTGTAACATTAGAATCAGTGAAGTGTTTTATGTGGCTGATATACAGCTCAGACTAGGGATAGGTTCCTTGGGATCTGTTGTGGGAAATCAGGTTCACGGCTTTGGTGAGAGCGGACCACAGACATTCACTACCAGTTAGTAGGTTAACTATTTATTTACAAGACAAAACAGACACTGAATGTTCAGCAAACCGTTCAAGCTAAACTCGGTTACAGATCCTTATCTAAACTGAGCATCCAAAATGGCAGGACAAAACCGATACTAAACATACGCAACAGTGGCAAATATTTATCCAAGATGTGCACTCGGGCCCTCTCTACTGCAGCACATCCCCACTATCTACTGTTTCCAAACCACCCTCGCCTAACAGGTCCGTGGCGACCTGAAA
This sequence comes from Hypanus sabinus, assembly GCF_030144855.1. Lineage (NCBI taxonomy): Eukaryota > Metazoa > Chordata > Chondrichthyes > Myliobatiformes > Dasyatidae > Hypanus > Hypanus sabinus. The sequence goes on from NC_082708.1 coordinate 118,813,027, forward strand.
GCAAAAGGAGATCACATAGTTACTGCACACCAGATGTAAACTCTTTTGGCACCATGATGTCAACAGCTAAACAGAAGCGAGTGGGAGGGGCTGCAATTGATTGGTCCTTGCACAGGCCAATCTCCACCTCTCATGGCTTTCCTTGAGCAGATAAGTTAAGGCACTGCAGCAGAACATAACATCTGGTGGTGCAGGTGGAGAAGACCCAGAACAGAATAGAATCCAATGTGCCTCTGGGCTGGGAGAAAGAAGTTTGCTTCATCTAGCAGCATCTGATGGCTTTGCATCATCCTTCCACCCCTCCTCTAGACTAAGGCAAACCCTCTCAGGATCCCTTTCTCCAGACAGTTCCTGCTGGCTCAACCACTTGCGCTCTGAAATGCTTGCTCAGTTTTGCCGCTCAGAGAACTTTTGTAGACAATGTTGAAAATGCATCACATTGGGCAAGCTCTGGACAAATTGCCTCAGAGATTCTGATAATCCATTTCAAAATTCCTCTTCAAATCTCCCACAAGTGATTATTTATTTATTTAGAGAGTAGAATGGCACAACATTTGTTCATCTGGTTTTGGGAACAGAACAAGTTACAGCTCTGGGTACCAAGATGTTATGTAGCCTTTGGTGTAAAGATGGGTGTATCAAAAAAAACCGATAAAGGTGAAAAATTTCAACGCACCTTGTGCTGAAGGAAGACTGACCTAGCTATGGCATGTAAGACCCATTCTTGGTTGCTTTGGAATCATTTAAGTACCCAAGCATTCAGAAAAAAATGCTTCTTTTCAGAAGCTATTAAGGACCCTATGTTGCACATTTTCTTTTGGTACTGAGGAAGTTGCTATTTACAAGGATATAATATTCTTTTGAGGTTATTGTATACCCGAAGTTATTCAATGACTGCAACCATTTCACGAACAAAGAAAAAAGCCGTTAAAATACTTAGTAACTTAATCATAATATTTTTAATATCCTTTGCTGACACAAATGTAGATGCTTAAGTGCTTCCAAGGAAATATAAATCAACTTATTTAGAACTATTTTATAATTCTGCATATCATTTGGATAAGTACAGTGTATGAATTACCAAAAGTGCTACATCAGGACTCCAACAGCAGAATATACAGAACTATATAGCAAAGCACAGAAAATCATTAGACTTCTAAAAAGGTTGGAAAGGACATTATTCTCAGGGCATGGTTTAACCCTGCTACTCAGCCTGTTCGTTTGGAGAGTTGTTAGAAAAGTGAGCCATATGCACCTTTTTGCCGTTTCATCCAGTCCTTGGTTCCCTATGGCTACTGCACAAAACAACAAAGATGGAACCTAGAAAGCTGCTCAGCGATGCAACAAAAAGCAATATTGTTACAAAGCAAAAGTCACCATTGACAGTCAAAGAGGGGAAAATATAGTTAACAGGAAATTAATTACAAAATAGAAGAAATATTTAATATAATTCATCTAGTAAATCTGGTTTATTTACAGCAAAAGCTGTAAAATGGTTAAATTAGATATGATACTAAAAAGGCACAACGTTCCCTTTCTTAAATACACTGTAAGCATCAGATCTTTATGCATGCAGAAACATTTCACTTTACAAAATTTACCTTTTATAAAAGAGACTATATTTCAATTTTTCCTGCCAAAATATACTTCTTTCAAAAAATACATTTCTCCAAATTCCTTTTAACCTTTGAATATATCCCTTTTCATCTCTTTGATACATATCTGTATTTTATCAGTCCAAAACCTTCATGAAGCTTTTCTTTAGTGTATAGCAACATACAGGACACCAAGCCTGCTAAAATAATTTTTAAAGCCAGCAAAACATGAGGAGGAAAGTTTAAGGCAAAGTTCATCATTGAGGATCACTTCTTGTGGAAATAAAGGGACTTGGTCATTCCCATTGTGACGTCCGGCAACTGATCATTGATGATTTCCACCAGCATGTCTGGGAATTCAATCTTTAGTGCTTTTGATTCCACAAACGTGTAGAAGCAGAACTGCAGCAGCCCACTGACCAGCTGGAAGGGAAGAACGTTCTTAGTCAAAACCAGATTTCTATAGTTATTTCATCATCTTTACAAATGTACAAACAATTGCTCTAGTCTCCTAGCCTTTGCCAGTAGGCCTCCATCACAAAACAGCCCGTGGAAGTATCTCAAATCTTCACTGAAATTCCCCATCATATTTTCTCCTACATCTCCTACATTCTTCTTCTTACTACAAGGATGGATCCCCAACGAGGGTCTATGAACTGCACTCAGTAGTGTAGTACTGTTGTCTCATTTGGTGAAAACAGGTCCCTCCAGGAATGTCTGAGACCAGTGTACAGGGAACAAAAATTAAAGGAGAGAATAATATATCTAAGAAAGGCAAGGGAGAGGTGTGATGTCGATAATCTGATTTTGGGACGAGTAAGCAGAGTTCCTGGCATCATCATATTGACAGGTGCCCAAAGTGCTCCAACATTGACACCTGCCAAGGAGAAGGCGGCAATAAGGGGTACAATTCAGCTGATGTGTGAAACTTTGACCCTTAAGATGTATTTCCTAAATGCCAATTTTATTTGGGGTGAATTTTCTCTTTGTTCTTTCCCCTCCCAGAAAGAGATCAAGCAGTTGATCTGCCTCCAACACGGTTGAATGGGGGCTGCTAGTGAGAAGCTGCATGGTTAAATCATGCTGGTCTAAAAAGAGCTCAGCATCTCAGGAAGTGACACCAGGTAATTTTAAAGTTGCTATCACACCTAAATAATTTCCATTCTCAGTCTTGCAAATAAATTACAATTTTAATCTTAAAACAATGCCACAGTCAAATTTGATGTTGATTGTTATGCATGTCCTTTCTTTAATACACCTCTGGAAACACAGACCTTTTTCCACAACTGATAGCACACAAAGAGCTCTCCCTCCTTCACCATAAGACATATGAGCAGAATTAGGCCATTCAGCCCATCGAGTCTGCTTCGCCATTCCATCATGGTTGAACCTGGATCCCACTCAACCCCGTATATGACCATCTGCAGGCTACTTTCCCCTCAATGAACTGGATATATAACAGTCTCAGTCTATAAAATATAGTTTTTAATTAACAGATCTAAACCCAACAACTGGAGTGGAAAACTGCCAGCTGCTAATGATGTGATTGTGGAGGTTGAGATTTGTGGAGGGGCAGGATGGATGTACCCACTCAGCACCTGGGTGTCATGCTGCATCAAGGAAACATGAAATACCTGGTGTAACATGTAAAAAGAGGTGCTGGCACCAGAGACACACACCACCATTCTTGATCTGACTGGTTTCTGTGCTCATCCAAATAAGGGTGAGCATTTGATTGATAATGTAAAATGGCCCGTGGCTGAACAGTCAAACTACTGCTCAATGGGACTCATTATCAAGCAGCATTAAGTTTGCTCTCAGCAGCATTGTGACATTTGAATTAATTTTGACCTGTTGGGAATAATTAAGAAAAGCTTCTACTGTGGTGATCCCAAATTAATGATGGAACTTTTCCATAAAAGGATGCTTTTCAGCTGGATGAGCTAATGTTTCCCCTGAAGTCTCAAAAAGGAATTTGGGAAAATTTGTGTGGAAATACTTTGTGAACTTGCCTTATAGACTGTGTTATATGCACTTGTGTTCTAATAATGGTCATTAGGTACCCTGCTTCACTTCAGAGATAGAAATCCCGCAATATCACAGGGTGAAAAGAAATAGCGTTCAAATATTAAGTGGTTTAAGAGACCATTAGTGACATTACAGAAGACAGCATAAGCTGCCTAGATATTTGATAGTGCAACTCTGAAACTGCTATGCCATTTAGCAATTTTGATGCAGCTGTCAAGAACCCAACATAACCCCATGGAACTCTTGACGTATTTGAGATCCATGGCATCAAAAACTTCTCAGGAAAACTTTTGTAGAATTCTTGAACCTAAGTAACACTCACAGTAAACAGATAAGAGGCTGAAATTTAGTTTCCACAGAATTACTGAATTCATATATTGCCTTAGTAGGATACTTAATTTAAATCAAGAGAAAACAATAACATCTAGACTTGCATGGATAGACCTTGTGCTATCTCAAAGACTCTCCTGCAGGGAGCAGTGTGGTGGCACTAGGCTGGCAATAACTGGAGCCTACTATGGCAACAGTATTGATTTTTGCCGACAGTCATAATAGATAATGAGAAGAAACAAATGTTTATCCCCAGATTTGAGCCCGCTTTAGCTGCCATCACACTGTATTGACAAAAGTACATTTATGACACTCTCAGGCTTGAGATTGAGCCATCTAATCAGTTTAATTTAGGAAATGTAACAATAGAATTTTGAAAATACAAGTTTATTTTCAATCCATAGTCAGAATATAGCTTGTAGCTTCTTCTATTTAAAGATTTAACAAGGCCATGAGGAGCAATAGAATTTGATATGCCTTAGGGTTGCAACTTGTATAAGTTATTACCAGGCATTAACCGATTCCAGAGGGAAGAAATGCAACAAAATCAAGCACTAGCTCATTTTGGAATGGCAGCCATATCACACATCATTGTCTACTATTAGCTTACAGAAACTCGTGGCAGAATCTGCTACTGTCAGTGGGAATTGCTAATTATAACATTTAACAACAAACACTATAAAGTGTTGGGATTATTTTTGATTTGAAATCACACTGTATAATAGTGATAACCAAATGATTTGATAAAATGGTAGAGGATTTCAAACAAACACAATTGTCAGAATGATTCTGATATACAAAATCAATTTAATCATACTCTGGTTTAATCTAGTTTCAGTAATGGATCTCTGTGGTGCTTTTACTTCAGAAGGGAAATAGGGATAATCCAGGTAATTATAGGCCAATGAGTCTCACATCAGTGGTAGGGAAGCTGTTGGAGAGGATATTGAGGGGCATGATTTATATGCATTTGGAAAGGTATGGTGCCATCTTAGGGGCAGTCAAGATGGCTTTGTGCCAAACAGGTCATGCCTTCCAAACTTGAGTTTTTTTGAGGAGGTGACAAAGGAACTTGCTGAGAGTAAGCCATGGAAGTTATCTACATGGATGTTAGTAAGGCACTTGATTAAGTCCCTCATGGTCGATTCAGAAGATAAAGATGCTTGGAATTCAGAGTGAATTGCAAGTTGATTCTTGGAACAGGCTTGCCTATAGAAGATAGCGAGTGGGAGTGGAAGGCTGTTTCCTGGCTGGAGGTGACCAGTGATAAACTTTAAGGATTGGTCCTAGGAGCTCTGTTGCTTGGATATATATCAATGACTTGGATGAAAATGCAGATGGGTAGATTAGCAAGTTTGAGGATAATTGGTGTTCCATAGAGAGTGTAAAAGACTATCAAAGAATATAGTGGGACATATATTCTCACTATAGGCAGAGGAGTGGCAGATGGTGTTTAATTTGAGCAAGGATGAGGTGTTACAATTTGAGGAGCCAAATGAAAGTAAAAGTAGAGTCATTGGTAGGCCTTTACATAGCACTAAAGTGCAAAGCGATTTTGAGGTCTATAGTTTATTGACAGTGGCTACCCGAGTGAATAAGATGGTAATGAAGGTGTATGGTATGCTTACTTTCATTGGTAAGGATGTTGAGTATAACAATAAGGAAGTCAAACTGCAGCTGTATAAAACTTCAGGCAGACTGCACTCTAGAGTATTGTGTGCAGTTCTGATTGCCCCATTAAAGGGATGTGGAGACTGTGGAGAGGCTGCAGAAGAGGATGCTACCTGGATTAGAGGGTACGAGCTTGGGCATACTTGGATTGTTCTCCATAGAGCATTGGAGGCTGATAGAGGATTTTTTTTAAAACCTAAGAGAGGCATGGATAGGGAAGACTGTCAGAATCATTTTCCCAGGGTAAAAATTACGAATACCAAAGGACATACCTTTAAGAGGGAGGGGTTTACAAGCTCTGTGAGGGGTAAATTTGTTAAGCAGAGAGTGGCAAGTGCCTGGGATAGTTTACCAGGGTGGTAGTGAAAGCAGTTTGGTGGAGTTTGAGGTTTTTAGATAGACACATAGTTAGGTTGATGAAGGAAAGGCGGTGGATGTTGTTTATATGGACTTCAGCAAGGCCTTTGTCTAAGTCCTGCATGGGAGGCTGGTCCAGAAAAGTTAAGTCGCTTGCCATTCAGGATGAAGCAGTCAACAGGATTCAACATTGGCTTAGAAGGATAAGCCAAAGTGTGGTAGCAATTGATGATTTATGGTGAACTGGATCAGCAAATTTGTGGAAAGATTGGGGGCATAGCAGATAAAAAGCTTACATAGGATCTGGACCAGCTGGGATAAAATGGCAGATGGAATTTAATGCAGACAAGTGTGAGGTGTTGCACTTGGGAGGATAAATCAGCATAGGACTTGCACAATGAATGGCAAGGCTCTAAGGTGCGTGGCAGAACAAAGAGACCTGGGAATACAGATCCATAATTCCTTGAAAGTGGTACCACAGTTAGACAGGGTCAAAAAGAGAGACTTTGTCACATGGGCTTTCATAAAACAGGGCACAGAGTACAGGAGTTGGGACATTACTGTGAAGTTTTGAAATTGTATAAAATATTGGTCAAGCCAAATTTGGAGTTTTGTGTGCAGTTCTGGTCACCAACTTACATGAAAGATATCAATAAGCTTGAAATAATGTTGCCAGGACTTGAACTTGAGTTCTAGGGAAAGGTTGAATAGGTTAGGACTTGTTTCCCAAGAATGGAAAAGTGAGAGAATAAGATGGGATGATAACAGTTTACAATACTACAAATGTGGTTGGTCCAACACCTTATAAGGCCTCAGCAGTACATCCTTGCTTTTATATTCTAGTCCTCTTGAAGTGAATGCTTATATCACATTTGCCTTCCTTACTGCTGACTCAACCTGCAAGTTAATCTTTAGGCAATCCTGCACTAAGACCCCAAATACCTTTGCACCTTTGATTTCTGAATTTGCTCACCATATAGAAAATAGTCTTTGTCTTTATTCTTTCGACCAAAGTACATGACCATACAATTCCCTATGCTGTACTTCACCTGCCACTTCTTTGCCCGTTCTCCGAATCTATCCAAGTCCTTCTGCTGACTCCCTGCCTCCTCAACACTGCCAACCCCTCCACCTATCTTTGTAACATCTGCTAACTTGGCCACAAACTTGACTCACTTAACTTGGTGTTGTGTCTATACTTTCCTCAGTTGATTGTGTGTTCTGACTCAAACACTTCAGTACTCCTGTTAATTTAAGTAAAGTCTTTTTTAGCTGGTGGGATTTCAAAATGGGAAAATTCAATGTCACTTTCTAAATGATCAGTATAAGAAACTAAAAAGGATATCTTGTTCTGAGAGGTCAGAGAGCTTTTGATGTTCATTATTTTAATATGAAATGCATTTTTCTGGAAACTCTTTTATTTTTTTTGTAATTTATTTTTTTATTGAAGTTCATCAAACAAACATTTCCATAAGATGTATTTCAGACATTGTACATATATATCATATAATCATATATATCACAAAATCTCCACAAAGTATTTATCTGAGGTATACACTTATAGAAAAGAGTGGAAAGAAAAAACAAGCAAAAGGAAAGAACTATGTACAAGTAGGGAGTGATCTTTTCTTTTTAAACAACAGATTCATTGATTTTTGAGAATAAAATCAGGCCTATGAGCATTATGTAGTTAAACCATTTTTCCCCAGTATGAATCAAATTGTTCCAGCTTATGGTTAACAGATGCTGTTATCTTCTCCATTTTGTAAATGTCCATTGTGATTTCCATCCATATAATTAAAGTTGGGCTCTCCTGTGATAACCATTTCCTAGTAAGAGTCTTTTTACCAGCCACCAGCAGTATATTCATTAAATATTTATCTCTTTTCAACCATTCTTGAGGTATATATCCAAAAAATATATGGTCTTACTCTCAAAGGGTATTTCACATTTAAAGATGTCTTGTAGGACATTGTGTATCCCCCCCCCAATAGTTTTTATAACAGGGCAGTCCCAAAAAATATGATAATGATTTGCATTTTGATTTCCACCATTTCTCCAGCAAACAGGGAGGTTATTATCATAATGGGATTTCTGAGCGGTGTAATAAAATATCTTATCAAGTTTTTCCATCCAAACTCCCTCCATTTCTGTGAATTGGTACACTTCCATTGATATCTCCATATTGTTGTCCATTCTTCCTCAGAATACATATATATATGTATGTATGTATATATAGGAGTACACAGGGAAATCTTTTCTGTGTAATGGATTTGTTCACTGACTTTTATGAATACTGCAATGGGGGCCCTCAACTCACAAATAGGAGGGGTTATCCGCCACAGCTAGACATTTCCTCTAGCTCAACGGAGGGTCATTTACTACAGACCTCAGTCTTGGGATCACACGTTCGTTGGCATTTTTGTTATTATTTGAGTTTCTTGGTTCTTATTTGTTCAGGGAGTAGATCGATAAAGTTTTATTCTAATTTCAATGATACATTGACAGATAAATACAGATGGCTAAGGACAAGGTAAAATTAATTTCTTTTAATGTAAATAACTATTAAATCCAATCAAACGTAAGAGAATTTTATCCAAAATGAAAAAAGAACAAGCCAATGTAGTATATTTACAGTAAACTCATTTAAGAGATAATGAGCATAAAAAACTAAAGAGAATGGGCTTCACTAATCTGTTTTTCTCCTCACATAAATCAGGACATAGGAGAGGAGTTGCTATTCTTATTTCAAGTAAGCTAAATTTTGAAAAAATATTCGAAATGGGAGATAAAGAAGGCAGATATATTCTGGTAAGGGGGAATATAGACGGCAATTCAGTTACTCTGTTGAATATATAGGCACCCCTGGGAAGTGATATTGGTTTCTTTCAGAAAATTACTGAAATTATGGTAACGGAAACAGAAGGTCTCCTGATATGTGGGGGAGACTTAAATTACAACCAAACTTAGACTCTTCCAATAGAAAAACCTATGAAACAAAATCTTTACATAAGAAAGTTAATACACTTTTTGAGGATGTTGGTTTAATTGATATATGGAGGGACCTTTTCCCTGACAGAAAGGATTACACTCATTATTCTGCTCCACATTCTGTATATACAAGAATAGACTATTTCATAACATTTGGAAAAGACAAAATAAACACCTGTGGAATTGGGGCAATAGATATAAGTAACCATGCACCTATAAATTTATCTGTTGATTTTTGACCTACAACCAAAGACTACTATTTGGAAACTAAATTCAAGTCTACTCAATGATCCGTACTTTAAGGAACAAATTAAAAAAAAAATTGGTCTCTACTTAGAATTTAATGATAATGAAGAGGTTTCACCTCCCATTTTATGGGATACTGAAGGCGGTCTTAAGAGGGAAAATTATAGCGATATCTTCATATAAGAAAAAAAAAGGAATAAAACATTAGAGGAATTACAAAATAGGCTGAAGGAACTAGAGAAAAAACACAAATTGAATTTGGCGCAGGATGCATTAGGGGAAATTAAAAGAATTAGGAATGAAATAAATAATTTGGCTACGCAAGAAATCAGGAAAAACAATGTTTCTGAAACAGAGACATTATGAAAGTGGATCGAAATACTGGCGTGGAAACTGAAAAAGAAGATAGCAGAAAATACAATTCATAGAATTAGGGACCCAAGAACGAAAATGATAAAAAGTAAGCTAAGTGAAATTCAAGAAGCTTTTGAAGTGTTTTACAAAACTCTATATTCCAAAGTTCCAGGGGGAAGTATAACCCAAATTGACACCTTCTTGAGTTCTCTAGAGTTACCCACTTTAAGCAAAGAACAAAATAGAAGGATGACTGCTGACATAACTGAAGTTGAATTAAAAGCTGCAATTAGTAGGCTTAAATTAAGCAAGTCACCAGGATCAGATGGGTATACGGCAGAGTGGTACAAAGAATTTAAAAATGAGTTAATTCCTGTTTTACTCCCCACACTGAACTGGGCTCTAAAAAAGGCATGAAGGCCACCCAGTTGGAAGGAAGTGGTAATCTCAGCTATACCGAAAGAAGGCAAGGATAAAATGGAATGTGGGTCATTTAGACCAATATCCATTCTTAATGTAGGTTTTAGGTTATTTACCTCCATCATGGCCAAACGATTAGAGGAGTTTCTACCCATACTGATACGTAATGATCAGACAGGTTTTATACGACAACGCCAGACTCAAGACAATATACGAAGGACACTTCACATTATGGATCATATACAGAAAAATAAAATCGAAGCAATAGTGATAAGCGTAGACACTGAAAAAACATTTGATTCGGTTAATTGGAATTTTCTTTACAGAGTTTTACATAGATTTGGTTTCCAAGACACAATTATTAAAACTATACAGACACTATATGACAATCCTGCTGCTAGGATTAAACTCAATAGATATTTATCAAATAGTCTTACCCTAGAAAGGGGCACGAGACAGGGTTGTGCATGGTCACCACTACTCTTCGCGCTATATCTGGAACCATTAGCTCAATACATCAGACAAAATGAAGATATCAGGGAAATTACTATTACAGGGACAGAGCATAAATTGGCTTGTTATGCGGATGACATTTTGATCTATCCAGAGCAACCAACGTACTCTTTATCTAATTTGATGCAATCCTTTGAACAATATGGTCAATTATCAGGATACAAGATCAACATAGACTGGAAATTCTTTTAAAAAGAGATTTGCCAATAAATAAGGCGGATTTCCTAATCTGATTCATTGATTTTTAACTTGACCCATCTTTATGTGCAATTATCCATTCTGTTTTACTAAGTTACCACACGTGGACCCTTGGAGCATCTAACAGAATTACCACATGTGGACCCTTGGGGCATGTGACTGTTATAGAGGGTTGAGGCGATTCTTCAAAGAGTCTTAAAGCCCTGTAACAATCAAGACAGGCACTATGAAACTCCACAATCAGGGAATGTTACTTTCATGGACTTACCTCATGCACACAGTCCAAGACTTTGGTCAAATGATAAAACCGTTGCCAGTTTTGTCCCATGTTATTTTCATTTCTTGCTATAACTCGTCTCAACTCCTTGATATAAGTTGTCCTCATTTCGTCAAATGAAGCTTGACTTTTTAGGCCATCTTTTGGAACTGTGTGGTACACAATAAAAACAGTTTTTATCAATTATGATACCCACCAAGTCCTTTTTTAAATAAAATAATCTATTTAAAATTGCATAATAGATTGACCTACTGAATTTTAATAGTGTTAACAAATACAAGTTCTCATTGATCACAGGGGAGTCTTATAGCCAATCCTATTTATTTGCTGTCCTTCTCCTACCTGCATACAAGCAGAGGCTAAAGAACATGGCTCTGGAGATAAGGACAAATAAAAGATTGCGGGAGGCAGAGAAGCAGCTACAGGTTTGCTTTGAGGCGGCAGACTGGGCTGCGCTCAAGTACTCATTAAACGATCTGAATGAAAACACCATGGTTGTCACAGACTTTATAAAAACAGTCACGAACAAGTGTGTTCTCACAAAATCATTCACTCTTCCCTAACCAGATCCCCAGTCTGCTGAGAGCCAGGTCAGTGGCATTCAGATCTGGCAACCAAGTGAGATAATGAGGCCCAGGTGTAATATCGGGAAAGCCATCTCACCCACAGTGACTCAAATTTGATGATTCTGGACCAAACTTGAGTCACTGGAGAAGGCTCTACAGGTGAAGCAGGGCTTGAATGCTATCACCTCTTATAAAGTAAAACCATGCAAAATAGGTGACAACAAGGTTTCACTCCCAGACAAGCTCAATACCTTCAACGCTCACTTTGACCGACAACACACGGTGGAACCTTCATGAACTCCCACAGCCCCCAAAGACCCTGTGATTTCAGTCTTTCAGTGTAAAAGCATCCTTCAGGAGAGTGAACCTATGGAAACATCCAGCCCAAATGGGGTATCTGACCTGCGCTGATCAAATGGCTGGAGTGTTCACCGATATCTTTAACTACTCACTTTGGCAGGTTGAGGTACCCTCTCTCTTAAAGCAGGCTTCAGTTATGCCACTGCCTAAGAAGAATGTGGTAACCTGCCTCAATGACTATCAGTAGCACTTATTTTCACTGTGATGAAGTGTTTTGAGAAGCTGATGATGAAACATATCAACTCCTGTCTGAGAAGCAACTTCGATCCACTCCAAGCTGGCGACCAACACAACAGGTCTAGAGATGTCATTTCATTGACTCCTCAACCCTGGAACATCTGGACAGTAAAGATGCATACATCAAGATGCTCTTGTATCGACTACAGCTCAACATTCGATACCATCATCCCCTCAAAACCAATCAATAAGTTTCAATACCTTGGCCTCAATACCTTCTTGTGCAATTAGATCCTCGATTTTCTCACTTGCACACCCCAGTCAGTTTGGATTGGCAACAACCATCTCCTTCACAAACTCTATTAAAACAGGTGCATCACAAGACTGTGTGCTTCACCTTCTGCTCTACTCACTTTACAGTTACGATTGTGAGACTAAGCACAGCTCCAATTCTGTACTTAAATTTCCGACGACACCACTGTCATAGGACAAATCAAAAATGGGCGACTGAAAATCCGGCTGAGTGGTGCCACAACCACTCAAGGTCAGCAAGAGCAAGGAGCTAGGTTGAGGAAGCCAGAAGTCCATAAGCCACTCCTTACCAGTTGATCAGAGGTAGAGAGAATTAGCAACTTTAAACTCCTTGGTGTTCTCATTTCAGATGATCTGTCTTTGGCCCAGCACTCACCTGCCATTACGAATTAAGCATGGCAGCATCTCTGCTTCCTTAGAAGTTTGTGAAGATTTGGCATGACATATAGAACTCTGACAAATTTCTATCAAAGTGTGGTGAAGAACACATTGACTGCTTGCACCAATGTTATTGAATGGAAAAGTTTCTTTAGAATTGAAAGATTATTTTGGATTTTATTCTCCTGTCACACATGGAAATCCTCTAAGAACGCAGCACTGAGAATTATGTGGATCTAATTCACAGAGACATCCTACAGAAACTGTAATTAAATGTTGGTGCACTAAGAATAAAAAGAATGTAACAGTAATGCAAACAACACACACAAAATGCTGGTAGACACAGCAGGCCAGGCAGCATCTATAGGGAGAAGAGCTGTCGACGTTTCGGGCCGAGACCTTTCGTCAGGACTAACCGAAAGGAAAGATAGTAAGAGATTGCTACCTGTGCCATGTGCGAGTGAGGCAAGGAACAGAAAGATTATACAGATTAATACGTGGCTGAGAGGATGGTGCAGGAGGGAGGGCTTCAGTTTTTTAGATAATTAGGCTTTGTTCCAGGGAAGGTGGGATCTGTTCCGAAGGGGCGGTTTACACCTGAACTGGAGCGGTACTAACATTCTTGCAGGGAAGTTTGCTAGTGCTTCTTGAGGGGGTTTAAACTAAATTTGCAGGGGGCAGGGATCCAGAATGAGAGAGAGGATAGCGAGATGAAGAATAAAGGACAGGTGGGGACTACACAGTTCCGGAATATTAAGTGTGTAGTAGAGAAAGGTGAGGTGGAACAAGTGATAAGGAGGACTCGTGTACAGAGGGATGGTCTGACGGAACGGAGTTAAATGTGCAGAAAGAGTAAGTAAATTTAGGAAGGACAACAAAATTCTAGGGGCGTATAGCCCGATGGGAGTTCGGGGAGCTGGGTTAAGCACAATAGGCAGAGATTCAAACAGAGAGAGGAGAAATGGGCTAAAAATTCTATATCTGAATGCACGAAGTGTCAGAAATAAGGCAGATGAGCTTGAAGCTCAGGTGTGAATGGGTAACTATGATGTTGTTGGGATAACGGAGACATGGCTGCAGGGAGATCAGACCTGGGAAATGAATGTATAAGGGTATACGTGCTATCATAGGGACAGAAATGTGGGCAGAGGGGGTGGGGTGGCCCTGTTGGTGAGGAATGAGATTCAGTCCTTTGCAAGGGGGGACATAGGATCAGGAGAAGTGGAGTCTGTGTGGATAGAATTGAGGAACAGTAAAGGCAGAAGGACCCTAATGGGTGTTGTCTATAGGCCACCAAACAGTAGCATGGATATTGGGTGCAAGTTGAATAGGGAGTTACCATTGGCATGTGGCAAAGGTAATGTCGTAGTAGTTATGGGGGATTTCAACATGCAGGTGAACTGGGAGAATCAGGTTGGTGCTGGGACCCAGGATAGGGAGTTTGTAGAGTGCCTAAGGGAAGCATTCTTGGAACAGCTTGTACGAGAGCCGACCAGGGACAAGGCTATTCTGGATTTAGTGTTATGTAATGAACAGGATTTGATAAGCGATCTTGAAGTAAAGGAGCCATTAGGAGGTAGTGACCATAATATGGTAAGTTTTTATCTGTAATTTGAGAAGGATAAGGGCAGCTCGGAGGTGTCAGTGTTGCAGTTGAACAAAGGAGACTATGGAGCCATGAGGGAGGAGCTGGCCAAAGTTGACTGGACAGATAGCCTAGCAGGAAAGACAGTGGAACAGCAATGGCAGGTATTCTTGGGAATAATGCGCAAGGTGCAAAATCAGTTCATCCCCCGGAGAAGGAAGGATTCAAAGGGGGGAGAGGGGCCACAGTGGTTGACAAAGGAAGTCAGAGATTGCATAGCATTAAAAAAAAGGAAGTATGACAGAGCTAAGGTGAGTGGGAGGACAGATGATTGGGAAATTTTTAAGGAACAACAGAACTTAACTAAAAAGGCGATACAGGGAGAAAAAATGAGGTACGAATGCAAGCTAGCCAGGAATATAAAGGAGGATAGCAAAAGCTTTTTTAGGTATGTGAAGACAAAGAAGATAGTTAAGAACAATGTTGGGCCCTTGAAGAATAAATTGGGTGAAATTGTTATGGGAAACAGAGAAATGGCAGAAGAATTTAAAAGTACTTTAGATCTGTCTTCACTAAGGAAGATACAAGCAATCTCCCAGATGTATATGGATGGGCCAAGGACATAGGGTAACAGAGGAAATGAAACAGATTGACATTAGGAAGGAAACGGTGATGAGAAGACTGATGGGACTGAAGGCAGACAAATCCCCAGGTCCAGATGGTCTGCATCCTAAGTTACTAAAGGAGGTGGTCCTGGAAACTGCGGATGCATTGGTAATCATTTTCCAATGTTCCTTAGTTTCAGGATCAGTTCCTGAGGATTGGAGAATGGCTAATGTTATCCCATTTTTTAAGAAAGGAGGGAGGGAGAAAACAGAGAAGTATTGTCCTGTCAGCCTAACATCAGTAGTGGGGAAGATGCTAGAGTCCATTATTAAAGATGAAATAGTGGCATATCTAGATAGCAGTGATAGGATTGGGCTGAGCCAGCATGGATTTACCAAGGGTAAATCATGCTTGACTAATCTATTGGAGTTTTTCAAGGATGTAACCAGGAAGTTAGACAAGGGAGATCCAGTGGATTTAGTGTACCTCGATTTTCAGAAGGCATTTGATAAGGTCCCACGTAGGAGATTGGTGGGTAAAATCAAAGCTCATGGCATTGGGGGGAAGACATTGACATGGATAGAAAACTGGTTGGCAGATAGAAAGCAAAGTGTAACGGTGAATGGGTGTTTCTCGGAATGGCAGATGGTGACTAGTGGGGTGCCACAGGGCTCGGTTTTGGGACCACAGCTGTTTACAATTTACGTAAATGATTTAGATGAAGGCATTGCGAATAACATCAGCAAGTTTGCTGATGATACTAAGCTGGGTGCCAATGTGACGTGATGAGGATGTTAGGGGAATTCAGGGTGACTTGGATAGGCTGGGTGAGTGGGCAGATACTTGGCAGATGACATTTAATGTGAATAAGTGTGAGGTTATCCACTTTGGGAGTAAGAACAGGAAGGCAGATTATTATCTGAACAGTGTAGAGTTAGGTAAGGGAGAAATACAAAGAGATCTAGGAGTCCTTGTTCATCAGTCACTGAAGGTGAATGAGCAAGTGCAGCAGGCAGTGAAGAAGGCTAATGGAATGTTGGCCTTTATTACAAAGGGAATTGAGTACAAGAGCAAGGAAATCCTCTTGCATTTGTACAGGGCCCTGGTGAGACCACACCTGGAGTATTGTGTACAGTTTTGGTCTCCAGGGTTAATGAAGGACATCCTGGCTGTAGAGGAAGTGCAGCGTAGATTCACAAGGTTAATTCCTGGGATGTCAGGACTGTCTTACGCAGAGAGGTTAGAGAGACTGGGTGTGTACACGCTGGAATTAAGGAGATTGAGAGGGGATCTGATTGCAACATATAAGATTATTAAGGGATTGGACAAGATAGAGGCAGGAAATATGTTCCAGATGCTGGGAGAGTCCAGTACCAGAGGGCATGGTTTGAGAATAAGGGGTAGGTCATTTAGGACAGAGTTAAGGAAAAACTTCTTCTCCCAGAGAGTTGTGGGGGTCTGGAATGCACTGCATCGGAAGATAGTGGAGGCCAATTCTCTGGATGCTTTCAAGAAGGAGCTAGATAAGTATCTTATGGATAGGGGAATCAAGGGATATGGGGACAAGGCAGCAACCGGGTATTGATAGTAGATGATCAGCCATGATCTCAGAATGGCGGTGCAGGCTCAAAGGGCCGAATGGTCTACTTCTGCACCTATTGTCTATTTGAAAGTAGTGGGGGGAGGGGGAAATGCGAAAAGGAGAAGACTGGAGGGGGTGGGATGAAGCTAAGAGCTGGAAAGGTGATTGGCGAAAGTGATACAGAGCTGGAGAAGGGAAAGGATCATTGGACGGGAGGCCTCAGGAGAAAGAAAAGGGGAGGGGAGCACCAGAGGGAGATGGAGAAGAGGCAAACAACTAAATATGCCAGGGAAACAACTAAGTAAGTCACTTCTCTAACTTCTGTTAATGCCCCTCCTCCCCTTCTTACCCCATTCCTGACATATTTAGTTGTTTGTCTCTTCTCCATCTCCCTCTGGTGCTCCCCTCCCCCTTTCTTTCTCCTGAGGCCTCCCGTCCCATGATCCTTTCCCTTCTCCAGTTCTGTATCACTTTCGCCAATCACCTTTCCAGCTCTTAGCTTCATCCCACACCCTCCGGTCTTCTCCTTTCATTTCGCATTTCCCCCTCCCCCTACTACTTTCAAATCTCTTACTATCTTTCCTTTCGGTTAGTCCTGACGAAGGGTCTCGGCCCGAAACGTCAACAGTGCTTCTCCCTATAGTTGCTGCCTGGCCTGCTGTGTTCCACCAGCATTTTGTGTGTGTTGTTGTTTGAATTTCCAGCATCTGCAGATTTCCTGGTGTTTGCTCTGTAACAGTAATGCACTTCGTTCCATTTGCAGAAACACCTCGGTAACAAAGACCTGTTCTCATCCTTTGATTTTAACCTGGCAATTTGCCCTGTTTGCTTTCCTTCCCTTTTTGCTGAAACTATTGTCCTTAAATGCTGAAATTTACCAATAACTCTTCCATTAATCACTGCTTGGAATGCCTGTGATGGACCATTTCACAGTGCGATCATTCCATCCCTGAACTTATCCAACAGGCTACTTTAGGAAGGTTCACTGTGTTGTAGTCAGGAGATGAGCAGCTCCCTCCTCCATAGCCCAGTGATATTAAAACAAATAATTCATCTGAAAATTGTGACAGCAAAAATAAGCTAGCTCATTTGTCAGGAATATTCAAATTATGGACGCAGTATTGTATGCTTTAGTAGGTAGTTTCTCACTATTTTCCAGGTGAGAAT
Organism: Hypanus sabinus; assembly: GCF_030144855.1. Lineage (NCBI taxonomy): Eukaryota > Metazoa > Chordata > Chondrichthyes > Myliobatiformes > Dasyatidae > Hypanus > Hypanus sabinus. Next base: position 118,830,740 of record NC_082708.1, read on the forward strand.
TCCAAATGTAGAAAAATGCTTGTGGAAGATGGCCTTACAAACAAAACTGACATCAGTGCTGGCAAGAAGATGGTAAATGATGAAGTTAAATTTATTTGCTTGAATCCTGTTACCAAGCAGCGTCTTGGTCTGCTATTCCATGACAGTTCAGTCATGGCCAATATTCCAGCACGAGTGTTGGGACTGGTGCACAACCCAATAGTCCCAAATATAGCGGACATTATTACTGACAACTTCCTGGGTCTGATTCACTCACTGTAGAGTCCAGCAATGTGTCTGGATGTTGCCGAGTTTCCCGACCACCCTCAGTGGAGATTGCAGAGGGGGAAGGGAGATAAGAAATTATTTCTTCAAATACCTGTGACTTAGTTAATATGCTCAATTACTTGAAGAAATTATAACATCTAAAACATATTTATTTCATTCTAAAATGGCTTTAAAAACTTTCTGAGTGTTTAAAAAATACTTAAATATTTTTAGAAGCATTTTAAAACCCTGACAACAGTAGTCAGAACATTTTCTGGCTGTGAAGAGCTTCCAGAATTTGATTGATGGGGCTTGCTCTGCATTATGGCATTGGAGGTCTTGCTTCCATTTGGGACAGTTGGGTTTGGTCTTGGCTGAGATGAGATGAAGGGTAATTATGGGTGCAAAGTACCCATGATAGCTCCTAGCAACTAACTTCAAGACCAATATTTCCTAAATAGTAACAGATATCCTCTAAACTGTATCAAAAGCATCTATTGAGGATAAAAAGGAATGACAACAGTATTACCCAGATCTTTCAACAGTAATAGTGCATACAATTACCATCCAGGGAAGAAAAGTCGATTCAAACAACACACACAAAATTCCAGAGGAGTTGAGTTCCACCAGCACTTTGTGTGTGTTGCTTGGATTTCCAGCATCTGCAGATTTTCTGTGTAAGAAAAGTTTATTATTTCTTTGAATTTATGATCTCCCAAAGACTCTGATCCATTCAGAGGAGACTGGCAATTGTCTTTAATCTGTATGATGATGCAAACCATGATCATTATTGGTCCATAGGCAGAACAACAGATTTAGTGGTGTTCTGTGCAACTGTTAGCTACTGCAATTTACTTTTTATTATTGCACTGAAATAGAAGTTGACCACTGAGCTCGTAGCTAACAGTTCTTTAATGCACTTTGCAATTACATCAATTTTGATTTTACTGTAGAATGTGTACTTGTAGTTTAGCGTTTATGCTTTATTACACTCTCTCCGGTTTGGATTCAAACTTATCTGTTCTTGTCGGGTGAAGCATACTGCTTGCCTGTTTCACATGGACGGAAAAAATGTGTGGGGTCCTGATGGTGCCTGGTTGACACAGTTACAATTCTTTCATAACTCTTCAATAGCTCCACACTTAACTTTTTCTCTGAAAGTTCTACACTCATTCATATCATCTCTCTTCAAAAGAAATTCCTTATCATCTCCCTTCAAAAGGGATGTCCTCTGGTTCTAGTGGGATGTCCCACAGTTGGAAACATCCTTTCCATGTCCACTCCCATCTAGGGCTTTCAATATTCAATGGGTTTCAATGAGATTCGCCTCTCATTCTTCTGGAATCTATTGAATACCGTCCCAGAGCCATTTTATTCACCCTTTCATTATATTAACCCTTTCATTCCTGGGATTAATCTTGTGAATCTTCTTCGGACACTCTCCAATGTCAGCACATCCTTTCTTAGATATGGGGACCAAGATTGCTTACAATATTCCAAGTGCCGTCTGACTAATGCCATATAAAGGTAATTTCTTCGGCAGTTTGAACGGGGCACAACTGCGCAAGCGTGTGAAGGTTCGCCTCTGAGACAGCCAGAGAGTTCATAGTATTTCTATAAATGGAACCATACATAAAATTTCTCTCTATGCAGATGATCTTTTGATTTTTATTTCGAATCTTGAGGAATCAATTCCTAATCTTTTGGAAACACTTAAAGATTTTGGAAAATTTTCAGGACATAAACTTAATTTGAATAAAAGTGAATTGTTTCCATTAAATGCTCCTGTTAGTACATATAATGATATTCCTTTTAGAATTGTTAATACATTCTGATATTTAGGTATTATAATTACTAAAAAAATATAAAGATCTTTATTAAGCTAATATAGTTCCTCTAGTAGACTCCATGAAATTATTATTTTCTAGATGGAATCCACTTACTCTTTCTTTAATAGGTCACATCCATGTTGTGAAAATGATGATTTTACACAGATTTTTATATATTTTCCAAAATATACCTATCTTTTTAACTAAAAAATTTTTTGATCAAATTGACTCTTATTTCTTCCTTTATTTGGAACAGTAAGAGACCAAGAATTAACAAGTACCATTTACAAAAACCCAAAAAAGATGGTGGACTTACACTTCCTAATTTAAGACTGTATTATTGGGCTGTGAATATTAGACAATTATGTTTTTGGTTATACTGGCTTGATAAGAGCCAAAAGCCACTTTGGGTTGATTTGGAATTAAAAGCTGTTAAACAATTTCATTTAACTTCAATATTAGGAGCTCCATTACCTTTACAGCTCTCTAAAATTCCAAATTTAAATTTTTACCCGGATATTAAACAATCTTTATGGATTTGAATTGGCAGTTGATGAGTTTTTTTTTCTATATATTTAGATGATGGTTAAATGTATTGCTTCTGGGGGTTGATTCCTAATGGTTTTTTCTTTGTAGTTAATGGGTTTTTTTTTCTCAGTTAGATGGGGTTCATTTTTTTTCAACACACACAAAATGCTGGTGGAACATAGCAGGCCAGGCAGCATCTATAAGGAGAAGCACTGTCAATGTCTAGGCCCGAAACGTCATGACTGCGTGAAGTTCAGCCTCCAAGACAGTGGGAGAGTTTAAAAAGTGAAGATATTAACCGAGTGAGCGACATAGTAACAGGTGACAGAGTAGAGGGAGACAGAGTAGGAAGGCTTTGGCTCGAGAGGCTTCAGCGAGCAGAGGCTGAGGACCAACTTGCACCCAGTCAGGTAAGCTCCTTTAATTAATCTAATTAACTTAGAAGTAGGTCTTTTTTCCCCTTGGCGAATTGGCCTAGACAGACAAGGTGCCGCACATGAGGCTGCTAAATGAGCCCGTGGAATTACGGGAAAGCTACATACGTGGATAGAGCGCTGGCTGATTGGCAGGAAACAGAGAGTGGGAATAAAGGGATCCCATTCTGGTTGGCTGCCGGTTACCAGTGGTGTTCCACAGGGGCCGTGTTGGATTTGCTTTTTTTTTACCTTGTGTATCAACGCTTTGGATTATGGAATAGATGGCTCTGTGGCTAAGTTTGCTGATGACACAAAGATAGGTGGAGGGGCTGGTAGTGCTGAGGAAACAGAGAGTCTGCAGAGAGACTTGGATAGATTGGGAGAATGGGCAAAGAAGTGGCAAATGAAATACAATGTTGGAAAGTGTATGGTCATGCACTTTGGTTAAAGAAATAAACAGGCAGACTACTATTTAAATGGGGAGAGAATTCAAAGTTCTGAGATGCAATGGGACCTGGGAGTCCTCGTGCAGGATACCCTTAAGATTAACCTCCATGTTGAGTCAGTGGTGAAGAAGGCGAATGCAATGTTGGCATTCATTTCTAGAGGAATACAGTATTGGAGCAGGGATGTGATGTTGAGGCTCTATAAGGCACTGGTAAGACCTCACTTGGAGTACTGTGGGAGTAATGTGAAAAGTAGCGGACGCAACACAGACCCCTCCAGAACACCAGTAGTCATTGGCAGCCAACCAGAAAAAGGTTCTCTTTATTCCCACTCTTTGCCTTCTACCAGTTAGTCAATCTTGTGTCTATGCTAGTATCTTTCTTTTAAAACTATGGGCTTTAATCTTGATTAATGTCCTCGAGTATGGCACATGAGACCTTTCATTAGGACTCATTTTGTGCATGTTGCACAACCTCTGTAGCTCTTTTTTACTCCACTGTAATGCTGAAGTTCCTTTTCTTGGGATTCAGCACCAACCATATTTTCTCTACCTGCATATTGAAATCTCCCATGTCCAGCATAACATCCCTCTTTTTACCTGTTTTCTATCTCCTGTAGTAATAAGGGTTTTGTATTTCTTGATCAGTTTCATGCAATGTGCTGGGAAACCTAAACACTGGCTGACTCAGTCTTGTATTTGTCATATTTGGGGGTGAATTACACCTTCAAATTGGCAATTTTTCTTCAATTGTGACTGATAGAGATACATATTTCCCCTCCATTTGGAGTAAAGTTGCTCAAGATGATAGGCTAGTGAAATTTATCAAAGGAAAACCATGTGTGTCCGAAACTAAAGCAGAGGTATAAACTGAGCTGCCACCCTTTCTCAAGCATTACAATCGGAGCTCCTGTGGCAAGATGTTACCTGTAAGCCCTAAGGTGACTCCAGAGTGGGAGGTTAGAAATTGACCAGAATTTCATGAGTGGTGGGAAATAAATTATTACCCTGAACACAAGGAAACACAATGACTGTAAACTAAAAGCTTAAAGGAAGATTCAAAAGAGCCAAACTACAAAAGCATTTCCAGTATTTTCCATTTATTTCAGTTTTTCTTCCATTTGCAGTACTTTGCTTTTGGTTGGCCTCAGTGTGTAAAGCATCTGTCTAATCCACAAAGAAGAACGCATACACCCAGAATTTGAGCAGTTTACTAAGTGTGAAATTCAAGTTCTTCTTGATAATAATTTTCCTTTTGAGTGCAGGTCATGATGTACACTCATGGCATTTCATAACATTTAACTTAATCACCCTTGCAGGCAACCAGTCTGAACTCTCTCAATAATTTGGATGAACTCTGCTGACTTTTTCCTTCTAAAGAAGTTAAGATAGATAGGTTCCTCTCTAATGACTACATACATAGGTTCCATTATCAGAAAATACAAGCATTCATCCCTGTGGCTGTCATAGCCTTAGAAACACAGAGCAATAATGCCCAGATCAATTGTAAACTCTCGTAAAGGGAATATATGACTGACAGTGAAAATATGCCATGCAGCGATAAACTTTCTCTTCACTAACCTCTGTAGGGATGTTATACATCTACTGACTTACATTTGCAAATCAAGGAACATGCCAGTGCTAATGCCCAGCTTTTTAGTACGCTGTCATTATCCTGAATCCTGTGTTAAAGGATATATGCTGCAAATGGAATGCATCCAGCATTATCTTAAAACATAATGGGGCAGCAGTTAGCACGATGCCATTACAGCTCAGGATGTTCCCGAGTTCAGAGTTCAATTCTGGCGCCACTCTGCTAGGAGTCTCTGTGTGCCCTCCTCGAGGAATGCGTGGGTTTTCCTCAGGTGCTCCAGTTTACTCCTACAATGTACTGGGTAGGTTTAACTGGTCATTGTAAATTGTCCTGTGATTAAGTTCTGGTTAATCAGAGTTGTAGGGTTGCTGGGGTGGTGTAGCTCAAAAGGCCGGAAGGGCCTACTCCGCTCTGTATCGCCAAGTAAATAAATCATTTGACTGAGCACGACTGGCAGGGCAGGTCAGCATGCTTATCAGTTGTATAAAACCTGCACCCTGATTCACCCTGCTGGCCAGGCAGTACCAACAGAAAAGAGTAAACAGTTAATGTTTTGGGCTGAGACTCTTCTTCAGGACCTGATGAAGGGCTTCGGCCTGAGATGCCGACTGTTCACTCTTTTCCACAGAAGCTGCCTGGCCCACTGAGTTCTTAGAGCATTTTGCGTGTGTTGCTTAGATTCCAGCATCTGCACATTTCCTAGTGTCCTTGATTCACCCCACTCCTATTCACAACTTTGCTGAATTAGTTCAAGATTTGGCATAGAGCTCTGAAACTACAATACTCCTGCTGTGCTGGAGATAGTTCCTGATATATAATGCTCCCCTGTCAAGTATCCCTTCGAGTATCTTGATATTCCAAATTTCAGCACTAAGTCTTTGTATCTGTATAACTAGAACGAAGTAGTGGAATTAGTACACAAACTACGTTATTATGATGAAGTCAAAAATAACTCTGTTTTATCTCATGTGGCTTATGTTGCAACAGTGAAAGTAGATTGCTTTATTATTGTAAATACTGAATATTGTTAATGATCCCTGCATATTAATTTCTTTGTAGTATAGTGATAATTGTATTTATGCATTAAAATATTTAACGTTCCAATGGAAATTTAATTCAAAGTTCAAAGACATCGGACATAGGCAAAGAGCAGAACTTCGCTTCCAGACAAGCTCAATGCCTTCTCTGCTCACTTTGATGCCCAGAACAAGGAGCAACCATCGCATACCCCCATGTCTCCCAATGATTCTCTGGTTTCAGTATCTGAGGACGGCATGCGGGCTGCCTTCAAGAGACTGAATGCAAAGAAAGAATCCGGTCCAGACCGAATACCTGGGCAAGTACTGAAGACCAGTGCCGACCAGCTGGCTGACACTTCAAACAGGATTCAATGGTAATGGTGGCCAAGAAGATTGTGGTAGCCTGTCTCAATGACTATTGTCAGGTGGCACTTACATCCACAGTGATGAAGTATTTTGAGAGGCTGGTGTTGAAGCATATCAGCTCCTGTCTGATTGGTGACTTGGATCCACTCCAAGTCTCCTAGCGAAGCAACAGGTCTACAGCAGATGCCATCTCATTAGCTCTTCACACAACCCTGGAACATCTGTGCAGTGAAGATGCATACATCAGGATGCTCTTTATCGACTACAGTTCAGTATTTAACACCAACATCCCCTCAAAACTAATCAGTAAACTCCAAGACCTGGGCCTCAGTACCCCTTGTGCAAATGGATCCTGGATTTCCTCACTTGTCGACCCGTCATTTCGGACTGGCAAAAGCATCTCCTCCACAATCTCCATCAATGCAAGAGCTCCACAGAGATGTGCACTTAGCCCCCTGTTCTACTCTTTACCCCTATGACTGTGTGACTAAGTACATCCCCAACACCAGATACAAGTTTGCTGATGACACTACTGTTGTGGGCTGTGTCAAAGGGGGTAATTAATCAGCATACAGGAGGGAGATGGAAAACTTGGCTGAGTGGTGTAATAACAACAACATCTCACTCAATGTCAGTAAGACCAAGGAACTGATTGTATACTTCAGGAGAGGGAAACCAGAGGTCCATGAGCCAGTAATCATTGGAGGATCAGAGGTGGAGAGGGTCAGTAACTTTAAATTCTTTTGAGTCACTATTTCCGAAGACCTGTCCTGGACCCACCAGATAAATATAATTGCGAAGGAAGCATGACAGCACCTCTACTTCCTCGGGAGACTGTGGACATTCAACATGCCATTGATAAACCTGGTTAGCCTCTACAGTGTGTGCTGACTGGTTGCATTATGGCCTGGTGTGGGGACACTGATGCCTTTAATAGAAAATCCTACAAACGGTAGTGGATGCAGCCCAGTACATCACAGGTAAAATCCCCCCAAACGTTGAGCACATCCACATGAAACGTTGTCATAGAAAAGTAGCATCAATCATCAGAGATCCTCACTACACAAGGCATGCTCTCTTCTCACTGCTGCCAGCAGGTAGAAGGTACACTAAGAACAGTTATGACCCCTTAACCATCAGGCTCTTGAACAAAAGGGGATAGCTACACTCCTTTAAGGACACTGTTATATTAATTCATGCTCATTATTTATTGCTATTTATTTATATCTGCATTTGCACAGTTTGTTTACAGCTTGATGTTCTTGATGCTTACAGTTGCCGTTCTATAGATCTGCTAAGTTTGCACACAGAAGAATCTCAGGGCTGTATGTGGTGACATGAATGTGGTAAATCTCACTTTGAACTTTGTTGTTTATTCATGCAAGTGTCTGTGTACAGCAGTTTACAGAATGTTCAGTCGAATAATTCAAATTACCAGCAAAGATGATGAAGGCAAGGCAGTGGATGTTGGCTGCACGGACTTTAGCAAGGCTTTTGACAAGGTCCCACACAGCAGATTGGTCAAGAAGGTTCAGTCACTTGGCATTCAGGATGAGGTAATAAATTGGATTAGACACTGGTTCCGCGGGAGAAGCCAGAGAGTGGCAGTAGATTGGAGGCCTGTGACCATTGGAATGCTGGGTCCGTTGTTGTTTGTCATCTACGGAACATCAACAATCTGGACGTTAATTTGGTAAACTGGATCAGCAAATTTGTGAGTGACACCATGATTGGGGGCAGGGATAGGGAAGAGCAGGGAAGGCTGTGACAGCTTGCAGCGGGATTTGGGCCCATGGAAAAAAAATGAAGATAAAATTGGTAGGTACTGTACATGGAGGACATATGTATGGAGGATTCTGGTTCAGATGCAGGTCGATGGAACTAGGCAGTTACTAGTTTGGCACGGACAAGATGAACCTAAGGGCCTGTTCCATGACTCTCCCTCTCATCCACTGGGTTCTAACGTTACTAATTTATTTACTGTACGTAGAAAGATAATCTGACATGTTACTTGCATCAGAAAATTGTTATCCACATTAATGTTGTCTAATAAATGGCTTCTTAGTACTCACTAATACAAATAAAAATATAATCAATGTGAATGTACTGTAAATTCTTAAGGATTAATAACTTCAAGTACTTCATATCGTTATGATGTGCGTTTTTCATTGTGGATTCTGAGTCTTAGCAGGGCCGAACATTTATAGAAGGGGCCACATCCCACTTTGCTTCCTCACACTAATTGGCAAGAATAATGGAACTCTACACATCTGATAATCCCTGTTCAAATGTCCTGGTGTGATCTGGAATCTTAGCTATATTTGATCAAGTTGGTGTAAGATATTAAGGGTCATTTCAAACAAGACTTACAAACTTCACGTGATTACCACACTCATGTTTCCATTCCTTTGCATTGAAGGGAGCAGTTCAAGATGAGGGACACTGTGCTGAATGACAGACGGCATGGTTAAAAGACAGCTGACTGCAGTTCTCTTCTTGGCTTGTGCAGAAAGGAAAGGGCTGGAGATAAGATGCTGGTGCAGGTGGCTACTCACTCCATGCCTCAGCACACTACCGAGTCCAAGGACAGTTCCTGATTTCAGTGAACCATGGGGCTGGATGCACTTTGCATCTGGCCCTCCCTTCCCCAACCCTTACTCTGGCTACGGCTACACACCCAGCACAGCTTCATTCATTTGAAACATGTCACCAACATTCAACAAAATGGTATATTAAGTGTTTATTTTTACTTCTTTTTCATTCAGAATAATTTGCATAAAGATTGCATATGTTAAATGCACTTTAATTCAGCAAGAACCTCTGCACCACTGTTTCTAAATATGCCTGATGATCAAAGGCATTTGGAAACAGTGGAAATATATTTATTCTTAAAATAAGAAATACAAACAATGCAGCATTATCAACTTCTGAGTGCATTCCCTGTGGTCTTCATAAAAGTGGCAATATAATCAAAGTCCCTATCCTCCCAGATTCCTCCTTCTCTCCCATTCTATCAGGGAAAGGATACAAAGTGCATACCAAAGGGTCAAGCACAGCTTCTACCCTGCTGTTCAGGAGACTATTGAATTGCTCCCCAGTGAGATAAGTTAGGCTCTTGACCTCACAATCTACCTCACTACACCCTTGCCCCTTATTCTCCATCTGCACTCTACTTTCTTTGTAACTGTAACACTTTATTTTGAGTTCTGTTATTGCTTTCTCTTGAATTACTTCAACGCTCTGCTGTAATACAACAATCTATGTGGACGATGTGCAAGACAAATTTCTCATTGTACCTTAGTACATCTGACAATAATACACCAATTTACCATAGTCTAAACCACTGCTCGTATCCTGTTCTGCCGCACAGAAAGGCAACAGAGGATCAAGGGGGAGCTCCAAGAGGTAAGAAAGACCATTGGAATCCCACTTGAGGAGAACTTAATTCTGCACCTTGACTCCCCATTTGCAACCAAATCTCTGCAGAGGCTAATATACTCAACCACTTGCATGCCTTTTCCAAAGAAGTTCCCCATAAAACCCCTTCTCAAAGCCACTTCCTTTACTAATTGTTTAGTTTTCTCTTCCTTGCTTTGTTGTTGAACTTTTCTTCCAGTCATACTGTAGGCTTCTTCAACCACAATAAAAGCCTGCGGAAGTTCAACTTGTTATTTACATTTAATTTTAGATTCCTGCAATGGTTCCACTGCTTAGCTAGGAAATGAGCCTTTCAGCTCATGCTCCAATTTTATTTTCAGTTACAGGGGACTCAATAGTTAGGGGGACAGAATGGAGATACTATGGCCGTAAAAGAGACACCGGGGTGGTGTGCTGCCTCCCAGCTGCTAGGGTATCAGGGCGGCTGCAGGATATTCTTAAGGGGGAGGGGGACAGCCAGGGGTCTTGGTGCATATTGACACCAATGACATAGACAGAAAAGGGGAAGAGCTCCTATGTATTGAGTACATAGAGTTAGGCAAGAGGCTGACGAGAAGGACCTCTGAGGTTGTAATTACTGGATTACTCCCTGTGCCACGTGTTAGTGCAGGTAGGATTGGGATTATAGTGCAGATGAATGAGTGGCTGAGGAGATGGTGCAGGGGACAGGGTCTCAAGTTCTTGGATCATTGGAACCTTTTCTGGGGGGGGGGGGGAGAGGTTGACCTACACAAGAGGAATGGGTTGCACCTGAACTGGAGGGAGAACAGTATCCTGGTTCAGACGTTTGGTGATGCCACTTGGGAGAGTTTAAACTAGTTTTGCAGGGGGCTGGGAACCAGAGCCCCAGGTCGGTAAGGGAAGGATCAGACCAGAAGGCAAACGTCAGGGAAGATAAAGAAAGACAAAATTGAACTAACAGGTATGATGGGTCGGATAGTTTGAAGTGTGTACATTAATGCTAGGAGTATTATGGGTAAGGGTGATGAACAGAGCATGGATCAGTACATGGAATTACAACGTTGTAGCCATTACTTAAGTGTAGGATGAGCGAGGACAGGAATGTGTGATTAATGTATCAGGTAAACTAGGCCCTTCTTAGTGCAAGGGGTTTAGATGGGGCAGAATTTGTTAAGTGTTTCAGGAAGGTTTCATAACTCAGTATGTGGGCAGTCCAACAAGAGAGGGAGCTGTACTGGACCTGCTATTGGTAATGAGCCTGGCCAGGTGACTGACACTTCAGTGGGTGAACAGTTAGGGAACAGAGATCACAACTCCTTAACTCTCAGGACAGCTACAGATAAGGATGGTCCTTGTAGGAGAGTTTTAAATCGGAGTAGGGCAAATTACAAGGCATTAGGCAGGAACTAAGAAGAGTTAATTGCGAACACCTTTTCTCTGGTAAGTCCAATCCAGACATGTGGTGGGTGTTTAAGGATTAATTGCACAGAGTACAGGAAAGGCACGTACCTGTTAGAAAGAAGGACAGGGATAGAACTTTGGATGTCCAGAGAGGTGATAAATTTAGTCAAAAGAAAAAGAAAAAAATATGTAAAGCTTCGGAAGTTAGGATCGAATGAAGCACATGAAGATTATAAAGAAACCAGAGAAGAACTGAAGAAGGGCATTAGGAAAGCCAGGAGAGGCCTTGGCAAGTGAGTCCCAAGAAATTCTATACATACATCAAGCGCAAGAGGATAACTAGGGAGAGAGTGGGACCACTCAAGGATAAAGGGGTGAATATTTGCTTGGATGCCGAGAATATGAATGAGGTTCTTAACAAGTACTTTGCTTCAGTATTTACCAAGGAGGAGGATATGGATGACGAGAGGACCAGTGTAGAGTTATGTTAGAGTGTTTAGAGGTCAATGAGAAGGAAGTGTTGGGCCTCCTCGTGAATAATAAAGTAGATATGTCCTCAGGACCTGATGAGATTTACCTCAGGTTACTGAAGGAGGCAAGAAACAAGACTGCTGGGCACTTGACCAGTATCTTTGTGTCCTCGCTAGGCACAGATGAGACTGGTGAGTGGCTAATGTTGTACCTCTGTTTAAGAAGGGAAAATCCTGAGAACTACAGACTGTGAGAAAATTCTGTCTTAGGGACAGGCTACATGAGCATTTGGAAACCCATGGAAGAGCCAGCACGGCTTTGTGCGTGGCAGGTCGTGCCTTACCAACGACTGGATTTTTTGACAGTGACGAGAGAGATTGCTGAGGATAGGGTAGTGGATGTTGTCTGCAATGGATTTTAGTGAAGTGTTTGACAAAGTCTCTCATGGGAGGTTAATTCAGAAGATTAAGATGTACCAGATCCATGGCGAAATGGCTGTTTAGATTCAGAACTGGCTTGCTTGTAGAAGACAGGGTAGTGGTTGAAGGCACTTATCTGAGCTGGAGGTCTGTGATTAGTGGTGTTCCTCAGAGATCTGTGCTGTTTGTGATGTATGTAAATGACCTGGATGAAAAAGTTCACGGGTGTGTTAGTAAATTTGCCAATGATATCGAGATTGGTAGACTTGTGGATAGTGTAGAAGACTGACAAAGAATACAACACGATATAGATCAGTGGTGGATATGGGCAGAGAAATGACAGATGGAGTTTAACCCAGATAACTGTGAGGTTTTGCACCTTGGTAGGGCAAATGCAAGGAGACAGTACACTGTTAAGGGCAAGAACCAGAAAGCTGCCTGGTTTAGAGGGCATGTGCTATCACACGAGGCTGGATAAACCTGGGTCGTTTTCTCTGAAGTGCAGGAGGCTGAGGAGAGATCTGATGGAGCTTTACAAGATTGTGAGAGGCATAGATAGAGTAGACAGGAAGTCTGTTTGCCAGGGTTGAAATGTCTAATACCAGAGGGAGTGCACTGAAGGTGAGGGGGGGATGTGAGGGGTAAGTATTTCACTCAGAGACTGGTGGATGCCTGGAATGTGCTGCCTGGTATGGTGGTAGAGACACATACATTAGAGGCTCTCAAGAGATGTTTGGATAAGCACATGGATGTAGAAGATGGAGGGATATGGATATGGTGTAGGTAGGAGGGATTGGTGTTTTTGTTTTGCTAGTTCGGCACAATGTTTGGACCGATCGGCCTGTCGCTGAGTAGTACTGTTCTATCTTCTAGGGTTTGGTTATATTCTGAAGCTTCCAATCCCTAAGATTCTCCTAGCCTACCCCTCACCCCAGTACAGATTTAAGTACATACATCTACAAAATCTTTGGGAAAGGAGTTTGTTTGAATGTGATCATTGTCACAGTTAAATAACTCAATTATGAGTTACTTGAGAATGTCTATAAAACTATGCTCCACCAACTATGCTCACTGGTGAGCAGTCCTCGAACAGCTCCACGGAATCCCTGTACCCAGGCCAGTAACTTGCTCAACGTCTTTGCAACCCCGAAATGGCCCATACACTGACCGCAGCACCGTGGAACAGATCCCCCGGGGGACCACTAGCTGCAGGAGGTGTTTGTCACCGCCGGAAAGCCACCACCACCACCAGAACAGCAACCCATCGCGCATCTCCAGCATTCTCCGCTATGAGATTAGGGCCAGGGTGGAGCCTCGGCCCACTGCAGCTGCCGTCCCACTGTTAGCCATCCAGGTGAGTTAGCCGTGGCTCACCTGGGCCAGCGAGGGATCACTCACCTGCTCGCTGTGCAGCCGCTGGTCAATGGTGGGGAGGTCTACCGCGCTACCAGCTGCCAGCTGAAGCGGCGCTGGTGTGGGGCAGCCCTGGACCTCAAGCTCTGCCTCGCCACACAGATTGCTCCGTGGCACGGTGGTGAATATGCTGCTGAAGACGCTCTGCCATCAGTGCTTAGAAACACAGAAAACCTACAGCACAATATAGGCCCTTCGGCCCACAAAGCTGTGCCCAACATGCGCTTAGCTTAGAAATTACCTAAGGATATCCACAACCCTCTATTTTTCTAAGCTCCATGTACCTATCCAGGAGTCTCTTAAAAGACCCTATCATATCTGCCTCCACCATCGTCGCCGGCAGCCCATTCCACGCACTCACCGCTCTCTGTGTAAAAAACTTACCCCTGACATCTCCCCAGCACCTTAAACCCGTGCCCTCTCATGCCAGCCACTTATACAAAGGCTGCGGGAGGGAACATGCCCAGCACAATGGTGGAGCCCTGCCTCAAGTGCCTCAGTCTTTCTCCCACACGGAGCCACCTGCTGCCTAGTTCTTCCCACATTGCTTCCTCCGATGGCCTCTGCTTGAAACGGCGCTAAGTGCCGCTACAAGGGTTCTGCAGGCACACTGCTCCACCGGCACTGGGTCGAGGAGGTCCGCAGGGCATCCCCTTCCAGCGCCAGGGCAAGGTGTACCACCCGTGGTGCCATGTGGCAAGCTTGGCTTGCACTGGGTAAGGCTCCAGTCCGCTGGTATCGTTGTATCTGGAGATCTTATAGCCTGAATCGTGGAGACCGTTTGGTCTTCCTCTTGCTCTGATGGCATCAGTGGTCCCTGCCACATTCCCTGTCCTCCGATAGCTGTGGTGTCTTGGGTTCCCCACTGCAAGCCACGAGGAAGGCGGCTGATACACTCCGCTGTGTCCCCTGGGTTGGGGTGCCTAGGAACGCTTGCTCCTTCGGGATTCCCTTGGAAGGTACAATGCTCGGTTCCCATGTCCTCCCTCTGGGTCCGGTCTTCAAGAGCTGAGCCCGGCCCGGGGATGTGGGGGGAGACATACGGTTCAGTCCCTCAAATTATTCCCTGGGTTTCAAGGTGCTCCATCCAATGTCGTAGCTCTTCAATCTTGTTGTCAGTTTCTATTCCCACTCCTGACACCAACGTGGCGAGCATTCAGTCCATGGTGACCAGGCTTGCCAAATGTCCCGTATTAGCTGGGACATCCCGTATATTGGGTTAAATTGGTTTGTCCCATACGGGACCGCCCTTGTCCTGTATTTGACTGCTACTGCTCTGCAATCACCAGAGGGCATGCTTACAGGCAGATCCTAGATCTGGTACAACAGCGTGTGTGCGTGTTTCATGTGCTATTGACACTATGCACGAGTGATTCACCTGACATCCAATCACAGGCCCCCTTATGTGCATCAGTTGTGTGCTATATTTTGCCAATTCCTGCCAAAACAAAAAGTTTCAGTAATGTCTAGTGGTTGGTCGATTTGGCATGTGCCAATATGGATAAACCTCCAAAAAAGAAAAGACTGTGCAGCTACAGCAAGCAACAGAAGCAAAAAAGACATGGGTTAAGCCCGTCAGCGGTGACTCGACGTCGATGAAGGCCTTCTGTACTTTATGCCGTCGGGAATTCTCAACTGGCCACGGAGGTGAGAATGACCTAACTCAGCATGCTTCCGCAGAAGTGCACAAGAAGGCCACACTAGCTAAAGGTGCAAGCAATATTGGTGCATTCTTCATGAAATCTACTGTGGAAAATGACAAAATCGCGGCCAGTGAAGCCTCGAATGTGTACCGTACAGTTAAAACACGGGCTCAGCTACAACAGCACTGACTGTCTTGCTAAGCTCAACGGTGCTTTGTTTAATGACTCAAATGTTGTGAAGAAGATGCATTTGGGAAGAACGAAAGCTGAGATGATGACAGTGAATGTTTTAGGACCAATGACTGTGAGGGATATTATGCATGATCTGTCCCCGACCGAAGAAGGTGAACCTGTGTGTTTCTCAGTTGCCATCGATGCCTCAAACAAGGGAGACAGACAAATGTGTCCAGTGTGCGTGATATATTTCTGTGTCTGATGGAGTGCAGTGAAAGTGATGAAACTGCAAATGGCACACATCAAGCTCTGATGAGCTGCCTGGAAAAGTATGGACTGGATATTAGACACGTCACAGCCCATGCAGCAGATAATGCCAATGTAAACTTTGGAAAACACCACTCAGTTTACCAGTTTTTGAGCTGTGCCAACAATCGCATTCTGAAAGCTAACTGCCCAGCTGACATAGCTCCTAATGCCTGCAAACACGCCTGTGATCAGCTGTCAGTGGATATTCAGACAATTGTTCTAAAGGTCTACAGCCACGACTCAATATGCTTCCCGAAGAGAGGAACTGCGTTCATTTTTTGCCTTTGTTGACACCGAGTGGCGTGAACTTCTGCGTCATGTTTGCACACGACGGCTCTCTCTTCACCCAGCTGTCGAACGTCTCCTGCAAAGAGGGCCAGCTCTCACGTCATACCTCAGCTCCCTCCAGACTTGTCCTGTGGCACTGAAGAGGATTTTTGAGGATGAAGAAAAAACAGAAGATACTGAAATTTATCTGTGCTTTTTCCACAACGTGGGGTGTGCTTTTGACCAACTCGTGAAAAAGCTGAAGGAAACAAAACTCTGCATCACAGATGTTTACAAGGAAGTCTGAAAGTTCAAAATGAAGGTGCTTCAGTGGAAACAGGATACCAGACCAAGCAGCTGACGGACAAACAAGTGCCCGCACAAAGGTCCAAGCAGCAACAGGACTTTGTGAAGTTCTGTGACTCTGTCATTACATACATTGACAAGTGGTTTGATTTCTCACCAGAAAATGTAATGATGAAACTGAAACCGATCGGCCTCTATGAGGAGCTCTCCTTCACTGACCTGGGGCAGGTGGTGGCTGCCCTCAAAATGACAGACAGTCAATATGGACCAACTCTAGGAAGAGTTTTGTGCTAGCCGGGAGGAAATACAGAAAGCCAGACAGAGTAGCACAAAATCCACCAGTGAGAAGTGGGTGGCAGTTTTCCAAAACATACGGAAAGCCAACTTGATCAACATGTTCAGGATTGTCTCACTTGTCCTCAATGTGCCAGGATCAAATGCCTTAGTAGAGAGGATCTCCTCTCTGATGACCATTAAATGGTCAGACTCAAGAAACAGATGCAGCACAGAGCTGAGCAAAAATGAACTTCATATATCTGTGGATTGTGACTTGTCAATTAAGCACTTCTCTGGCTGTGCAAAAGGACAAAGGACTGCTTGAATCAGTCAAGAGCAGCAAGAAATATCCATGGAAAAAGTAGACATGGTGAGTCCCTCCTTTTCCTCTTTTGCAGTGATTATGTCTATAGTCACGTACAGATAGGGTTATTTGGTGTTATTTCATATCTGACTGGTAGTCAGACTATGCTCTGTATTATGCTTTGTTATAATTTGGTGTTACATTTCATATCTAACACTGAAGATATGTACACATGGTTCATATATTGGATTTGTTTACCTATTCAGAGTTGTTTCTCTCTCTCTCTTTGAAAGAGGTCCCCATTACCATCTGCCAGCTCCCTCAGTCACTTCATCCCAGGCCTGCACCATCCCCACACTGCCGTGGCATGCCACCTTTTGTCCCTTGTTTGGGAGTGAGAAAGTTGGCAACCCTCATGATGACAGATGAGTAAGCTCGTTAATCTCAACAACCATTTTTATTGTGAAACGCCACAAAAACAGACCAGGCACTACAACCTGGGGAGAGAACCCTTTTAGTCACCTACAGATAGTGAACTACCTATTATTATTATTATTATCTATTATTATTTTATATATATATTATTATCTGGCCCTAACCCACCTGGACAAAAAAGACACATACGTTCGGATGCTGTTCATACTCTTCAGCATTCAACACAATCATCCCTCAGAAACTGATTGGAAAGCTGAGCCTACTGGGCCTGAACACCTCCCTCTGCAACTGGATCCTAGACTTCCTGACTGGGAGACTTCAGTCAGTCCAGATCGGGGGGCAGCATCTCCAACACCATCACACTGAGCACGGGGGCTCCCCAGGGCTGCGTGCTCAGTCCACTGCTGTTCACTCTGCTGACCCACGACTGTGCTGCAACACACAGCTCGAACCACATCATCAAGTTCGCCAATGACATGACTGTGGTGGGTCTTACGAGCAAGAATGATGAGTCAGTTTACAGAGAGGAGGTGCAGCGGCTAACGGACTGGTGCAGAGCCAACAACCTGTCTCTTAATGTAAGCAAAAGAGATGGTTGTTGACTTCAGGAGGGTATGGAGCGACTCCCCGCTGAACTTTGACGGCTCCTCGGTAGAGATCGTTAAGAGCACCAAATTTCTTGGTGTTCACCTGACGGAGAATCTCACCTGGTCCCTCAACACCAGCTCCATAGCAAAGAAAGCCCAGCAGCATCTCTACTTTCTGTGAAGGCTGAGGAAAGTCCATCTCCCACCCCCATCCTCATCACATTCTACAGGGGTTGTATTGAGAGCATCCTGAGCAGCTGGATCACTGCCTGGTTTGGAAATTGCACCGTCTCGGATTGCAAGACCCTGCAGCGGATAGTGAGGTCAGCTGAGAAGATCATCGGGGTCTCTCTTCCCGCCATCACGGACATTTACACTACACGCTGCATCCGCAAAGGAAACAGCATTATGAAGGACCCCATGCACCCCTCAGATAATCTCTTCTCCCTCCTGCCATCTGGAAATAGGCTCTGAAGCATTTGAGCTCTCACGGCCAGACTATGTAACAGTTTCTTCCCCCAAGCTATCAGACTCCTCAATACCCGAAGCCTGGACTGACACCTTGCCCTATTGTCCTGTTTATTATTTATTGTAATGCCTGCACTGTTTTTGTGCACTTTATGTAGTCCTGTGTAGGTCTGCAGTCTAGTGTAGCTTTCTCTGTGTTGTTTTTTTTTTGTGTAGTTCAGTCTAGTTTTTGAACTGAGTCATGTAACACCATGGTCCTGAAAAACGTTGTCTCATTTTTACTATGTACTGTACCAGCAGTTATGGTCGAAATGACAATCAAAGTGACTTGCCTTGACTTGAGATGGGGGTGGCAATGATCACACACCCTGGTTACAGTCAGTCAGGGTGACTCACAAACGCACAAGCGAGTAACTGTATAACCCAAGCTAAAATGTAACGATAACTGAACGGGAACTTCCCACCATAATCCCACAAGAGCATTTTAACACAAGAACAACAGATAGTGCTGGTCAGTAGGAATACTCGACCACGCCCACCCCAACCCCTAAAGGGCCACAGTATTATTAAAGTAGATAAGTGGAATTAAACAGAAAAACTTCCCAGAATACCACACATAAACAAATACAGTTATTGAATGGCATTTATTAAATACTGTGCAGAATGCAAGATTTGTACACTTCCTTTATCCATGATTAGCACACACACCCAGCAAGCTATCGCACACTGCTCTTCCAATCTGAAACATTATCTTGAAATGTTATTACTGGTTAGAACACCTGCCAGGATAACTTAAAAGAGTTTTATATGTATGTTCTACAACGAAGTAGAGATTCGGTACAGTCATACATAATCCAGAAAAGTAACTTAAAGTGTAATGTTCCATTCCAATTCCAAACTATTGAAGTGAGAAACTTTAAATGCTTTCCAGGAGCATCTGTCATTCACGAACCTATTAATCACATTCCTTCTCAGTTTACACTTCATATGTACCAAATTTAATCAATCTTTCTTACAGATTCTGATTATTTCAAAGAAAATTTGATTCAAATTAAAATTTGACTGCTTTTTTTCTGCTATGTTGTAAAGTAAGCAACTAAATACTTTAAAATTCCATCTACCTATAACTTTAAATACAGAGACAAAAGAATTTTTAAGAAACGTGTCTTGCTTTCGTCATAATGCCGATTTACGAAGGATGTCATTCAGACCACTTATTTACAATTAATACTTCCTTTGCTTTCTCTATTTCCATTCTTGCCAATGCTTCCTGCTCGAATCACTTGAGGCTCAGTTACCTGTTTCTCAGCTTTTCTCTGTCACATCCAGTCTAGATACTGTGGTGTCAAATGATACAACTGTGTAAGCAGAAAGAGTTTGCTTACAACTGATAAAAACATCAAAATAACTCAAAATGCTTACAAATATCTGTTTCTCATTGCTTCTTCTCTTTGGTATATGTTCATTAACTCAACATTAGTTTAGCAAGAATTTAGTTACTGAACCATGCATCTCAGCCTTCAGCAAAATATTTCCCGGAAGAACAATTAATTTTCACAATGTTAAACAGAGTAAGAGTGAACGTGTAACTTACTTGTGCCAAGTAGGAGAAGGACTTTCATGCACAGGAACTCTTCGTGAGTCAGTTGCAAGCGTACAAATTCAATGCTGATGCCTTTCATCCCTTGGCATAGTTCATACATAGCTGACCGCTGCATCCGCTGTCTGTTTGAATAAATCCAAAGAGCTTAATTAAAAGTATGTTGTAATATTTAGGAAAAAATATAGATGTACCATCCTGGAAACCTCAGTATCAATCTTTTCTAACTGTTAGAAACAGGGATTTTGATTTGTCAAGAGTAATATTTTGGACTAAACTCGAATCAATGGAGGATGCTCAACATTTGTGGCCAAGCTTGAATGCTATCACCTCTGATAAAGTTAGATCAGGTGATATAAGTCACAACAGGGCTTTGCTTCCAGATGAGTTGAAAGCTTTCTATGCTCAGCTTAACCATAAAAACATGGAGGACTCATCGCAAACTTCCACAGCTCCCGATGATCCTGTGATTTCAGTCTCTGAGGCTGACACGTGAGCAGTTTTCAGGAGAGTGAACCCATGAAAGGTATATGGCCCAGACGGGGTACCTGGCTAAAGGCCTGTGCTGATCAACTGGCTGGAGTATTCACTGAGGTCGTTAATCTCTTGCTTCTGCAGTCTGATGCAGCCACATGCTTCAAGCAGACTTCAGTTTAACCGATGTCTAAGAAGGTAATAACCTGCCTCAATGACTATTACCCACAAACACTTATATCCACAGCGATGAGTGCTTTGAGAGGTTGGTGGTAAAACATCTTAACTTCTGTCTGAGAAGTGACTTGGATCTGCTCCAATTTGTCTACTGGAGCAACAGATCCACATCAGATGCCATCTCATTGACTCAATGCTGGAACATCTGGACAACAAATCTTCATAAATCAGGTGTTTTTTATTGACTACAGCTTGGCAGTAAATACCATTGTCCCCTCAAAACTAATTAATAAGCTTCAAAACCTTGACCTCAATATATCCTTGTGCAATTGGATCCTCAATTTCTTCACTTGCAGACCTCAGTTAGTTCAGATTGGCAATAGCATCTCCACAATCTCCATCAACACATGGTGCACCACAAGACTGTGTGCTCAGCCCCCTGTTCTACTTGCTTTACACTTCTGACTGTGTGGCTAAGCACAGTTCCAATGCCATATTTAAGTTTGCTGACGACACCACTATCATAGGCTGAATCAAAAGTGTTAACAAATCAGTATATTGGAGGGAGACTGAAAATCTGGCTGAGTGGTGCCATAACATCAACCTCTTACTCAATGTCAGCAAAACCAAGGAGCTGATTATTGACCTTGGGAGGAAGAAAGCAGAGCTCCATGAGCCAGTCCTCATCAGAGGATCAGAGGTGAAGAGGGTTAGCAACTTTAAATTCTTCTGTGTTTAATTTTTGGAGCACCTGCCCTGGGCCCAGCATGTAAGCCAATTAGGCAGTGCCTCTACTTCCTTAGGAGTCTGCAACTATTTGGCATGTCCATTACAGGTAAAACCCTCCCCTCCATTGAGCACATATACATTAAGCACTGTTACAGGAAAGTGGCATCCATCATCAGGGACGCCCTCCACCCAGGTCATGTTGTCTTCTTGCTGCTGCCATTGGGATGAAGGTACAGGGACCTCAGGACTCACACCACCAGGCTCAGGAACAGTTACTACCCCTCAACCAGCAGGCTCTTGAACAAAAGAGGATAACTTCACTCAACTTCACTTGCCCCATCATTGCAATGCTCCCACAACCTATGGATTCACTTCTAAAAATTCCTCAACTCATGTTCTCGGTATTAACTGCTTATTTATTATTTCTTTCTTTATGTATTTGCACAGTTTGTTGTCTTTGTCACATTGGTTGTATGCCAAAGTTGGTGTGGTATTTCATTAATTCTATTGTGTATTTATTGAGTATGCCCACAAGAAAATGAATCTCAGGGCTGTATATGGTGACTTCTATGTACTTCGATAATAAATTTACTTGGAACTTCAAAAGCAGGACACAATCCAGATTGAGTCATCTGGGAATAAAATTATTTGAACATAGAAGCAGAGAAAGGTCAATCAGGCCCTTGAGTGTGATGTCCATTGAATAAGATTGCAGGTGATCGTTAATTTCCAAACCCATTCAAAAGATGTATCTCTAGACCTATTAATATCTAAAAACATATTGATCTGTCATTAATATACTAGACAACTGACCCTACACCCATCTTGAAAAGAGAATTCCAAAAATGTGATAACCTCAATCTGAAGAAATGTTTTCCATTCGCACTCCTGAATAGTCGATTCCTCATTTTTAGACTGTGCCCCTTAAGGTCGGCATTTCCATAAGGCGCGGGTGCAGAATGAGGCCGTTCAGCCCATTGAGTCTGCTCTGCCAGTCCATCATGGCCGATTTATCATCCCTCTCTTTCTCATTCTACCATCTTCAACCCGTAACCTTTGGCGTCCTAACTATTCAAGAACACTTAACCTCTGCTTTAAATATAACCAATGACTTGGCCTCCACAGTCATCTGTGGCAATGAATTCTGCAGATTCACTATCTTCTGGCTAAAGAAATTCCTCCTGTTCTGAGGCTGTGCCCTTTGGTCCTAAACTCCCTGACTATAGGAAACATTCTCCACACATCCATCCATCTTGGCCTTTCAATATTCGATAAGATTTCAATGAGAACCCCCCCCCCCCCCGTATCTGTTTCTAAACTCCAGTGAATACAGTCCCAGAGCCATCAAACGCTCCTCATCCGTTAACACTTTTATTCTTGGAGTCAGTCTCATGAACCTCAACCAAAGTAAGCTAAAGTAAAAAACCACCATCACATCTAACCTTAAATATCTCTAAGAATTTTTAGTTTTCAATGACATCATCTCTTATTCACTTACACTCTGAGAGAACATATACCCGTTCAGCTCAATGATTACTTCATCAGATTTGGCATCCTGTACACACCATTCCATGTGCAGGCTCACTAGGAACGGTTTTGCATTTGTATACAATCTTTTTGCAATAAAAAGGGCTAATATCATTAGCTTCCTTTATTGGTTGGTGCACCGGCATATTAACTTTCTGTTAGATGTATACAAAAATGCCCAGTCTGCAGAATACCAAAACTTTTCAGCTACTCACTATTTAAAACCTACTCTGATCTTCTACCTTTTCTATCAAAATGGTGACCTCATAGTAAAGTTCAGCGTATGCTTGCTCTTATAGATGGAAAAGACCAGTATCCTTCTCTGGTATCTCCATTCTGCTTCCATTAGTAAAGAGCCAAAAGAATCACAGGTTTTATCTGAATCATCGAGATTTCAGATAATGTCCTAAGCCTAGAATCCCAAAATGGACCTGTATTACCTTCACAATATCATCACCTTCGTCACTGCCTTTTCCTAGACCAGAATAAGGAACTCCATGATTTAGCACGACTGCTCTCTTTTAGCTCCCCAGGCTCCAGTTAGCAGGGACGCCATGTTGATAAAACTCATGCAAACATTATCATTACTCTCAGTGTGGGTGTGTCCAAGCCTTGGGCCTTGTAAAGCTTGCCTTGTCAGAGAAGAAATCGCAGTAGCTGAAGATTTTCAGGTTCAACATTTTTTATCAGTGGAACAAATTTTCCATTCAAAATTTCATAAGAAGAGTATCTTTTAGGTTATCAAAAAGTAAGTTTGCAATAAAACAGCTAGTTGAAAATAATTCTTTCACAGTCCATTCTGTCTGGCTTCACTCAGTGCTGCCGAACTACCACTAATCACATATATGGAATTAAGGGCGCTTTTGATTTCTTCTGCAATCCAGATATGCTAGTTGCACATCACTTACAGAAACACTCTAACTCTTAGTAAACACAGATGAGAAAACATGACTGATTGCTATTAATCTGGTTTCCATGCCCTGGGAAACTAGAATAAACAGATAGAAACATAAACCCAGAAATATTATGTTTTAGAACTTCACCAAAATATAAATAACAATGAACAAATGTTTTATCAGATGACCCTACAATACAATAACCTACACTTTAGAAATATATATGATGAGATCAGAGCTCTGAGTATGAAACCACACAATACAAATTGCCTGTGGTATCAACATGTATGTTTTAATGTTGAGATTTACTTCACAGAAGAGTAAGGAATTTTCCTTAATTGGCACTTTAACAAATATATCACTTCAGATGGAACAGATGTACCTGTGATGTAATGTTGCACAGGATAAACTGATCACCATTCCCCAAGCATTGTGAACTCTCTAAGTAGTTTGAAAGGGGTTACGTGCCATAAATGGTCATGTTAGAGGGAGGAACGAATATGGAAAACTTTTTCACAATGCTGTGAATGAATTAAATATGGAGAATAGATCTAAAGATCACAAAAAGGCAACACAAACTGCATCATGAATAACTTGTTCTTCATCACATTTACAAAGTAATTTTTAGATTTCTTTGTTCAATACAAAAAACCTAACATCAATATCTACCATCTTTTATCAAACATTTTCCATTCTTCCCTCAGTCTGTCTGCCTCAAAGTTTCAAAATTTGGGGTTTGAAACATCAAGACTGTCATGCAAAGCCCTTAAGAACAACAGACTTGAACACCACTCTGCTAATATAGCTTGGGATCTCACTCACTTTGAATTTGATTAAGATGCCCTTAATGCGACATGACGGACAGGAGATGGTCAGTTCTAACAACTATACAGTGGTTATATTTCCTCCTGATTTGACCTTATATAAAGAGGAACAACTCTTCATTAAGTATTTCCTTTCCATAAAGAATGAGCTAAACTGGTGTCTCAGCAACTAGTCTGTGGGATAAGTGAATGTCTCATCATAGTTTACATGTTATGTGTACTGTGACTAATGTATGTAGTGTATGTAGAATAACTTGTTCTGTGGAGCCGCTATTTGTCCATATGCCCCAACTAGGAAGATTTGAGCAAAATAGATATGTTGCAAAAACTCAGCAGGCCAGGCAGTGTTTGTGGAACAGAAACTGTCAGTGTTTTAAGTCTGCAAACTTTTGTCAAAACTGGGAAGAAGAGAAATGCAAGTTAGTTTTCAGTGGAAGAGCAGGTGAAGGATGGAGGTGTAGAATAAAGGGATGTCTGTGTCAGAATAGCTGAAAGGTAGTCATTACCTGCATGTTAAGCTCCTTGGTATCTATGAGTTGCCTCAACTGTAATGAGGTAAGGTGATGAATTGCCTTGCAGGCTAGACTTGTAGGAGAAAACACCCTGAACCAACATGTTATAGAAACAGAAAACAGAAATGCTGGAACACTTAAGCAGGTCAAACAGCAATTGAGGAAAGAAAGACATGTAACTTTTCAGATGCAGTACCCTTCATCACAGACCCAAGAAAAACAGAAATAGATAGATACATTACTGGGAGTATCTCCGATAGATTGAAGCAGGTGAAATAAGGTGAAACTACTAATCAAAGCAATGATGGTTGCATTGACTCTTCACTAATTTGTTTTGTTACCTCCAAAATCTTGGCCCTAAATAGCGACAGCGGCTGAAGTGTTGTTGCAAGCAAATCAATGTTGGAGATCTCAATGATCCTACAAAGATAGCTCTTCCCAAAGAGCACCTCATTGACAACTATATGACTCCCCCTCCCTCCAACCAAATAGAGCTGCTGAGTGTGTACACATCACTTGGACCATCCTGAGCTTTGCCAAATCAGCAGTTGCCATTGTTTTCTCTACTGAGGAAAATGAGGACTGGCATGACAGAGTTACCAAGAGATCCAGAAGCTAATTAAGCATAGCCATGAGATTTTTCTTTGGAATGGAAGCCCTGCCATACATTGAAGGAAACAAACCTGAAAGCAACTGAAAATGAAGATTTATGACCCGAATAACATAGTGGGTGGAATGAACACTGGAAACTAAGCAACTTTCTAGTAACCATGACTGGTGCAGACTCTTGATATGTAAGCCCTTTATGGCCCAAACATTACAGAACCCACTCTAATAAAGTTGAAAGGAAGGGCGAATAGACAGAGGTAATCAGTAGCCACTGGAAGGAACACTTTGAGGATCTTTATAGCCACAATCCAAAGATGACCACCTTAGACTGAATTCCATTCCAGCCTCACTGACATCCTCGACCAACTAATCACTGAAGAGACCACATGCCAACTGATAAACAACAAGGCTTTAGATGGAGAAGGCATTCCAGTTAAGTTCTAAAATTTGGCAAAGAGAAGCACCAATCACGAATTCATAACTTCATCTTCCACATGTCAATGAAACTCAGAGATTTTAGGAATTCAATTTACACATTAAAGGATGCGAGCACAAAGTTTTCAAAGTCATTCAGAAATACCTACCAAAAGCCATCATGCATGTATAAATGGGTCTTTAGTCTGCATGACTGTATTGGAGTCTCACATTTAAAGTATTGATATTTTTGACCATTTTTGTTTGGAAGTGACAATGTACAATATGTAAATTTTACCTCATGAGAATGCACAGCGAATGCCTTTCACAACTGAAGAACACCTTTCATCAACAAAGATAAAACTATATTTATACATTTTAACTATTTCATTCAGCAGCAATTTAGTCACTATTTGATTGTTGAATGCAAGATTGCTGTTCTGTAATGTGGCAGTGTTAACAAAGATAAATAACATTCATCAGATCCTTGTTATGTCATAGAGTAAAGCAAAAATCACAGGCCTTTGTGTAGGAGTTAACTTGATAAATGCTCTTTGTAATGACCAAATGTTTGATGTAACAGCATAAGTACAGCTGAAAGACTCACTGAAGCGTGACTATTCAATCTGTATCAACAGCCACAGAACTGTTGTGAACAGCATGTATTAGTGGCTCACCTTAATTTTGAACCTTTTATGTAAAAGAATGATGCCAACTTATCAACTAGGCAGCTGGCTTAATGTTGTGATGGTTTAACTTTTGAAACTTTTTTTCTCTGATCTACTAAACATTTGCTTCTTTCCACATGACAGGATTTCACAAATTAACAGGCATCTTTATGATGAGCCAGAAATCGGAGGAATTTTGACTTAAGTTGAAGAATGCCAAGAAACTAAAGCTGAGTCAATCCCAAAACTTATTATTTGCTTGGGGTTCAATAGAAATGTTGCAGTGATTTCATTTCTTCCTGCATTGTCAATCAGCCCTATATGAAGCAATTTTACAAATCAGTATCAGTTGCCAGCTTCCTCCGAGCAATGTTGATACTAACTGTGAGATAAAGTCCAGGAGTGTCAGGTTCTTAGTCTTTTATCTCTGCAAGAGAACTTACAAATGCTCTTTTACCCGATATCTTGGCAAGATGCCCAATCTGATGGATACTGTGGGTGAGAAAAGATGCAACTTTTCATCTACTTGTGTTACCGTTGGGCACTGTCATGAACTACCAAGAGTGTGTTTTCTTTGGTAATGCTGGTGGAGTTCAGGGCTGATGGGTGAGAGAGAGCGAGAGATGGCATGTGCAGCAGTGAACTTCACTCAATTCAACATTAGAACATAAGAAATTGGGATGGGAGTAGGGTCAACAGCTCCTTGAGCCTGATCCACCATTCAATAATCTTGTCTCTATTACAATTTTCTCATTCTCTATTCAAAGTACATCCAAAGAGACAGCACCCACCTCTCCTCCACTTCCTCCAGCTCTCTGAGCTAAAGAAGTCCAAAGACCTACAACCCTCAGAGAAAAGGAATTCCTTCTCATTTCTGCTGTAAAGAGGTGAACTCTTGTATTGGAGAAACATTGTTTCAGTCTCCACCTTGTCAAACCACCTCAGAATCTTATAAACTTTGATGAATTACTCTCAATCTTCTGAACTCGCATGACTCACAGTACAACTCGCTCAACCAGCATCAGACTAGTGAACTTTCTCAGCACTGTCTCCAGTGCAAACTTATCTTTCCAAAAATACAGAGACCAAAACCAGACACAGCATCTTTGTGAAGCTGTATCAAAACTGAACTTTCATTGTTCCTGGCAATAAAGCCCAGCATTCCATTGGGTCTGCAAGCTAACCCTTTCTGTATTACATATGTAGACACCCAAACTTCTATTGTGGTCTTATTCCATTTAAATAATAAATGATAATTTGACTTGCTTCATTCTTCCTTCTGAAGTATATAATCTGAATACTTCCCACAGCATATTCTACTTGCCACCTTCTTGGCCACTTACTTAATATCCATACCCCAGCCTCTTTGATTCTTCATAGCTTGCTAACCCACCCATCTTTGTTACATTAGCAAACTTGACTGCTTCTCCACTCAAGCCATCATTATAGATGATAAATAATCAAGGACCTTGCTCTCATCTTGTGGGAGCTTACTAATTGATTACCAATCTTAAAATGAATAATTTATCCAGCATTCTATTAGGCAATTCCTGATCCATGCCAATATATTACCCACAATCCTCTACAATTTAA
This sequence comes from Hypanus sabinus, assembly GCF_030144855.1. Lineage (NCBI taxonomy): Eukaryota > Metazoa > Chordata > Chondrichthyes > Myliobatiformes > Dasyatidae > Hypanus > Hypanus sabinus. The sequence continues at coordinate 118,859,078 of NC_082708.1, forward strand.
TCATATTAATAACCTTTTTCAGTAGCAAATGCCTTTTGGCAATCCAAAATCATTCACTTTCCTACATCCCTTATCCACCCAGTTTGTTACATCTGAGAACCTTTAACTACTTGATCAAACACAACTCAAAACATAAAAACTTGTTGACTACTTAGCTTTTTGATTTTCCAGATATCCCGAATTACCGCCTGAGTAATGGATTCCACCATTTTCCCAAATGACAGATATGCTACCTGCCCTCCCTTCTGAATTCCCCTTTATTAATGGAGTTATTGCATTTGCAATCTTCCAGGTTTCTGATACCTTTCCAGAGTCTAATAGTTTTGGTAGATTTTAGCTAACACACCCACTATCTTTTTTTTTTGCAGGCACTTCTTTGAAGGTCCTAGGCCATCAGATTCAGAGGACCTGTCAGCTTTTACACTATTAATTATTTAGACTCGCTGGCACTTTATTATTTCCTGTTTTTAGTTCTCCAATTTAATCCTCTGAGGGGCTAATGTTAATGACTCTTTTTATGTTTCTAGAACTTTAATTGACAGCTTCTGCTGGTTTAAAAATATTGTCAATCCTCTGCCTATCACTAACCTTGGCAAAGATTCATGTTGTCAAAGTTAGTGGTAGGCCAGAGGATGAACATCTTGCTGATGTTCAGTCCTTTTGGCCCTTTGTAGGGGGAGCAGCTACTGGTTTTTATCACTTGTGTCCAAAACCTAGCACCTAGGGGTCCTCTAACACCACAGATTCAATTCAGTTCCCATGGACAGAAAAGACCAATCATAAAAATGGAGAGTAAACTGCTCCCCAATCTATTGCATTTTAAAACTCACTCACACAGCAAATTGAGAACTAAATACATGGCTAGAGCTTCAGCCGAAGACAGCCCCTATATGTACGTTGGTGCACACACTTGTCTCCACTTACTGCTCTTCTTCTGATACCTCCATTGACCCACTTTCCTTGTTTCTGGAGCTTCAATTTACTGTTTCTTTAAACATTTTTATTCCTTTCATTAGGACCTAGAGAGCTAATTTGCCATCACTGCTTCTCCGATTTACTATGCTGCGAGCTTTCTTTTGCTCGCTCCCTCATTCTTCCTTCTGATATAACAGGAGGCCATTTGATTTTTTTAAAAAAGTATTCTCATCAGTCCCATGACCACACTTCCTTTTCCTATAACCTGTTCTCTCTTCCAGATCTGTCAATTCCCCACTGATTTTCCCTGCACCACACCATATTACAGCCAATTAACCTACTAGCTTGTCTTGGGGACGTGGCAGGGAACAGGTAAACCCGCAGGAAACTGATGCAGGCACAAGGTAACCTCCATACCTTCAGCTCACGAGGTTAGGATTTGTGGTGAACTACATATACCTGTCTGGACACCCCCCTGCTGACTGCTCCTGTGGCTCCTCCAACAGACCCCGGTATAAAGGCGATTGAGGCCTGAGCCCGGCCTCTCTGTCTCCAGGATGTAGTATGGTGGTCACTCACTGCTTGTTCCTTCTTCCAGTCAATAAAAGCCGATATCTCGCCTTTACATCTCAGAGTGAGTTATTGATGGTGCATCAGGATTGGACCTGGGTCATGGAGCTATGCAACAGTATTATTGAACATTAATACTGCTGGCACGGTGGAGTTAAGTCCCTACCAAAAGATGTGTAAGGCGCTCCTTCACTCCGCTAACCTGCAGATCACCCTTGGGCAAGGTATAGTATCTGCTTAGCCCTCCAACCAGGGTCATATGAAACCACCGGAGTAGGTGATGGATGGTCATATGAGCAGCTGGTACACATCACAAATCCTGGTTATGTGACCACTGGCACCAGGCAATCTCTGAAGAGTATTGATAATGGCTGGGTTCACCCATCTTGTAAAGACAATGTCCAGAAGAAGGCAATGGCAAACCATTTCTGTAGAATTTGCCAAGAACAATCTTGGTCATGGACCATGATCGCTGACATCATACGACACGGCATGAGATGATGATGATAATGAATATTGGCAAATAAAGTAATTAAGTACTTGATTTTGAAGCAGACCCCACTAACTTCCAGTGCTGCAAAATATATTTTTGCTTTCGGGTTGCAATCTGTATCAAGCCGTCTCTCTGCTCTCAATGTTGTGAGGTGGTAGAAATTCACCATACCCACGAATTCCTTAAGGCCTTTGATTGTGTTGGGTCGGGGGAAATGGCGGACCGCGTCTACCTTGGCGGGCAGAGGGGTTGCCCCGTCTTTAGTAATCCCGCAGTCCAGGAAGTCGATGGTGTCGAGCCCGAACTGGCATTTGGCCGGGTTGATTGTCAGGCCGTATTCACTCAGTCGGGCGTAGAGTTGACGGAGGTGGGACAGATGCTCCTGACAACTGCTGCTGGCTATGAGGATGTCGTCCAAATAGATGAAAGTGAAATCCAGGTCACAACCCACCACATCCATTAACCGCTGGAACATCTGTGCAGCATTCTTTAGGCCGAACGGCATGCGGAGGAACTCAAAAAGGCCAAAAGAGGTGATAAGTGCCGTTTTGGGGACATCGTCCGGATGCATCGGGATTTGATGGTACCCTCAGACAAGGTCTACCTTGGAGAAGATCCGTGCGCCGTGCAGGTTTGCTGCAAAGTCCTGAATGTGCGGCACAGGGTAGCGGTCCGGTGTTGTAGCCTCATTCAGCCTGCGGTAGACGCCGCATAGTCTCCAGCTCCTTGTTGCTTTGGGCACCATGTGCAGAGGGGAGGCCCAGGGGCTGTCAGACCATCGTATGATCCCCAACTCCTCCATCCTCTTGAACTCCTCCTTCGCCAGTCGGAGCTTGTCTGGGGGAAGCCTTCAAGCACAGGCGTGGAGGGGTGGTCCTTGTGTCGGGATGTGGTGCTATTTGCCATGTCTGGGCATGGCTGCCATGAACTGTGATGCCAGAACTGATGGGAAATCCACCAGGACTCTGGTGAAGTTGTTGTCGGACAACGTGATGGAGCCTAGGTGTGGGGCCAGCAACTGGGCTTCACCCAGGGAGAACGTTTAAAAAGTCTCGACGTGGACCAGTCTCCTCTCTTGCAGGTTGACCAGCAAGCTGTGAGCCCGCAAAAAATCTGCTCCCAGGAGCAGTTGGGCTACAGCGGCCAGTGTGAAGTCCCATGTGAACTGGCTGGAGCCGAACTGTAGCCACACCATACGGGTGCCGTAGGTCCTTACTGTGCTGCCATTTGCAGCCCTCAGGGTGGGACCCGGTTCTCGTTGTAACTCGTCGGAGGTAAGACGCTGATCTCGGCTCCAGTGTCGACCAAAAAGTGGCATCCCGACTGCTTGTCCCAGACATACAGGAGGCTATCCCGATGGCCAGCCGCCGTAGCCATCAGCGGCAGCTGGCCCTGGCGTTTCCCGGGAACTTGCAGGGCGGGCTACAGCCGCAGGCTTCTGCGCCCCACCGCTGGTGGTAGAAACACTATTGTTCGTTGCTCTCCTCACCCCTGCCTCTGGGGTTAGTGTTCTCTGCAGCCGTGTCTGGTCTCGTCTGCTGCTGGGAGCATGGCCTGGTGATCTGTGCGACGGACGCCCCACTCTCCTTCTTGGCTTTCCACAGCACCTCCGCCCGGGCCGCCACCATCCGGGGGTCGCTGAAATCCGCGTCGGACAGCAGCAGGTGTATGTCTTCAGGCAGCTGCTCCAGGAACACCTGCTCAAACATGAGGCAGGGCTTCTGTCCTCTGGCCAGGGACAGTATCTTGTTCATCAAAGCCGACGGCGGCCTGTCCTCCAAACCATCCAGGTGCAGTAAGCGGGCAGCTCGCTCGCGCCGTGAGAGTCTGAAAGTCCTTATGAGCAGGGCTTTGAATTCTGTATATTTGCTGTCCTCCGGGGGCGACTGTATGAACTCCTCAACCTGGGCAGCTGTCTCCTGGTCGAGGGAGCTCACCACGTAGTAGTAACGTGTGGCATCCGAGGTTATCTGCCGAATGTGGAATTGGGCTTCTGCTTGCTGGAACCATAGGTGAGGTCGCAGCGTCCAGAAGCTTGGCAGTTTTAATGAAACTGCATGAACAGATGCGGCATCGTTCATCTTCGGTCCAAATATCATTTGGGCCATTGGGGTCACCAACTGTAGCGGTGTGCTACACGCAGCGCTGAAAGAACGACACGCAGTCGGTGAGTTGAGGTTGCAAAAGAGGTTTATTCAAACTTCGCAGCCTCGCTTTAAAGCCTTCCTGTTCCCGCCCTCCCCAGGCGGGAATGCTGTAGGGGTCGCGGGCTTTTCCCCTTGCTGGTGAAGAAAGCCTGGTGTCCTTTTTGGGACCGGCCTCAATGCCGGCGCGCACCACTTTGTGAGCTGGTTCGAGTGCACTGGGAAGTGGGTCGCCACAATATAATAAAAATTTTTAACCCTGCAGTTACATTGGTAACAAAGTTCTGGGTGACTATCTGCTATGTTTCTTGACAGCAACATAGTTGAATTCAGAAAGCACCCTTCAAGCAGGAAAAGATAACAAGGTGCTTTATAGGATCAAAGCAGATTTGATGCAGACCTACATAAGGAGTTAGTGAAATAAAAACACAAGATGCTGGAAGCACTCAGCAGGTCAGGCAGTATGAGGTATGAGAGAGAATAAATGTCTTAGGTTGAAAATCCTTTATCAGAACTCTGCCTGAGGAACAGCCTTTTATTGGAAATTTTAACTCGACTTCTTTTTCCATCTGTTTAGTGTTCCCACCATCTTGCTTCATTTACTTATTGAGATACAGTGCAGAATAGGCCATCAGGGCTCTTCAAGCTGTGCCACCCGATTTAATCTGAGCCTAATCACGGGACAATTTGCAACGAACAGTTAACCTACTAACTGGTACATCTTTGGACTGTAGGAGGAAATCTGTGCACCCAGAGACAACCCACGTACTCATGGGGAGAGGGTACAAACTCCTTGCACGGCAGCAATGGGTATTGAACCCGGGTTGCCTGTATTGTACTAACCAATACGTTACTGTGCCACCCCTGTACTTACAGCAGCTATATATGTATATATATTTTATATTTGAGTATTTGGTGCGATACCTGACGTAAAGCCCGGTCAATCTGATTTAAAAGAGTAAAAAGATTTGAGAGATATTGAATAGGGAATTCTAGAAATTACACGATTGTAAATATCTCAATGTTTAGAAAACTGGAGCACTGGATTGCTCTAAACCAGGGAGCTGTCAACATTTAATGAATACAAACCTGAGCTCAAAGTAATGAAGGGATATGGGATCAGTAAGGAAAATGAATGGGTCAGCAATGGCCTTTTAAATGCTGGAGCTTCTTTGGTTATCTTTACGAATATTCTTGCTTTAATTTGACAGTATTGTCTTCTGCTGTTGAGTTCAATGGCCCTCAAAATGCTCAACCTCTCTGGCATGTTGCCACTGTAATTCTGGCAGGAGGTTGCAGAAAGATTAGAAGCCGCCTGGGAGCTTGGCATGCCAGATCCTGGATTTGCACAGGAACTTCTGCAAACCTTGTAAGGTTTGGAGCTCTGAACATCCTTTACAATAACAAGGAAAACAGCTGGGGTTGGAGACCATGCCAAGAATTCCCATTCTCTGGCTTAGCAGAAATCAGGTTACAATAGTTGGCTGTCTTAACAACAGCAATAACACAAGCCCAGGCGCAAAGCTAACTGGGACTCTGAGTGTAAAATGGAATACTCCTTTATCAGTTCAACTATAGGTATTGGCTTCACTCCTAAGTTTTATTCATAGTGATAGGGCAACTGTGACACTGGATTTTTCAGCTGGTTATGTCTGGCAGGGAACAAATTAGGATCTTAGCAGCTAAAGCAACTACTCAAAGGTGTTCCAGAAGCGTTAGCAACAGAGATCAACATGAACCACCTGGACATCCACACTCAGGTTTCCAGCCAGTGAGTTTTCAGTCCCATAACGAACATAGTCCACCTTTGTACATTTACTAAATCCACATTTCAATTTCATTTCTAAGGTTGTAACTGAATGTCCTTAACAAAGTAACTGAAATGAAGTAAAGACAATTAACTATTTGCTATGTGGGATTCATATATAATTGACGGAATTGGTGTCATTGTGGAGTGATGAACTGAGAATCAGAACATGTGGAGACAAACAGCAATTTGTTTTTTGAAAATCTGATACTTCGATATATGTTAAATGTGTGCACTGAGTATCAGAGCAGAATTGTCAGTGCCACATTTAGAGATACAAGGACAGGAGAACAACATCCAAATCTTGAAGAAATATGTTTCCAAGTTTGAAGAAGGATGTTTCCATGGTCCAGCTCTGGAAAATGTTCTACACTTTGTAGGATTTTGTGAATAAAACATGTGAGAGTTGTTTCATGTGCTTACCAAAACCCTGAGCCCTTCCATTGTAATGTTTGGAAGGAAGCCCTTCCAAGCTAAAAACAGCTTGTTGTCATTACTGTTGTCATTATGTCCGACACTGTCTCTTAAAGTGAACATAACTCAATGAGGGTGTTTGTGAATGATGTAGAAGAGTTTGTACCATGAACAATATGTGTCATCTGTAACCCATTACATTATCCTACACAGGACCCCCTAGAATTCACCAAAACTGGCATTGTGGGTCTGTTTGGATCTCGTACGAACCGCCCGGCTTGGGTGCAGCATGCCTTGGTTGGAGTAACTGCAGGTGCCTCGGGTTTAAACCGGGGTGTACTGACATGCACATGGTCATGTTGTGATGCACAGGGTATGGGAGTGGAACCACCCAGGTTTTGGTAAGCTGGTTTAATGCAATCTACAGAAATACATTCAGGTTTACCTTTTCTATCTACAATAAAATGCTTTTTGCCCCATTCCAAAATGCACAACAGGCCATAGTAAAGGCCTTAAAGGGGTGTTAATATGCATTGTGGCAGACAGAAATGAATGAAGTAGAGTAAATCAACTGGAACCCAAGAACGCTGTACACCACGATGTATGAATAGGGTATAAAAGAATTGGGTTTACTGAGGAGGACAGCAAGCTGCTGAGGCACCGACTGGGTGGTCATGGCATCAGAAATACAGTCACCCTGCACCCGTACACCAGCTCAGCTGTGAAGGACTGCAGGTTGTGCTTTGGAGCCACTGGAGCCTCAGCAGGACCCACGGGAGACAAACGTGCCAACACTTGTCCCTCCGAGTAACCTTTAAGAACGGTGAAACCTCTCAGACAGGCTGTGGGTGATACACCGTGGTGTGATGCAACTTAATGCCGAGGAACAGGGCCATCTTGGCCCAGAGGTCTGACGTGAAATGGGGACGTCAGTCAGAAGAAATATCGGATGGGGTGCCAAACTGAGCAAGCCAGGTGTTGACGAATGCCTGAGCTATATCCGCAGCTGCCACTGACGCTGGGGGACAACCTCTGGCCACCCGGTGGAACGGTCCATCACGGTAAGGAGATGCGTGGAACCATGTGTGGTGGGGGGAGGACCAAACAGGTCCTCATTGATGTGGTTAAACCGTCGTTCAGGGACCTCTAAATTGCTGACGGTGGCCAAACATGATGGTTAATTTTCATCTACTGATACACAACACAGGCATTCCAGTCTCACACATCCTTCCTAAGGCCGTGGCGCACAAACCTTAAAGCAACCAGTTTCTGTGAAGCCCTTCCCACTCTGATCAGGGGCCGTGAATGGAGTTAAACAAAGAACACCTCCAGTTTGCAGGTACCACGGGGCAAGGGTGACCAGTCAACGCATCGCACAGGAAAGAAACTCCTGCATCCCTGAACGACGTCAGCCTACCATAGGACCATGACTGCTCTCCTATAAGCCTGGACCCTTGGGTCAGTAGCTTGTTTGGCTGCCATGCCAGAATAGTCAACCCCGATGGGTCTGACATCAATGGTGGACCATGAGAGGCAATCGGCCACAGCATTATTTTACCCTTCAATGTGCCGTACGTCAGCCGTGAATTCCGAAATGTTGTCCAGGTGGCAATGCCACTGTGCAACCAAGGGTCTGACACTTTGGCTACTGTGTGGACAAGGGATCTGTGGTCAATCAATGCTGTGAAATGCTGGTCCTGCAGTAGAAAATGGAAATGGTGGATGGCCAGATAGAACCGATAAGTTCTCATGATCAAATGTGCTGTACTTCCTCTTGGGGGGAGGGAGCTACCGGCTGAAGAAGGCGACTGGCTGCGACATGCCTCCGATCAACTGTTCGTGCACAGCATCCACAGCATAGACTGAGGTGTTAGTTGTAATGGTAACGTTTGCGTTGGGGAGCAGGTGCACCAGTCTGGTCACATTCAAAAGAGCTTGATTGGTGTTGTCAAATGTTCTGGTCATATCTGCTGACCACTCGTGATTAGGGCACTGCCTTTGAGGGCACTATACAAGGGGTGCATAACTTCAGCAGCTTGCAGAATGAAACAGTGAATTAAATTCACCACACCTAAAAACTCTTGCAGTGCTTTGATAGTTTGGGGCAGCGGGAAGTCCACAATAGTGGCAACTTGTGACAGCACAGTTGTCACACCTTCTGCAGAGATGTGGTGGCTGAGAAAGTCAATAGTAGACATCCCAAACTGGTATTTAGTAGGGTTAATAATCAGCCCATGTTAGCTTAAGCGCTGGAAAAGTGTGCGGAGATGTGATAAATGTTCAGCTTTGGATGCACTGGCGTCCAAAGTAAATAAAATGTCGTTTAAGTAAATAAAAAGACAATCTAAGTCTTTTAATGTAGTGTCCATCAGTCGCTGGAAAGTCCGTGCTGCATTTTTCAGCCCAAGCGGCATGCACAGAAACTCAAATAAGCCAAACAGGGTTATAGCAGCAGTTTTGGGAATGTCTGCAGCATACACAGGCACCTACTGGTAGCCCTGGTGGAAGTCCACTTTAGAAGAAGTTACCTTTCTGGCTAAACGTGCTGATAAGTCTTGAATATCTGGGACCGGGTAATGATTGGAGGTAGTGTTCTTCTTAAGGTGCCAGTAATCGCTGCTTGGAACACCACCACCATCAGATTTAGGAACCATGTAGAGCGGTAAAGCCCAGGGGCTATTTGACCTGTATACAATGCCGACTACTTCCACGTTGACAAACTCAGCCTTCGTGCTGACCAACATTTCTGAGTACAGTCTACGCACACTGGTGTGGATTGGCGAGCCAGTTGTGGAAACGTGGTGCTCAACCTCATGCCTTGTGACTGTGGTGGAAAACGTGGGCTTGCTGAGGTTTGGAAATTCATCCAGCAGGTGAGAGAATTCACAAGTGGTGGTGCATATGCTGAACAGTCGTCATGGGAAACTTACTAGGGGTACAGGGTAAACTTCTTTGTGCCCACAAGCTGGCAGATCTTAAGATCTCCTAACTGTCCTTTACTGACAGGAAATCTGTGCTGAGCAGAGGTCTGGCAAATTTAGCCAAGACCAAGCTCCATGTGCAGCGTTGTCCACTAAAGCAGAGTGTCACACATCTTGTCCCAGAAGTCCAGAACCAGTTGCCATTGGCTGCCTCCAGTGAAGATCCCTCGCTCTCTGCCTTATAGTCAATGGGCAATGCTGGCAGCACACTCACTTGAGCACCCGTGACACACAGGAACTGTCGCCATGAAAGGGTATCCATAATGAACAGTCAATGACCCCGGCAGCTGGAAACCACAGTGTTCACGTCTCCGATGTCCTGATGCACTGGCACTGACCAAGCTGCACAGCATTTCTTGGCGTTCATGCCGGAGTGTGTATAGTGAAGACATAATCCCGATGTTGTCTCGTTTGGAGCCGCAGGCATGAGTCTGCTGACAGGGCTTAATGAGACAGGGAAAGAGGGAAGAATGATACATGATTGAGTTTACACTATTGGCTACTTTAGCAAGCTCCCTATGGTCCATCATGGGTGCATTAGTGAGGGCTATGCAAACTTAGTCACGCATTTGTGAGGAAAAGAGTTCTTTAAAAATCAAACAAGGATGGTGATTGCCCTGGAGAGATTACTTGTAGCCTGTGGTCCATTTGTTCTGAAGGTCTAGCATCTCCCAGGCCAGGCAAGGAGAGCAACTGTTTGGCGTTCTCAGACTCAGAAAGCCCAAAGTCAATACTAGGTGAGTTTTCCGAGTGACGTATTTATCATGTGCATGTGGGTCTTCTAGTAGTCACCACTCTGGCTGCTGTGGATCTCCTCAACGACGTTACGGCATCGTAAAACTTGCTATTGCTCGCAGTGTGAACTGAGCTACAGCCTGAGCAGTGTGTTGCTCCCAAAACTCCGGCAGCTTCAAAGTGACTGTGTGAGTTGACATGTCGTAAAGAAGGCTGTGTATTCAAATCATGTCAGGGTCACCAGTGTCGAATTTAGTGAATAAAACGTGTGAGAGTTGTTTTATGTGTGTAACAAAACCCCCAGCCCTTTACTTCCATTACCAATAAAATCAGTCCGCTTACACTGACATCATTACGTCAGAGACTGTCTTTTGAAGTGAACACATTTGTGAATTATGTAGAATAGTTTCTCTTATATGTCTCATCTGTCACTATTACACTACCCTATACTTCACACCATAAGCTTTCTGACACTTTTTTGTTTTCAATAATTATCAATCAAATGCAGGATGTAAGGAGTCTGTTGTTATGTTCCTCAATATAGAAAACAGTCACTAAAGCCTTACTTATCGGAGAAGCTCTGATTTTCCTTTTAAAAGGAGTTGCATTTTGTAGTATATGATAGAATTTTTGAATGCAATAAATGCTGTCATCAATCCTTATGGTTAAATGCTTGGGAATGGGAAACTAAAGTTACAAAAGCATGGATTAAACATGTTACTGTTTCAGTGAAAACTCACTGCACTTTGTTTCTAAAGTTCAATTTACTTTGAAGTGAATAGATTTCTTCAATCCCCATTTGAAATTTATTTACATTAAAACCACATTGCATATTTTTGGACAAAGCTTGCTCAGTTTTGCTGACTCACTGTTGCAAGCGTATTGGCACGTAACAAATGTACGTACATACTGTGGACTGTTTTCCATGAGAGTGTTTTACTTGTTTGGAGCCATAATATAGTGGGATATTTTTGAAATAGTTAAATGCACTGAATGCCATATTATTGATTCTTTAATCAGCACAGCTTGTTTGCTTGAAGAAAGAAAACTATTTACTCTAAAATGACCATGCTCCTCATGTTGAGTTACAGGTTAATACCGAACCTCTTTATGCCTAACCAGTCATTGTTGTTGAAGGTGAATACTTGCAATAGTATGGCCCATAAGATTTCTTATCTCAGCCTATAAAATAACAAGTTAAACATTTTTTATAAAGAACATCCCCTGTTACATTTGGGTATATCAGTAGGACAAAATGTTCCATTTCTAATGCCTGCAATCTACAGCAGACCAGACCTTATGGTGATCGGTAAGCTGTGTTATGCCTCACCATTCAAATGCACCTGGAACTATTCTATTTCCTTCAATGTGCTCTCCGGCATGATACTGACGCCTTTCCAAATGTAAGTGACTGATTTGCACTGCTCTTTCTCTGGATCATAGTGTGACTTGATTCCTTGTATATGTGACATATTATTTACCTAAGTATCATACTCCATTTTTAAATATACCACTGAAGATTTCATAAATCAAACACATTTTTGAAAAGGTGCATCCAGTCAGAAAGTTGGGACAAAGTGGAGATCGAGAATGCTAAGGAAAAGTGGAGATTATAAAGGCTGGAGGGAGAATAGAGATCAGAAGACTGGAAGGAGAATGGGGATCTGGAGAGCTGAAGAGAGAATGGAGATCAGAGGTAAGAAGTATGAGGCAGGGAGGACTCGAGGAGAATTGAGGTCCGAGTGCTGTGAGTAAACAGTATTAGTTTTTATCCCTGACTTTGAGGTGAAAAGGGAACATGGACAATTACTACAGGGTATCGCACCAAGATCTGGCCTATAGTGTTTTGTAGCATTGTGTTTCAGTTTTATAGAAATTCCATTTCAGCTTTAACTCTTCACATCTGAAATTCCATTTATATTCACATCTTTTTCAGAATTAGGTTTAATATCACTGGTATATGTTATGAAATGTGTTAACTTTACAGCAGCAGTACAATACAGAATAATCAAGAGAAAAAAAAACTGAATTAAAGTATATATAACACAGTTGAATTAAATAACTAGTGCAAAAAATAGGAAATAAAAAGCAATGAAGTAGTATTCATGGGCTCAATGTCCATTTAGTAATTGGGTGGCAGAGAGGAAGAAGCTGTTCCTGAATCTTTGAGTGTGTGCCTTCAGGCTCCTGTACCTGTACCTCTTACCTGATGGTAGCAAGAAGGGGGCATGTCCTGGGTGATAGGGATTCTTACCACTAAGGAGGCTAGTGACCGTGATGGAGCTGACTAATCTTGCATCTCTCAGCAGATCACTTTAATCCTGTGCAGTAACCCACTCCTCTCCTCTCCCCTTCCCCTCCCAAACCAGACAGTTAGACTGCTCCCCAGGGTACAGCTGTAGAAAGTTGTTTTTGGTGACATACCAAATCTCCCCAAACTCCAAATGAAATACAGCCGCCACCTTGCCTTCTTTATAGCTGCATCGATATGTTGGGTCCTGGTTAGGTCCACATCAGTTCTTTGGTCTTACTGACATTTGGTGCATGGTTTTAATTATATTGCCGCTTATATTTTAAAAATTAGGTGAAAAGTGGGCCAGAATGTCCACTCTCATAACCCTGAAAGCAATACTGTTATCTAAATGTGACACACACAAAATGCTGGTGGAACACAGCAGGCCAGGCAGCATCTATAGGGAGAAGCACTGTCGATGTTTCGGGCCGAAACCTCCCCCTCCTACTTTCCAATCTCTATCTTTTCTTTCAGTTAGTCCTGACGAAGGGTCTCTGCCCGAAACATCAACAGTGCTTCTCCCTATAGATGCTGCCTGGCCTGCTGTGTTCTACCAGCATTTTGTGTGTGTTGCTTGAATTTCCAGCATCTGCAGATTTCATTGTGTTTGCTATCTAAATGTGAAGTGTGATTACAAACTGCAGTCACTAAATGGTTAACTTTAACAATTGAAAATCAAAACTCTGCATTTGCTTTTAAAACCAGACTGACAAGCCACTGTAGTCCTCTCGGCCAGAAACTTGCCAGAAGCTCAATTTGAATGAGATTCTTGAAAGGGGTTTCATGCTTCATCCTGTCCTACATCATTCTTATAAATTGAAAGGCCAGATGCACTGATGGGTACTTGGCAGCAGCAGATCTGCTGTTTGATATACAATCTGTCCAATTTTCGTTCTATTGTGTGGCGGTTTTAGCACTGCTGAAGAAAAATGATGCAGCTAGCTTATATTTCAGAGGTTTGACAATGAGGCCCATGGAATAATGTGATTGGAGCATGGTTTAATTACTTACGAATGACTTAGGTGTGCAATGTCTGCTGAGCCAGCTCCTCTCAGTGTCGTGTAGTGAAATGACATCTGCCCTCCAGTTTCCAGAGGCTATAGTGCCTGAATCTCAATATTGGTAATTTGACAACCATTTGATCTTTGGGTAAAATAGCTGAAAATTGGTCAAATAGCTATTGCAAAACTATTCAGATCCTGGCCAATGGAAATGAAAAATGGGAGGTATAACAGGAAACTAAATCAATATCGCCAAAGTTAACCCTATTATGCCTTCGATTCTAGACCCCAAACACTGTACAGTATTCTACACATTGTGGATATTTTTTCTTAGACAGTAAGTACACAAGAATTGATTTTATCCACATATGATCACACCAGTGATAATTTTGGGATGAAATCATGCCAATTGTGAAAGCAGACTGGGTATTTCCAGCTGCAATTCATTTTAGAGTGCCTGATCATCTTCCAACATCACACCCATGCCCAATAGTGCGATTATTTATGCAAGGCCCAGTTTCCTGTGTACTGATAAGAATCAGAGCTTATAGCTTCCTGTGCGGACTCAGGACTAGAAAGGATGCCCACCTGATAATAGCGACCTGACCAGGTGGCTTCAGACTCACTGCAGAGCCACTTGGCCACACTCACACTAACTGAGAGCATTTCCTTCAAGATTCTGCGCTGAAATTCTCATTCCACAATGCTTCTCAGTCAGCACTCTGGTATTGCAGGCATTGTTGTGGTCATCTGAGGAGGGCTAGAGAACTCAAAGCAGGAGGCAGAGACACATCCTTCAGCATGGTGCCCTTGCCTAGAGAGCCTTTGGAGGTCCCACATCCCATTCGGCCCACTATGATGACCAACGTACATTCAGGCACTGGTTTCTTAATACTCTCATTACAGAGGTACATGACTTAGGACAGAAAGGACTTTGGACATAGTATTTTGCCTGGACTGCTACTTTCCAGGTCAAGATCACATTAAGACCCAACTTCCTTACCACTGGAACTTGTGCACAACTACATCTCACAATCTGTTGCATACAGCTGTCAGGTACTGTATTTGTTGGAAAATTATTTAATCTAATTTGATTTCCAGTGAAGGATATGTGTTACCTCAGGCTATGGGATTTACCAGCATTATGGCTTTCCCAGGAACGCTACTGATTTCAGTTGTTCACCCTAAGGATCCAAAGCATTTTTAAACAAGGTTCCCAACCTAAGGATTGTTGAAGATCATGAGGCAGATTTTCTCAGGCTGGAAGTTATATTTCCAGGAAGCACACGATTCCTTCATCCTCAAAAGTCTGCAATGCCGGACGTTTACAGTGGTCAGCTCTGCAGGGACTGGTGGACTCTGAGGATCAAGTTCTGACCTCTACATTCCAGCCTTCTTTCGCTATTCCCAATTCCACGACAGCAGCTGAGTGGAACTACAGCAAGACCCATGCAAGTACCAGAATCATTGTGAGAAATGCAATAGCCTAAAAATTAAATTCCAATGCCTACAGCAATCTGGGCTGCTCTACAACAAGGAGCAGAGATTTTGCAGTGTGCAGTGTATTATGCAAGCTAGTCAATTAAAGACACCAGCCAGCTCTGGAAGTAGACCTACGTGCATATCTACAGCCTGGGGCACAGCCAAATAAAGGTGGGCTGTAGGATGTTGAAAACCCAGCTGTGCACCAACTGCCTCATCTGGCAGAGCAGAGGAGATTCACAATTGTATAATGTCATTTCCAATACACAAGTGTAAAGGAGAATGAATTAATTGTTACTCCCAATCAGATGCAGCACAACAAACACAGTAAGATAAAGAACGCAATAGTAAAAACACTATAAGTATAAATACTTAAGATAGATTATATACATAGATTGACTGTAGGTACATAAAGTGGCACTAGGCACAGGAGTGTCTGTATGTGACTCTGACAGGAAATGATAAAGTAGTGTTGGTGGGTTAGTAGATGAAGGTGTTAATCAGCCTTAATATTTGGGAAAGTAACTGTTTTGAGTCTAGTGGTCTTGGCATTGCTGCTACGTAGCCTCCTCCCTGATGGGAGTGGGACAGTCGATGAGAAGAGTGGGTGAGGTTCTTCATGATGTTGCTGGTCTTTTTTTAACACCTTTCTGTATGTCTGTCCTTGATGGTGGGTCTGCTGGTGAAGATGATGCGTTGGGTAGTTTTGATTCCCTATTGTTGAGCCTTCCAGTCCACTGCAGTGCAGTTTCCATACCATGCAGTGACGCAGCGTGTTAGGATGCTCTACTCAGCAACTCCAGAAGGTCGTATTAGTGTGCAGAGTCCAGCTCTCTTCAGCCTCCTCAGAAAGTAGAGGCATTGGTCAGCTTTCTTGATTGTTCTGATGCCATGAGAGTTTGTGTGCGATATGCACTCCCTGGAGTTTGAAACTGCTTTTAGTTTCCGCTGTTGTGTCACCTATGTAAAGAGGCGTGTCAATGGTTCGAGTTCTCCTGAAGTCGATAACCATTCTCTAGTTCTTGTTGACACTGATTTATACTTCTGCGTAGGCTCTATGCCGTATCCTATGCCATTGTGAGAACTTATACCTGAGCGTTGGTGTGTCTGTGTCGCCCTGCAATTCACCACCAAAACGCTGGTTGTCGGTGGGGTTTCTATGCCACTGTGTTGAGTTTCTTTGTGTACTTCAGACAATGGCGACTGAAACTGAGTGTGTCAGGTTGGAGTCGGAGCTAATAAATGTTGAACAAGAGTCACTTTTATTGAAATTACTGCAACGCAGAAAAGAGAGAAGACATCAGAGGAGACGGTGTGTATGACCATTGAATGGATCCTTATGTAAGAGTCCTTGTTTTCTAGGTGTGTCAGGCATCTGTCATAGAGAGGTTCTGTTGGTAAGCACAGTGGTGAGTGTTTGGTGTGGCAGGAATGGAGTTCTTGATGTGCGCCATCACCCACTGCTCAAAGCTCTTCATAATGATTGGCGTCAGTGCCACTGTACAGAAGTCATTCTGTTCTGAAAGTGTAGAGTTCTTTGGTACATGGGTGATGGTTGCTGATCTGAAGCAGATGAGGACAGCAGTCTGGGTGAACGAAGTGTTGAAGATGTTCATGATGATGTCAATGAGCTGGTATGCGCTGACCCTGAGTACTCGGGCTGAGATGTTGTCTGGTCTAGCAGGAGGAAGGCATTGCTTGGCCAAAGAGATGCTTTTTCATAAGTAATCTGCTCAATCATGGGTCCAAATGCAATCCAAGTGACCTCCATATGGCAATTCTAAACACCAATGCAGTAGTATACACCAATTAACAGATGGCAGAGTTTAACTGATGCATAAAGTTCCCTCATATGTAATCTGGACATCTATCTGTATATAACATATCAAGGAATGATTCCCTGATCCTCAAATTTGAATGGCTTGTTACAAAATCACCTGTTACTCATGAGGAACACCTAGTTTAAAGAACTCTGACTCCAACAAAATATAGACTCTTCTTGGATCATTTTTCTGTAGATCTATATTCCATCTGAAATCTTGACCTTTTAAATCTGCTGCTCAGTCAGATGTTTGGCTAATATTGTAAATACAATAGTACAGTGTAATCCATATAAACATGCTCTTATCAGATTATTATTCAGTGAAATAAGATTTCAAGACAGTGGTCCATAATCATCCAACAGTAAGAAATAGAATCAGATTTATTATTGCTCTTGTAGATGATGTGATATTTGTTGTTTTGCTTCAGCAGTACAGTGAAAAGAAATGAAGTAACTATAAACTAAGTAAATAGTGCAAAGAAAAATAGAAATAACTAGGTAATGTTCATGGACCTTTCAGAAATCTGATGACAGAGGGGAAGAAGCTGTTCCTGAATTGTTGAAAGTGGGTCTTCAGGCTCCTGTGCCTCTTTCCCGATGGTTCTAATGAGAAGAGGACATTTCCTGGAATGGTGAGGATCTTTAGTGAAAAATGCCATCTTTTTGGTGCCATTGCCTCTTGAAGGTGTCCGCTGGTGGGAGGATCGAGATGAAGTGTGTCTCTTGTGCTCTTATGCACTAAAGTCCCCATATCAGGATACAATCGGCCAGAATATTCTCTACCACACATCTACAGAAATTTGCAAGAGTCTTTGGTGACATATCAAACGTCAAACTCCTAAATGAAGCACAGCCGTTGGCATGTCTTTGAATTTACATCGACTTGTTGGGTCTAGGATGGACCCTCTGAGAAACTGACTTCAGGAACTTGAAGTTGCTCACCCTTTCCACCATGATCCCTCATTGGGGACTGGTGTGGATTCCTCCAACTTCCCTTTCCTGAAATCCACAATCAATACCTTGGACTGTCTCCACTGAGTACGAGGTTGTTCTTTCAACACCACTTTACCAGCTGATCTATCTTGCTTTTTTGTTTCCTCATTGCCATCTGAGATCTACCAAAAACAGTGGTGATATTGGCAAATTTAGAGATGACATTTGACCTCTGCTTATGCGCACAGTATTGAGTGTAGAGAAGATGGAGCAGTGGTCAAAGCACACTTCCTCGAGGTGCACCTGTGTTGATTGTTAGTGAGGAGGAGATGTTGTTACCAATCTGCACTGTGGTCTCCTGATAAGGAAGTTGAAGATCTAATTGCCAAGGTAGGTAGAAAGGCCCAGTTGTTGAAGCTTAGTGATTAGTTTCTAGGAGATAACGGAATCGACTGCCAAGCTGTAATTGATAGACCACAGCCTGGCATTATGTTTTGCAGTTGTCTAGGTGGTTTAAAGCAAAAGTGGAGAGGCAGTGAGATTGCATCTGCTGTCAACCAGATGTGGCAACAGGTGAGTTGCAGCAGGATCAGGCCCTGGCTCTCCTTCCCGATTCTTAACAAGATCCAACTGAGCCTCCTGTAATGCCGTGGTACATTGGTTTTTCCAACTTCTAGAAATTTTACACCGTCCCCATTTTGTCTTTTTCATTTCCCCACTTTGGCCCCATCTCTTCTCCTCACCTGCATATCACCTTCCTTTGGTGCCCCTCCTCTTTTCCTTTCTCCCGTTATCCACTCTCCTATCAGAATCTTTCTTCTCCAGCTCTTTGCCTTTTCCACCTCACCTCCCAGCTTCTTAATTCATTCCCCTTCCCCCACCCACCTGGCTTCACCTATCATTTTCTAGCTCGGCCTCCTCTCCCTCCTCCCAACATATTATTCTGGCTTCTTGCTCCTTCCTGATGAAGGGTCTCAGTCTGAAACATCAATAGTTTATTCTTTTCTATAGATGCTGCCTGACCTGCTAAGTTCCTCCAGCATTTTGTGGGTGAAGCCATGTTGACCATTCCAAAGTACACAATAGGATGCAACTGTTGAACACTCAACAGTCAAATCTACATATCTACATTGTTAAATGCAGCACACAATTAGTGCAGCAATCCCTTTCACGCTTATTCCTGCCCCCTGCTATCCTCCAAAATCCTCCTGCAAATATGTAAATGAATTCCTTAATTGGCAGCTCCAACATGATCCCACCATCAGTCACATCTTCTCTCTCCCCACTTCCTGCTTATGCAGTGATCACTTTCAATGTATCTCTCTGGTCCACTTACTCTTCCCCACTTACCCCTTTCTAACCCCTAGCACATTCTCCTGCAGCCACAGGAGGCATAATATATGCCCCTTCATCTCCTTCCTTACCACTCAGAGATACACAGAGGATCCCCTACACCTATGCAGTGACTAGATGACCATTCTGTGGAGAACTCTTAAATCCCATTAGTACTCCCAAACCAAGCTGTCTTCTCTCAGCATTCTCTGGTGCACCCAAAACCCCAGTCTTAGCAGACAAGGTAATCTACTATTGATTAAATCAAAGGAAATGTGGATGGAGTAATAGTGTGTGTGATGAACTGTGTGTGTTTGCGTGTATATGTACAAGAGCTCACCATGGCATACTTGCGAGGACTAATTTCCTTTGTTATTGATCTGTGATGCAAGAATTCTCACTTCAAGAGACAACTGTTGCTCCCTCTAACTGGAATCTGGGTAATGGTGGCACACATGGTGCTCTGGAACCCTGCACACAATGCCACTGTCTGGGCCTTTATTTCATACATCTAGACTGTCAAGTCCCTTCCTGAAAATCAAGAAGACTCTTTCTTTTATTGTCCTGCAGCATCTCTCATTTTCAAGACAGTGTGTTGCTAGTGTCTAGCTGTCATAGACATTGTGTCTTTAATGGCTGACTTGCAGCTATGCAACAAAATGTGGAAATTGCATTTAATTGAATGTGGTCTTATTGGGAAGTACACAGCTCCCATTTTAGCACTTCATTAATGTGTAAACACTATCCTGATGCCGATTCCAAAAACTCTTTGACCTATGTGATTTTCTGAAGGGGTCTTGATTTGATACCAGTGCTGAATGCAACAAAACTTACACTTAGTGCGGGATCCAAGCATACGTTTTCCTGTTTAGACTGACAATTGGTTTAATGGCCTGAATGGTGTAGACGTACCAGCAACTGGCAGTTCCATCCCTATTTAGGGAACAGAGCCATTGTATCCTGGCAAGTATTGGTTTTGCTTTCAGGTGCACCTGGCATACTGACATATGGAGACAAATAAACACATGCAGTTATGTCCAATGGGGTGTAACACATGATTGGATACATGACAGAATGGGCCACCAACATAAACACAGACATTACAACAAGCCCAAATTCTGCACACACATCTCAGTTTACATACAAAGCACCTAGGCTATGTGGGGGAGAATGTTTTCCTCGGTTAGGGATTCTGGAACTAGGAGTCAGTTTCAAGTACGGGATAGGTCATTTAGGATGACAATGAGGATAAATGTTTGAAGTTCACTTCCTTCATGGGGTGTGGAGCCCCTCTTAATGCTTCTGAAGCAGTGGTATATAATTTTATGCACATCAGAGGAATTAAGGGATATGGAATCTCTCTCTTTCTCAAGTTCTTCCAAGAAAGGTTCCCATACTGGCTTCAGCAACCACCCAGTCTGAATCTGTCCCCAAACTACAGCGATAAACACAAGAGATTCTGCAGGTAACACATACAAAATGCTGGAGAAACTTGGTAGGTGAGGCAGCATCTACGGAAAGGAATAAAGAGTCGAAATTTTGGGTTGAGGTAGATGTTCACAGCACTTTGCTGGGAAGATATAAAGATGCATTTTGTGCACTATATTTACACAAAAATTCTGTACAAGCATCCTTGAACATATTTTTTTCTCAATGAAAATAAAACATTCCCATGCAACCTAGCAAGACAGGGGCACTATAAGGTAGAATTTCATCATCCTCTTATCTAAGTTTACTGGCCAGTTGCTGGGGGGAAGGAGTATTGGTGGGTTTATTGGCTAGTTACTGGGGGGGAAGGGATGTTGGAGGGTTTATTGGCTAGTTACTGGGGGGAAGGGGTGTTGGTGGGTTTATTGGCTAGTTACTGGGGGAAGGGGTGTTGGTGGGTTTATTGGCTAGTTACTGGGGGAAAGGGATGTTGGAGGGTTTATTGGCTAGTTACTGGGGGGAAGGGGTGTTGGTGGGTTTATTGGCTAGTTGCTGGGGGAAGGGGTTTTGGTGGGTTTATTGGCTAGTTACTGGGGGGGAAGGGATGTTGGAGGGTTTATTGGCTAGTTACTGGGGGGAAGGGGTGTTGGTGGGTTTATTGGCTAGTTACTGGGGGGAAGGGGTGTTGGTGGGTTTATTGGCTAGTTACTGGGGGAAAGGGATGTTGGAGGGTTTATTGGCTAGTTGCTGGGGGGAAGGGGTTTTAGTGGGTTTATTGGCTAGTTGCTGGGCTGGAGGGGAGGAAATCATTCCCACCTGGGATTCCTTGGCAATGCTCTTGTGAATCATGAGAGGAGCACTGAACTGGGACAGCACCATGTAGGGATTTCAGGCATTGAGAGTGAGTCATCAAGGCTAAAGACTGAGAAACTATTGAGAATGGAGAATTGAAGGTCACCAGAACTGAATTGTGAGGGGTCACAGAGGCTAGCAGATCACAGTCTTGCAGATTTATAAAATTAGAAACAGAGGGAGAATGGGTTCTTAAGGATGAAGATGGATACCCAGCTGTGGCGGCAGGGGTTTGAGAAGCCATGAAGCTGGATGGCTAGAGAGATACGGAGTCTGGAGGAAAGGAAGATATTCAGAGAAGGTAAGAGAGGCTGAGAGAGGGTGACCTCGGGACTAGAAGTTAATAGATTGGTCAAGGTTTCTTTAACGGGCCAGACAGGAAAAATCCATTTATTCTAGCCTACATGGAGTGCTTCAAAAGCTTTTGATCTGAGCAGTTCTGCCATCACCATGGCAACATTTACAAATGCTCTGTTAAATTGATATTATGTCCTTTATAACCTTGGACTATCATTCAAGCAAAAATCTTGATTAGGTTCTGGAACTGCAGAGGTAATTCAAATGAGCAAGTCATTCCTTCTAAGTTTAGCCAATAGCAGAAAGACCTCCTTTTATAGATTTGTGATAGAATCTTAACACTTCCAAGTGAGAATATTTTGGATAAAACCTGTGTTTTATTAATATCAGCAGTACTGAGAAAACACAACATTTTGAATATGTTATTCAATATTGTTAGAAACCCTTCTGCTTTGCCATTAAATTCCTTCAGACCTTTGTTTTTGGCTTCAGTGGGATTATCTTCACTTTTTTTAAAGTGTAAAAGAGTTATATGAGAATGTAAATGAGAAATGCAAGGAAATTCATATTACAGTATGGAGAATCGCTGGATTATTTTGTAGGAAACAAATACATAGTTTTTTTTGATGTATCTGAAATAAGATAAAAAATTGCTGCAATAGCAGAACGTCAATCAGTTCCTCTTGTCTGCTCCACAAAACTCCCTTCATGACAAAAGGGGATTCAAGGGCAATGGGGTTAGGAAAGTAACATAAAAGATAAACCAGTTCTGTCATGATTTTGTACAGCAAATAAGCCTCCACTGATCTTGGAATTAGAGAATTCCAAAGATTCACAACCATCTGGATGAAGAAATTTCTTCTTTTCTCAGTCCTAAGTTTTGAGTTTATATTTTGAGTCTGTACCCCCACTTAGAGACAAACATTTAGCCTTAAAAAGCCAGTGAGATCACCTCTCATTCTACTGAACTCTAATACTCAAAAGTGTGTTTACTTAACCTCTCTCACAATCCCAGGAACTCATTTGGTGAACCTTCACGGTACTTCCTCTATTGCTAGTATATTCTACTTCACTGGAGGATGGGCCTATACACAATATCCCATGTGTGGCCTTACTAGGATTGTCGTAAGACATCTTTACTTTTATATTCAGTACCCCATTCAATAAAAATCAACAGATCCTGATTGCTAATCTCTGATTTTTTTTTACTAATGGGGGTTTGTTTACTGCATGGGAAATGTATGGATCTTTTTTGTTTCAGTGTTTAGGATTTCACAGATATATACAAACAGAAGGGGAAAAAAACAGTGAGGCTACTATTCTGTATTAACTGCTCCTTCGCTTTCTTCTCCTCTGCAGAAGAGAACTAAAATGTTGCAAGTGAGCATGTGAACATGACAGCTTCTTCAGAAATATACATCTGTCTATCGCATCATTGTTGAATCAGTAAGAGTTCTTCCAATTTATTTCATGTGCTCCCCATTATCCAGTTACTGGTTATGATTGGCAGATGGTTGAGCCCATCTCTCTGGGGATTGTAAAGGATGTGGAAGGAAATAAAGGTATAACAATAGAATTATCCTAAAGAATGCTTTGAATTTAATATAGACAGTATTTTACAATTCATTACAGATTAACCATTACACCTTTCTAAATCTGAAAATTAAAAGAAAGTGCTATAAATTAAGTATTTATGACATCATGGAGGCTGTGAACAGTGAGTCTTCCAGCAAAATAAAGCCGAGAATAAGAATAACTTCTCGAAATTGCTTTATACAAGATGAACTCTAAGCTGAATCCTCCCTAAAGAAAAATGTTAAAATTGCTTAAACTGCACAAGAGGTCAGGTCTTGCTTATAAATTCATTATTAAATAATACACATCACTAACTGTTACAGCTGTTCTGGGTTTTTAAGGAAGACAAACACTCAGACGTTTATTATCCTCAGAGGAAACAGTGCAATGAGTAAAATTTCCCACAGTTATTCTTTTGCAAATCAAATTAGGGCCCAAGTAGAAACATATTAAGTTTCCTTCTCACTTTGTCAATATAATGCTTGCCTAGATATTGGACTACCTAGTTAAACTGGATTTTTGTGCACTCTGTCAAGGAGGAATGAAAAGTAATTGAAAATTCAAGACTTCGAGAGATTTGCACAAAGGCCATGATTTTTGTTCCAGGAGTTCTAGGCATTTGACATACCGATGCTTGGCGGATCTACCTGCCATTGCATTAATTGACACAAGACTTAATTAAAACTTGCCTTCGGTCTTGTGCATCATTAAGTTTTGTAGATGTGGACTTTCTAACAAAGTGAAAAGTTAACCATGTTCATACCCTCACCTTCAGAGATGATGATCAATTTCTTGCCAGCGCAATCAGTTATTAATTCTACACTTTAGGACCTCTTAGATTTTAGGTTTAGTGTACTCAATGCTGCTAACAATTTGCCAGATTTCCATGGGTGAGGGCTGAGATTGGGCCTTGTCTCTTTTATCCCACTCTGTATGAAGTGGGTAATACATCATCCACACTTCAGGATCAACATTAGATCACAAGAGCATAAGACATAGGAGCAGAATTACACCATTTGGCCCACTGAGTCTGCTTGCCATTCAATCATAGCTGATCCTTTTCTCCCCTCCTCAGCTCCACTCCCCAGCCTTCTCCCTGTAACCTTTAATGCTGTGTCCAATCAAGAACCTATCAATCTCTGCCATAAATACACCCAACGTCCTGGCCTCCATAGATGCCTTTGGTAATAAATTCCACAAATTCACCTCACTCTGGCGAAAGAAATTTCTCCACATCTCTGTTTTAAATGGACGCCTCTCTATCCTGAGGCTGTGCCCTCTTGTCCTAGACTCCCCCACCATGGGAAACATCCTTTCCATATCTACTCTGTCTAGGCCTTTCAACATTTGAATGGTTTCAATGAGATTTGTGTCGTGATTTTTATTAACGACTTGGATGTGGGAGTAGAAGGGTGGGTTGGCAAGTTTGCAGATGACACAAAGGTTGGTGGAGTTGTAGATAGTGTAGAGGATTGTCGAAGATTGCAGGGAGCCGTTGATAGGATGCAGAAGTGGGCTGAGAAGTGGCAGCTGGAGTTCAACATGGAGAAGTGTGAGGTGGTACACTTTGGAAGGACAAACTCCAAGGCAGAGTACAAAGTAAATGGCAGGATACTTGTTAGTGTGGAGGAGCAGAGGGATCTGGGGATACATGTCCACAGACCCCTGAAAGTTGCCTCACAGATAGATAGGGTAGTTAAGAAAGCTTATAGGGTGTTAGCTGTCATAAGTTGAGGGATAGAGTTTAAGAGACGCGATGTAATAATGCAGCTGTATAAAACTCTGGTGAGGCCACACTTGGAGTACTGTGTCCAGTTCTGGTTGCCTCACTATAGGAAGGATGTGGAAGCATTGGAAAGGGTACAGAGAAGATTTACCAGGATGCTCAAGCAACACACACAAAATGGTCAGGACGAAGGGTCTCGGCCTGAAACGTCGACAGCGCTTCTCCCTGTAGATGCTGCCTGACCTGCTGCGTTCCACCAGCATTTTGTGTGTGTTGTTTGAATTTCCAGCATCTGCAGATTTCCTCGTGTTTACCAGGATGCTGCCTGGTTTAGAGAGTATGCATTATGATCAGAGATTAAGGGAGCTAGGGCTTTACTCTTTGGAGAGAAGGAGGATGAGAGGAGACATGATAGAGGTATACAAGATATTAAGAGGAATAGATAGAGTGGGTAGCCAGCGCCTCTTCCCCAGGGCACCACTGCTCAGTACAAGAGGACATGGCTTTAAGGTAAAGGGAGGGAAGTTCAAGGGGGATATTAGAGGAAGGTTTTTTACTCAGAGAGTGGTTGGTACATGGAATGCACAGCCTGAATCAGTGATGGAGGCAGATACACTAGTGAAGTTTAAGAGACTACTAGACAGGTATATGCAGGAATTTAAGGTGGGGGGTTATATGGGAGGCAGGGTTTGAGGGTCAGCACAACATTGTGGGCCGACGGGCCTGTAATGTGCTGTACTATTCTATGTTCTATGTCCTATATCACCCTAATCCTTCTAAATTCCAGCAACTACAGACCCAGAGCTATTAAACGTTTCTCGTATGATAACCCTTTCATTTTCGGAATCATCCTTGTGAACCTCCTCTGAACCTTCTCCAATGCCAGCACATCTTTTCTTAGATGAAGACCCCAAAACTGTTCACAATACTCAAGGTGAGGCCTCACCAATGTCTTATAAAGCCTCAGCATCACATCCATGCTCTTGTACTTTAGACCTCTCAAAATGAATGCTAACATTGCGTTTGCCTTCCTCACCACTGAATCAACCTGCAAGTTAACCTTCAGGATATTCTGTACAAGAACTCCCAAGTCCCTTTGCTTCTCAGATTTTTGGATTTTCTCCCCATTAGAAAATAGTTTGCACATTTATTTCTGCTACCAAAGTGCATGACCACGCATTTTCCAACATTGTATTTCATTTACCACTTCCTTGCCCATTCTCCTAGTCTGCCTATGTCCTTCTGCGGCCTACCCGTTTCCTTAACATTACCTGCACGTCCACCAATCTTTGTATCATCTGCAAACTTGGCAACAAAACCATCTATTCCATCATCTAAATCATAAAAAACAGTCCCAACACCAACCCCGGTGGAAGACCACTAGTCACTGGCAGCCAACCAGAAAAGGATCTTTTTATTCCTACTCATTGCCTTCTACCAATCAGCCAATGCTCTAACCATGTTATAACCTGTAATACTACTGGCTCTTAGCTTCGTAAGCAGCCTCATGTGTGGCACCTTGTTAAAGGCCTTCTGAAAGTCAAAATATACAACATCCACTGCATCTCCTTTATCTATCCTAGTTGTAATCTCTTCAAAAAATTCCAACAGGTTCATCAAGCAAGACTTCCCCTTAAGGAAACCTTGCTGACTTTGTCCTATCTTGTCCTGTGTCACTAAGTAGTCCATAACCTCATCCTTAACAACTGAGCTCAACGTCTTCCCAATCACTGACTGGTCTATCATTTCCTTTCTGCTGCCTTCCTCCTTTCTTAAAGAGTACAGCAGCTTTTGCAATTCCCTCTGGCACCATGCAACAGTCCAATGATTTTTAATTGTTAATTATAAATGCCTCCATAATCTCTATCACTAACTCTTTCAGAATCCCAGGGTGAAGCACATCTGGTCCGGTTGACCTATGTACCTTTAGGTCTTACAGCTTTTTGAGCAGCTTCTCTCTTGTAACAGTAACTGCACTCACTTCTCTTCCCTCACACCTTCCACTCACTCTTTTTCAACATCTGGCACACAGCTAGTATCTTCAACGGTGAAGACTGATGCAAAATGCTCATTTAGTTCATCTGCCAACACCTTGTCCCCCGTTATTTTTCTCGCCTCACTTTCTAGTGGTCCTACATCCACTCTCATCACTCTTACTTTTTTTTACATACTTGGAAAAGTTTTTACTATCCACTTTGATACTGTTTGCTAGTTTACTTTTGTATTTCATATATTCCCTCCCAATGATTTGTTTAGTTGCTCTCTATTGGTTTTT
Source organism: Hypanus sabinus (assembly GCF_030144855.1). NCBI lineage: Eukaryota > Metazoa > Chordata > Chondrichthyes > Myliobatiformes > Dasyatidae > Hypanus > Hypanus sabinus. The sequence continues at coordinate 118,886,153 of NC_082708.1, forward strand.
AAAAGCTTCCCAATCCTCTATCTTCCCACTAATTTTTGCTTTGTTGTATGCCCTTTTTTTTTGTTTTTACATTAGTTTTGACTTCCCTTGTCAGCCATGGTTGTACTATTTTTGATAACCAAATTAGATCAGGAAAGAGCATATTTGAGTCAGATTTTAGTTGTCACCTCATTTGAGTTAATTTTTCATTCAATGAAATACACTAACTCATGAAGAAATCAGATTTCAGAGAGATCAGAACTACTGAGATTGTCACATGCAGTCTTCCCTCGATATCCATGGGAGATTGGTTCTAGGACCCATGCGGACACCAAAATCTGCAGATGCTCAGGTCCCTTATATAAAACGGCATAGTATTTGCATATGACCGATGCACATCCTCCCGTATACTTTAAATCATTTCTAGATTACTTATAATACCTAATACAATGTAGATGCTTCCTTCCAACTGTGATAAGACTGCTAAACAGATCCTGACCCGGATCTGGGCCGTACCTTCCAAATATCCGGACCTGACTTGCACTACCTTACTTTCCCCTTTCTATTTTCTAATTTTGATTTATAATTTAAATTTTTATTATACTTAATTCGATTTGTACCTCAGGGAGTGCAAAGCGCAGAATCAAATATCGCTGTGATGATTATATGCTCTAGTATCAATTGTTTGGTGACAATAAAGTAAATAGTTGTCACACTGTCTTGTTTAGGGAATAAGGACACTTTGGAGGAGGCTCAATGATACTAAAGTCAGGATCTGTGGAGGTTGAAGGCTGAAGATCTTCAGGCATTGAAGATCAAGGCTTCACAATTGCAGATGTTAGTTAGAAACATTGATTATAGGAAGCTGTCTCTTCTTTTTCTTTGCATCATCAAACAAATCCTGCAGTGGTTGTCGGCATGTTGTTATCCCTCAGGTGACACAGAGGTTTCGTTCCATCAACGGCTCGTATTCAAGTATCATATCCTTTAACACTTGCTCCTCTGAGAATGCTGATGCTGCCTCGACACCAGTCGATCCTGATTCTCCCATGATCTTTACGTTCTTGAGGCTGTAGTGCTTTACATAGCCAGCCAGCCATTCCTCACTAGCCTTAAACTCCTTCCTCTTGCTCTCCTCAATCCCCTCACAGTAGTGCTCATAGAGGCTAAGTGCTTTTTCAAGTATAATTTTGCCATCAACAGCGATATGCTTCTGTGATGTGTCCTCTAGCCATACACTTAATGCTTTCTCAGTCTTTGCAAGCACTTTATCATGAACCAGAGAGACCATTTTTGTCATTTTAGGGGCAGCATTAACACTTGCACGCACTTCAGCTTCTTTCTGCTTTATTGTGCGAGTGCTCGATTCGTTCTTACCAACCTTAAGGCCCACTTTGGAATGCGACATGCCATTTTCTCAAAGATCTAATATTTCTACTTTCACGGTGAGAGATGGCACTTTACTCTCCCTCTTAGCCTTATAGGAATTGTTTTGACAACCTAATTGCTTTTAGGAAGCCATTTTATCACAGAAACAAAGGGCGCACTCAACACAAGTAGCGAACGGACGAGATGCGAGGTGAACAATGTTCAAACAATGAGTGCTGGAGAGAGACTGAGGATCTGTGAAATGGCAGGAGGCTACAGCAGGGTATGCCTACACATCACATCACTCGCGTGGATTCAGCGTAGTGCTCGGCGCGCGGCAAATTCAAGTTTTGCTTTTAGGAACTTCCTGGAATTTTATTTTTCGAATATTTTCGATCCACGGTTGGTTGAATCTGTGGATGCAGAACCCGTGGATACAGAGGGCCGACTATATTCCTCAGTGTCCAGCTCTGTTGAGTTGATGGGGATAGGGCAAAAGTGATTCTTGTGATCAGGTAAATCAGAAGCATCGGACCAGGAAAACAACATTTGGGGTAACTATCCTAGACTATCTATCTGAAACCTTTCATCATTCTCAGGTGAGACCATTTTGAGGATTATGCTGGGCAATCTTAATACACTTCCTATTTTCTCTCTCTCTCTTTGTCCTTTCACCTTCATTTCAAATGTTCTTTGTTTTTGTCCAATTTCCCCCTCTACTTACTTGCTTTGGGTTGATTGTGTGAGCAGATAAGAATAACTGCATTTTTGATTTAAAAGAATCAGCACTGCTGGGTATGTGACTACAACATATTTCTGTGCACAAGTTAGAACTACAATTAATGCATTATTTTTTAGTTAAGTGTATATATGAAAAAGCAGAATTTTGATTCTTGTAAGTGCTAAGCTTCTGTCGATTCTACATATAGATTATCTGATAAAATTAGATTAAGATGGGTGTAATCCCTAGAAACTTCAAAATGTGATCAAGGCCCGGTCCAAACAATTAAATAGCTACTCAACATCAATAAACCCAGCCAAGAGGCAAAAAGGGTGCTCCAACAGAAGGTCATGGCAAAGAGAAAGAGGCATAATGAATGGAGAACAAGAGTAGATCCACGACATCATACTGAACAAATCAATGGTCTCTGCAGCCACTGAGGTAAAGTTGGTGCCCTTTGCAATGCCTGACAAAAATCAAAAATATTTCAGAACAAAATTTCAAACACTGATGAAAGAGTAAGATGAAATGATGGTTACTATTCAAAAATATATAAAAGAAATAGTATAAGGTTTGAAAATATTTTATATACAACATATCTAAGAGTAATTGATGATTAAATGTGGCTAAAGGATAGGACATATTAAGCAAGAAGGCATGAGGATGACCAATGAGGTATGAGATGAAGCTACACACTTTGGATAGGTACATGGACGGCAGGGGTATGGAGGGCTATTGTCCCAGTGCAGGTCGGTGGGAGTAAGCAGTTTAAATGGTTTGGCAAGGACTAGATGAGCCAAATGGACTGTTTCTATGACTATGACTTTGGTGCAAGAAATAGGAAAACACCATGTATTATTACTGAGTGAAGTATGAATAAAAAGGAAGGGGTCGTTGCATTCTGGTCCATTTGAAAAAGAACGTAAACATATACAATACATTTAACAAGCAATTAGAAAGGGAAATGGTAGATTGCCATTATTGGATGGATGTTTGCTTACAAAAATAAATGAGTTTCATTTGGATTTCCATGTGCAACTTTGCTAATACTTGTCTTGGAGTCAGAATGGTATGATTTCACTGGACTGTCTCCTGGGATGGAAGGGTTGTGGTATGAGAAGAGTTTAAGAAGGACTGGCTTATAATCACTGGTTTTGAACACTGAGGTGATCATATTGAGATATGAAGATTCTAAAAATAATTGGCGGGTTAAAGTATAGAACAGCTAAATGCATGGCTAAGGAGCCGGTGCGAATGCCACAGATATCTAGATAATTGGATCTCCTTTGTGGCAGAGACGACCTGTACTAAAAGCACAGGTTGCACAGAAACTTAAAGGGGACTGATATCCTGACAGGGAGGTTTGGAGATTTGCCAGTGCTACTTGAGTTGGCTTAAAATAGTGACATGTGGTGGGATGGGGGTAATAGGGAGGGAGATCGGACTCAGAATGATAGCATAGCAGAAGAGAGAAGCATATGTAGTAAAGGGAGCTGGCACGATTAGTGGGCACAGTGGCCAGAGCATAAGATGGCTTGTAGGATTTACTGTATTTATTTTAATGCAAGGCAGGTTGCTGAAAAGAGAGATGAGCTGAAAGCACGCATCAGTGCATGGGATTATAATATTGTGGCAATCGTGGAAATGTGTCTGAGGGCAAGTCAGGAATGGCAACTCCATACTGCTGGGTACTATACTTTCTGAGTATCTAAAAGGGAGGAGATTCTATAATTGTGATCTGCAGACCAGGGAGAGCACTACAGCAGTATTCAGGCAGGATATCCTGCAGGAATCAGCAAATAAAGTTATTTGGCTAGAATTTAGAAATGACAAAGGACAAATTGCTTTGGTGCATTTGAATTCTTCCACAAGACTTGTAATTGGCAATTCCAATTTGCCGATCCCGTACAGTCCAGTCCAAGCCACTGTTTTACATGTGTGCTGATCACTCTTTCGAGCTTTTCCACCTTGTTGATGGGGATTTCATACACTGTTAAAGGCCATGTGAGTTTTGGGAGTATGCCGAACTGGAAACACCACAGCTTGAGTTTTCCTGGCAGCAAGGTCTTGTTGATGCGAGCTAAAACAGGACCTGATAAACATAGTTTGGGAGAAGCTGCAAGTGGGAAAAGCAACATCCAATAACTGGGATGCACTGAGGAGCAACATTTCATGAGTTCAGCATGGTCCTGTAAGGGTAAAAAGCTTTTGGTCAACAAAAGAAATTGAGTTTGATCAAGAAAAGGAAAGCATTTGTGAAGTTAAAAAAAAGTTATCAAGTGAATTCTTTGAGGTTTATATAGGAGAGATCTTAGGAAAGCAATTAGGAGAGCAAAAAAGGGGGTCATAAAATAGCAATGGCCAACAGAAATAAATAAAATTTCAGATCTTTTCTTAAATCTTTTGAAGTAAGAGGGAATTAGGGATTGCTCTCACCACAACACAGGAGACTAAGTGGTAACCTTATAGAGACTGATAAAATTAAGAGGGCATAGAGTGTCTAGATAGCAACAGTTCTTTTTCCGGGGTAGAGAATTCCAAAACTAAGGGATGTTGTTTTAATTTGAGAGAGGAAATATTTTAAAAAAGATCTGCAGAGGGTGGAATGAAACAGAACAAACTTTCAGAGGAGGTGGTAAAAGTGAGTACAATCTTTCAAAATGCATTTGGACAGGTTCACGGATAGACGGGGAAGACAGGGATATGGCCAAATGCAGGAAAGAGGATTAGCATAAATGCAGAAAAATAGCATTTTGATTGGTATGGATTAGTCAGGCCAAAGGGGCCTGCTTTTGTGCTGTATGACTCTATGACTCCAGGTGCTAAGAGATAGTTTCCACTGGCAGGAGAGCCTACAACTAGATGATATGTTCCAGGAATACAGTGTCAGCTATTCAGAGCTGAGATGAAAAGAAATTACGTTCTGCAGAGGGTTGTAAAGCTTTGAAATTATTTATTGTAATGGGGCTGTGGTTGTTTAATCCTTAAGTATAGTTTGGCTGCTATCAATATGATGTTGCACTTTAGGAGAAACAGAGGAAATGTAGATTGGACATGAAAATACACTTGAGGCATATGATACGCCCTATTTTTATGAATGGCAAAGCTGGTTTGCGTTTTTCAAAGAGGTGACAAAGGTAATTAATTGATGAAGGCAGAGATGTGGATATAATCTACATCTGCATCAATTTTATAAGGAGTTTGACCAGGACTCTCATAGGAACCTCATCCAGAAGATTAAGATACATGGGACCTATGGTGAATTGAACATTTGGGTCCAGAATGGGCTTGCCCACAGAAAGCTAGACGGTCACTATTGATGGAACTTACACTATCTGGACGTGCTGGACTATTGGTGTTCTGCAGCGACCTGTACTGGGATTTCTGCTCTCTGTGAAATACTGTGTATAAATGAAAATATAGATAGTTATGTTAGAAAGTTTGTAGATGATAAAATGATTAGTGGTGTTCTGGATAGTGCAGAAGATTGCCAAATATATAGATCAGTTGCAGATATGTGCGGAGAAATGCCAATGTAGTTTAACCTGGCCAAATGTGAGATATTGCACTTTGGGATCATATCCAAAGGGACAATACACTCTTATTGGCAAAACCCTTAACAGTGTTGATGTATAGAAGGATCTTGGAGTCCAAACCCATAGCTTCCTGAAAGTGGTTGCACAAGTCAATAGGGTGGTGAAGAAGACATACGCCATACTTACCTTTATAAGACAAAGCAGTGAGTTAAAGATTCAGCATGTGATATCTCAGCTTTATAAACCACTGGTGAGGCTGTATGTGGAGAATTGCACTTAAATCTGGCTGTCCCATTATAGGGAAGATTTGAAGGCTTTAGAGAGGGTGCAGAAGAGGTTTACCAGGATGCTGGATTTGCTGTAAGGAGGGGTTATACAAATGTGGATTGTTTTCTCTGGAATGCTGGAGGTCGACTGGAGGCCTGATAGAGGTTTATAAGATTATCAGATAGCTGGTATCTTTTTCCCAAGGTAGAATTGTCTAATTTTAGAAGGCATGTATTTAATCTGAGAAGGGTAAGTTCAAAGGAGATGTGAGGGGCAAGTGTGTGCGTGTTTTTTTTAAAAAACACAGTGAGTGGTGGGTAACTGGAACTCTTGTGTGAGTTCTGTCAGGGGTGGTGGAGGAGGCATTAAACACGTTCTTAGATAGGCAGGCACATGAATTTGCAGGGAATGGAGGAACATGGACATTGTGTAGACAGAAGGGATTAATTTAGTTAGGCATTCAGTTACTAGGTGAATTCATTTGGCACAGCATCATGATCTGAAGCCCCCCCCCCCCCCCCGTGCTGTTTTGTGCCATGTTCTACAACAGTTCATCGGTGCATCCTGGACTAGGTTACACAGGTGCTGCTGAATTACACATCCATTTTTTTCTACAATATCTAATTTAGTTTCCAACTGGTAGATTTTACAGGGTATGTCATACTGGTTCAAAGGCAGGATCCATTATGTTGTTAAGAGAATGCTTCCACTTAAAGCACACAGATAGATGTTACAGAGTGCCAAGAATTCTGACTGATGTCTAATGATATTCAATAATGCCTTCTACAAACTCTTAACCTCCTATGGTGCACTTATTGGCATTACACAATGATGCACTCTCCAGACTAATTTCATACTCATGCTGTTTGTCATTTTCACAAGCTTAGCTTTAAGATACCTGCTGACTAATTTAAGCTTTCTAAACACTGATGTCAACCTTTGTGATAAATATGAACATCTTTAATCTCATCTGTCTGTTTTCGGTAATCAGTTTTCTTATGAGTTTAGCATGATTGGTTCTGTCAGAGCTCTATCTGATCCTTATTACTTCTTTCCACAAGATGTCAAGTTACTCTCTAAAAATCTCCACATCAAGATGTTGACAATCACAGATGGATTTATTTTTGCTGTGGAAAGAGATTCCATGTAATTGTCATTTAAAAGCATCAATACAAGTTGCACGTTGTTGAAGTTCACTCAGGACATTATATAATAAAAATCAACCACAGCAAATAATTACTGTACACCAGCATACATCAAAAAATGTGTTTTCAATGCATTCACATAGCAGCCAAGTATTGGATGATAAGTGCTATAAACCAAATTATCAGCTGTTCGAGCATCAGCTCAAATGCCATGTATAAATTTGCCAATGACACAACCACTGTTGGCAAAATTTCAGATGGTGACAAGGAGCCATGCTGGAGTAAGATAGATCAGCTTGTTGAGTGGTGTGCAACCTTGCATTGAACGTCAGCAAGATCAAGGAATTGATTGTAGACCTTAGGAAGGGGGAGTTGGCAGAACATACAGCAATCTTCAACGAGGGACCAGCAGTGGAAAGGGTGAACAGCTTCAAGTTCCAACATATTGACGCAATTACAAAGAACATACAACAGTGGCTATATTTCATTAAGAATTTGCGGAGACCTGGTATGTCACCAAAGACTCGCAAATTTCTACCGATGTGTGTGAATGGACAAGGAGCAGTAACTCACTTTCTTCGTGCTTTTCTTTTTGCACTGCTTATTTAATTTAATTTTTAATGTATTTCTTACTGCAACTTATAGTTTATTTTATTATTATGTATTGCAATGTATTGCCATCTCACAGCAACAGGTTTCATGACATACGGCAGTGATACTTTACTTAGCCTGACTCTGGGTTTTATGCCATGCATTAATCTGATTTTTCTTACTTTGCCTAATACAATTATTGGTATGGGTAAAGATCTACAAACAAGCCATCAAAAAATTAATATGAAATACACTTACTCATTGAACACCAAATCTGGTGCGAAGTAAAGCATTGTGCCATTGGTGTGTTTGTACGATCTCCAACTAAGGCTAAACGTCATTAAACACATCCAAGAGTACCGGAGCAGAGTCATTTGGTCATCAAGTGCCATGACACGGAATCCTGAAAAACACAATACGATGGCCATTAAAGATTTCTTGAACTTTAATTGCTGTACTTAGCAATTTTTTTTGGACTGAATATTTAAGATTCAACTTAATGTTCCCATTTAACCTTATACCCACCACAGTACTCGATACAGTCAGAACTGCCAAATGAATCCTCAACAAGCAAATGAAGGCTAGATTATGATTTCCTGTTGCAGGAGGAATGCTCGGGTCTAGGAGTTCATGGAGAATGTCAAACACATGTTTCTTTTTACTCCAGCATCCACCTTCTGATGTACGACAGTTTAGTGGTTAAGTTACTGAACTAGAAACCATCAACCTAGAGACACAAGTTTGAATTCTACCATGGCAGCTAGATAACTTAAATTTAATCAATCAAATAAATCTTGAAATTTAAAAAAAACTGGTAGCAAAACTGGTTACCATGGAAAAACCAAAATGTGATAAAACCCATTTGGTCAAAAATGTCCTTCATCGACGGAAATATACCATCAATGTGATAGATCCCTAACTGTGTCGTTAGGGAATGAGCAATGGCCAACAATTGCCAGAGTTGTTGACAAAATAAGTAAACAAGTATGAATAAGTAAGTAAAATAAAATTACTTCTGTGCATTGTGATCAATTAATTTGCAGACACGTTGATAACACAATTTCAAAGTCACAATTTAAAAAGATTCAAATATGAAATTTGATGTATTTATGGTTAAATACAACAGAAGGAAATGAAGAATGGAATCCAGATGGTGAAAGGTTGCCTTTTGTTTAAATGATACTTCACTGAAAAAGATACTGGTAGTTATATTGGTCTGCAGGGAGGTTCCTCTCCCTGCCAGCAGGAGGCAGGATCCCATTAATTAAATGATATGTTGCTTGGGGTACTTAATGAGATTTGGTACTAAAGGCACGTTAATACAGTGGTTGAACAGACTTGATCATAATTTCCGGTGCTTTGTGTAAGAGTTTTGCATGTTCACCCTGAGAATAAGTGGATTAAAACTGTGTGGAGATTTTCTGGATTGCTTTTGGTTTTCACACACATCTGATGTAAGTGCTTGTGGTAACTGCTTGTTGGAAATTAATGTTCGTGTATACTGATAGTTGAAGAATTGGAGTGAAATTGTAAAAATAAAAGAGGAAATACATGGAGGAAGGAGATTTACAGTCAGAGAGATACAGCACATAAAATGGCTCTTCAGTGCACAAGTCCTCACCGACCATTTGCACTATTCCTACAGCAACTCCAGCCATGATTTATCAACTCCAACCACAGGCTCGACCTCTCAAAGTTCAAATTTCAAATGTTTGTTATCAAAGTATGTACACATTATACAACCGTGGGAGTTGTCTCCATACAGGCAGCCACAAAACAAGGAACCCAAAATAACTCAATAAAAAAAAGACCAACAAACACCTATGGTCCGATGGCAATTCAAAGTGCCCAGCTAGCATACCAAATCACAACGACTTGGGATGTGGGGGGAAACTGGAGCACCGGGAGGGAACCAAAGAGGAGTGTGCAGACATCACACAGGTCAGGACTGAACCCTGTGTTTGGCTCTCAGGGGCCTCAGCTCCTCTAGCTGCACCACTGTGCCACCCCTCGCTAATGGGATTTATCAGATTGCTCTGAGAGCATGATAGACTTATGGCGACCAAGGTATTAAGAAATCCTGCTCATTCAGGTTCTGATGTAAAAACCATGTCTCTTCCTCCCACTGTCTTCTCAAGCATATTCTATCCCATTATTGCACTATCCGCCCCACAGTTATTCACCCTTCGACCTGACACACATCTTCCCCTTAATGCATTAACTGATCTCTTGCTGGCAGAGTCAAAGCAGCACTGAATCAGAGTTGTGCAGTACAGTAACAGACCCCTCGGCCCACCATGTCTATGCTGACCACACTGCCTGTAGGTACAAATCCAAGATGCCTGCAACTAATCCCATATCCCACTACATGTTGTTCATCCCAGCAGCTGTCCAGGTACCCTTTCAACATTGTTACGGTTCCTGCCCTCACCACCTCATCTGGCAACTCATTCCAGTTACCAACTACTCTGCGTGAAGAATTTATCCCTTAGACTCTTTAAACTTCCTCCCCCTCACCTTAAACCCATGTCCTTTAGTTCTAGGCCACTGCCCCCCCCCCCATCAATATAGAAAACGGTATTTGTACCTCTCATAATTTTACATACCTCTATCTTGTCAGTTCAGCTTCCTTCACTCCAGAGAAAATGGACCCAGCCTATTCAATGTCTCTTTATAACTCAAGTCCTCCAGTTGCTGGATTGACTCCATGGTAGGTGCTGGGTGAGGGCTATTTCTCACAATGGAGCCTGTGCCCAGTGATGTGTCACAGGGGTGCTGGGGCTTCCCTTGCTTGTAACTTCTACAAATAATTTGGACGTGAGTGTACAAGGGATGGTTTGTAAGTCTGCAGATGATACTAAAATAGTCTCATAGATGGTGTAGAAGGTTATGGGGGATCTCGATCAGCTAAATAATGTGGGCTGAGGACTGGTAAGTGGCTGTGAGTCTAGATATTGGTCCATGGCATACAAAAGGTTGGGAACCCCTGATCTGGGTAAATGTGAGGTACTGCATTTTGGGAGGATTTATACACTGTATGGTCGGATCCTGGGGAGAATTATGGAACAGAACAACCTAGAAGTGCCAAAACATAGATCCCTGACAGCAGCATCACAGGATGGTGAAGACAACATTTGAAACACTGGCCTTCATCAGCCAGGGCATTGAGTGTAGGAGTTGGGAGGTTATGTTGTATTTATATAAGATGTTGGACTATTGTGTACAGTTTTGGAGTTTTGATCACCTGTTATAGGAAAGATATTATTAAACTAGAAAGAGTGCAGCAAAAGATATATCAAGATATTGCCTGGATTTGGAGGCCTGAATACAAAGAGAGGTTGTATGGACTAGGACTTAACCCCCATCTCCGCAGAACGTAGGAAATTGAGGGGTGACATGATAAAGGTATGTAAGATGATGAGCAGTATAGATGGGGTGAAAGCACATGGTCTGTTTCCCTGGTTGGGGGGGGGGGGAAGAGACACTTAAATCAAGAGCTATATATTTAAGATACAGATATCAGAGCCAGCATCTTCATAGAAAGGATGGTGCATATTTGGAATAAGCTGCAAAAATTGAGGTGCAGACAGACACATTAGCAACATTTAAAAGCCACCTAGATAAGAACATGGATAGGAGAGGTTTAGAGGATTATTGGCCAAACAGAAGCAGATGGGAAGAGCTCGTTGGGCAACAGAGTGAGCATGGAGGGCCTGTTTTCATGCTTAATAACTCTTCCACTCCAATCCAGACAAGATCTTTGTGAATCTTTTCTGTACTTTCTCTTGCTTAGTCACATCTTTCTTGTAGTATGGTGACCAGGTGGCTGACTAACTAATGTATGTACAATTACTGTATAACGTGATGTCCCAACTCTTCTACTCAATGCCCTGACCAATGAAGTCAAGCATGCCATACATCTTCACCACCCAGTATATCTGTGTTGCTAATTTCAGGTAACCACGTAGTTGTACCCCAAAGGCTTTCTGTTGCAGAACATTTCCCTGGATCAGGTCATTAACCATGCATTTCCTGGCCTTGTTTCTAAAATACATCACTTCACACCTATCTGCCTTAAATTCCATCTGCCATTCTCAAAATTAGAATCAGTTTCAATAGCACTGGCATATGTTGTGAAATATGTTGTTTTGCAGCAGAAGGGCATTGCAATACAGAATAATAAAAAACTATAAATTTAAATCAGAATTATGTTTTAAAGAATAAATAAGTAGTGAATAAAGAGAGCAAAAAAATATTGAGGTGGTATTCTTGGGTTCATTGTCCATTCAGAAATCTGATGGCAGAGGGGAAGAAGTTGTTGCTAAAGTGTTGAGTGTGTGTCTTCAGTCTCCTGTGCATCCTCCTTGATGATAGGAATGAGAAGAGGGCATGGTCTGGGTGATGGGGGTCCTTAATGATGGATGCCACCTTTGAGTCATCGCCTTTTGAAGATGTCCTCGATGCTGGGGAGGCTAGTGCCCATGATGGAATTGGCTGAATTCACAACTTTCTGCAGCTTTTTCCGATTCTGTGCAAGGGCCGTTCCATACCAAACAGTAATGCCACCAGTTAGAATGCCCTCTACAGTACATCTGTATAAATTTGCAAGAATCTTAGGTGTCTTACTAAGTCTCCGCAAACTCATGAGGAAATATAGATGCTGTCCTGCCTTCTTTGTAATAGTATCAATATGTTGGACCCAGGATACATCTTCAGAGGTGCTGACACCCAGGATCTTAAAGCTGCTCACCTTTTCCACTGCTGATCCCTCGATAAGGACTGGTGTGTGTTGCCTTGATTTCTCCTTCCTGAAGTTCACAATCAAATCCTTGACCTTTCCGATGATGAGTGCAAAGTTGCACATCTCTCAACCAGCTGATCCATCTCACTCCAGACAACCTCCTCGTCACCATCTGAAATTCTGCCAACAATAGTTGTGTCATCGGCAAATTTACAAATGGTGTTTAATCTATGCTTCACCACACAGTCATGGGTGAAGAGAGCAGAGAAATGGACTAGGCATGATTCTTGAGGTGTGCCAGTGTTGTTTCTCAGAAAGGAGAAGAAATTATTTCGGATGCACACTGACTGTGGTCTCCTGATGAGCAAGTCAAGGATTCAGTTGTAGGAGGTACAGAGGCCCAAGTTTTGGAGCTGTTGATTAGTATTGAGGGTATGATGGTGTTGAACATTGAGTTGTAACCAGCAAACAGCAGACTGTCATAAGTATTGCTGTTGTTCAGGTGATCCAAAGTCAAATGGAGAGCCAGTGAGATTGCACTGTGGCAAAAGGCAAATTTCAGTGGGTTCAGGTCCTTGCTTAGGTAGGAGTTGATTCTGGCCATGACCAGCTACCCAAAGCACCTCGTCACAGCAGATGTCATTGCATATGGGTGATAGACATTGAGGCAACTCACCCTGCTCTTCTTGGGTACTTGCCCTTTTGAAACAGATAGGAACTCTGACTGCAGCACTCAGAGACTGAAGGTGTCCTTGAAAACTGCCACCAGTTGGTTAGCACAGGTTTTCAGTGCTGTCCCAGATACACCATCAGTCCCTGACACCTTGCAAGGGTTCACCTTCTTGAAAGACATTCTGACATCAGCCTCCGAGACATAGATCACTGATGCTGCACGGATTCACAAAGGTGTAGTTTTATTCTCCCTTTCAAGCATGTCATCTGGGGGTCAAGCGTCACAGCCATTCTTGATGTTAATTTCGCCTTGTAGGAAGTAATGGGCTGCAAACCCCGTCAGAGCTGATGTGCATCTGATTCAGTTTTCTGGCATATTCATTCAGATTCAAAGATGAATCCCTAAATATTGTCCAGTCCCTCAACTCCAAGCAGCCCTCTCTCTCAACCGACTGACCATACCTTCTTGATCTTCACCACGGCACTGGACAGGGTATTCTTTGACCCACTATCACAGTGGTCCTACAATATTCTTCACTGTCCACTTTTCCTCCAAATTTGGTGTCATCTGCAAACTTACTCATGAGGCCAATTACACTCTCACCCAATCCTTAATATAGATGACAAACATGGGATCTAATCTCTGTAGCACTCCACTGGTCACAAGCCTCCAATCTAAAAAACAAAATACCACCAAGCCTGGTTTTGCATCTAAATGGCTCACTCATTCTGGGTCCCAAGTGACCTAGTCTTCCAGAGAGGCCTACAATGCAGGACCCTGACAAAGTTCAAGGTAACTTTATCATCAAAGTGTATAAGTATCACCATATACCACTCTGAGATTCATTTTCCTGTGAGCATTCACTGCAAGTATAAGAAACACAATAGAATCTAGGAAAAACCACACAACAGGATGGACAAACAACCAATGTGCAAAAGACACCAAACTATGCAAATACTAAAAGAGAGAAAACAAAAGAAATGATAATAATAAATAAGCAATAAATATCTAAAATGTGTGTGAGTCCAGAGTTTGTGGGAACAGTTCAGTGATGGGATGAGTGAAGTTATCCCTTTGTAAAGTCCAGGAAGACAACATCCACTGCTCTAACCTGGTCAATCTTCTTGGTCAGCTCTCAAAAAGTTCAAACAACCCAATAATCCAGAAAGGAAATTAGTGCAAGTGCTGAAATAAGACAGAAATACACAGTGGGCAAGGTCACGCTGATGATAGGCCACTGATCTGAAATACTGCAACTGTTCCTCTGCTCTGCCTGTCCTGCTTCACACGTTGGTTAATGTCAAACTTAATAAATGTTATCTTTACACCTCCAACAGAATTGAGGATCTTGAAGCAAAACACTTGAGTTTGGTGGTGCTGCTTATTATCGATGATGTCAGTGATAAAAGCTCCTACCAGGTCCACTTGGCTGAGATGGAAATGTGAGATTCCTGAGCTTTACCAACACCAAGAAAGCTCCGAACTCTGTGTCAGGTAGAGACACTGAGGAAGCCCACCCTCTGTCTTTGAAACCTGTGCGTCAGGTACAACCACTTGCAAGATGTGCCTCTCCTGATTCTTTCCCTTCTCTGGAGCTTGGAGGTTCAGTGCATTAATATAGTGTTGGGCCAACTGCAACTAATGCTGCTGGTCCAGTTGATCATCTTCTCTCAGTGTTGGAGCAGGCTCCAGCTGTGGTACAGCTTTCAGGGTACCTGTACCTGGTGCTGCTGGTCCAGCTGGGGATGAGCCACGTGAATGGTCCTGCTGGCAGTCTCGCAGAAGGTAGAGGTGCTGCAGGACCTGCTTCCATTTCTGGCGACGTAGCTCCAGCTGTGGGTGCTCTTGCTGATAGTGATCCTGCTGGTACAGCAATTGCTCCTAGTGGTGTCGCTCCAGGTCGGACCACTCTTGCTGTGGGTGTTGTTGCTCCAGCTGTTGAGGTTTCTACTGGCGATGACACTGCTCCAGCCGGTGCTGGACCTGCCTGTAGTGTTCCTGCTCCTGTTAGTGGTGTTCCCGCTGCCACCAGAGCCATCCCTGGTTCTGCAGGTGGGTGGTGGCACTACTGAAAATGTTCCTATTCCTACAGGTGATGGTTCTGCTGCCAAGGCTCCCAATTCTGCTGGTAATCTTGGTCCTCAAATGAAGCCTGAAGTAACACTGCATAAGCAGCACACAAGGTAATTTGATAGATCAGAACTCAAAAGCATAGATCAGATATATAAATCTCCACAGTGGTCAGAAGAAATATCAGCACAAATATGGCAAACAGGCCTTTAACAGAAGCAGGCAAGAAAGCAGCTGCTAGCTTTCAGTAATTTTTGGCATGTATTTCTGTCGTGCTTTCAACCTCCTCAATTGCCCCTGTGTTTTCGCTGCCCAGGTTCAGGAAGCCTGGGAAACCAGCGGACACACAGATTAAATCGAAAAAACTTGTGTTATTATTGCTATAATTGAGTGATTATAATACTGAAATTGATAACCACCTTCTCCCAAGTGAATTCAGGCACGTGTAGACTTACAGAGAGCATTTAAATGCAAAATTCAGCAGAATGGACCTCTTGATCTTCACTGGTTTTAAACCT
Source organism: Hypanus sabinus (assembly GCF_030144855.1). Classification (NCBI taxonomy): domain Eukaryota; kingdom Metazoa; phylum Chordata; class Chondrichthyes; order Myliobatiformes; family Dasyatidae; genus Hypanus; species Hypanus sabinus. The sequence continues at coordinate 118,901,762 of NC_082708.1, forward strand.
CAAAAACTCCCAAGCCCACACATCTCTATAAATTAAAATGTAGCCTTTTGTTTACTTAACAAAATACAAATTAGGCTCTACTATTCTGTAATAGGCAGAACACCCACCGATGCTCCCAGCCTCTTTCTCCATGATTCATTACAGGTAATGAGGTAATGAAGTCTGCTGATCCAAGTCGCTTAAGGGTTGTGTCTACACTGCAACTGTTAGTGTCATAAACAAGGGCTTTGGTCCACTGTGCCCAGTTCCCAGCATTCGTCCAAAGCCTTCTAGGCCTTGATAATTCAGGTGTTTTCCTTGATGTTTAAAATATGTGGAGAATATACAGATCCACTACCTTCTCAGGAATGTATTCCAGACTCCACCATCCTCTGGGTGATAATTGTCCTTACTCCTCACCTTAAATGCATGTTGTCTGCCTTGAGATATCTCCACTATGGTGAAACATTTCTAACTGTCTACCTTCCTTATGTTCCTTATAATGTTGTCTTTCTGAACAGATACCCTCTCAGTCCCTTCTGCCCCAAGGAAAACCACCTCAGCTCATCTCTTCGCATCTGAAACATTCCATACCAGGGAACATTTCCTCTGTAACCTCTCTAGTGCAATCACATACCTTTGGCAGTGTCACAACCAGAACTGCAGGAAATACTCCAGCTATGTACAAATAATGTTAAAAGACATTGAACAATGACCTCTATGCTCTTATATTCTACACTTCGACTAATGAAGGCCAGCATCTCATTTGACTTTTTCACTATCTTATCCACCCTTGTCTTCAGTAATCTATAGACAGGTTCACCAAGGTCTCTTTTCCTTAATTCTCATAAGGAACCTACTACTCATGACATCGGCACCATTATTATGAGACCTAATTTACACATATCAAGATTAAAATCCATCTGCCACTGTTTTGTTCAGTTTTACAGCTAAACAATATTGTTTTGCAACCTCCTCATAAACAACATCACACCAGTTTCTATGCCATCTGCAAAGTTACTATTCATACCTCCTACATTCATATCCAAATCGTTGATGTATACAAGCACAGACAGAGCAATACAGTAACAGACACAGGCCCTTTGGCCCAACGAGTCCATGACAACCACAGTGTCCAACCAGCAAGTCCTAATTTTCTGGATTTGGCCCATATCTGTAGAAGTGTTGCCCTCCCCCATGTACCTATCCAAGTGCTTCTTAAGTTAACACTATTGCATTTACCTCAACCACTTCTACTGGAAGATCATTTCATATACTCACCATCTTTTGTGTGAAAAAGTTGCCTTTCAGGTTACTTTCAAATCTTTCCCCTCTCATCCTAAATTTATGGTTCCTAGTTTTGGACTTGCCTACCCTGGGGAGAAGACTTTTGCATCCACCTTATCTATGCCTCTGATAATTTTAAGTATTTCTATAAGGTCATCCATAATTTTTTTAATATGTTCCAAGGAATAAATACCTAGTCCAGCCAAAGTCTCCCTATATCTCAGGCCATCTAGTCCTGATGACATCCTCAATCTTTCTTGCACTCTTTCCATTTTTTCCATACCGGGGTAACCAAAACTATACACAGTACTCAAGGTTTGGACTCACCAATGATTAGTACAACCACAACATCCAGTAATATCCCAACTTCTATGCCCAGTGCCCTGACTGATAAGGACCCTTGTGTAAAACCCTCTTTTCACATCCCCCACCCCCAAACCATGTCTACAGTTTCAAAGAACTATGTACTTGTGTTTCTACATCTCTCTGTTCTTTTACATTTCCTGGTGCCCTACCATTCATACCTACACTGACTTTCCAAAATGTATCATTTCACGCTTACCTGATTTGTCCCACTTCCCTAATCAATCAAGATCCCCCTGCAATCTGCAATAATCTTCTGTATCAGCATCTTGTAATTTTGTATCATCCACAAACTTACTGTGGATCCAAATCATTTATATAAATCATGAATAATCATGATATAATCATGATATAATCAAATCATTTATATAAATCATGAATAATAAGGGGCCAACACTGAACCCAGTGGCACAGCACTACTCACCACCCTCTATTCTGAGAAACAACTTTCAAACAACACCCTCTGCTTTCCATCTCCAAGCTAATTTTGAATCTACCTAACTAGTTCTCCTGGGATTCTATATGACAAACATTGAGTGTCCCAGCAATAATCACTGTGGTGCATTATGGTCACGGGCTTCTAATCACTAAAACAACCTTCTGCTTCACTCTATGTCTCTTACTACAGCCGCATTAGATCTAATTTGCCAACTTGCCTTGAATCCCATGGGTCCAACCTTCTGGTCCAGCCTTTCATGTGGGACCTTGTCAAAGACTCCAAATCCAATGGGCAACAGCTTTCACTTTTACCAGTCTACTTGTGAAACACCGAAGAACAGGCAAATGGGAGATATAATTACAGCACCTGACAGTCATTTCTTCTACGGAGATCCAGCATGTAAATGAGAAATGATTAAAACAATTCTAAACCTCACTTCAAAAGAAAAACTTAATAGAATAAAAATAATAGAATAAAAAATGGGATAAATTGAGACAATGTATGATTTTGTTTAAAGAGCAATAATTTTATCCAAATAGAGTTTCAGCAACTGAAGTTTAGAAATTATTAAAAGCTGATAGATATAAAATATGAAGAAAAGGACCAGTGAAATGTTGGTCTTCATCAGAAGGGGCTGGTAAACAGTACAAATTATTGTACTGTTCTAAAAAATTTTGATCACAACTCCCAATATTTGAAATATACTCTCCTAAATGTAATGAATGCTGAGGTAGTTGAATATTGACTGTGATCAATAGACTTCTTTGGTAAGAGTACTAAGAAAAATGGAGAAATGGAGTTGAGGTGCATATCAGCTATGATTTAATTTTATAGTGTATTGGGTTAAGGGCCTGTTCTTATCCTGCTATCCCTTGTCATATGTCCATTCTTAGTCCGCATCACCTAAACTCTTCCCCCCCCCCCCCCCAATCCCATCTCCCATTACTCTGTCTGATCTCAACCCACAAAACCAGTACAGTTCATGCTGGCATCGGCTGTCCTCAGGCAATTGTAATCTCATCTTGAAATTAGCACTGTTCTCAGAATCAGAGATCCAGGCCTGCAGCATGAATAGCTCAGTGAATCATGTAGTGAGCAAAACTGACTACATCATAAGGAAGAAGAGACTTGCACCACCAGGATGAGAATGCAGGCACATACATGGACATCCGTAGAATGCACAGACCTCGCAGCGTGGAATACCAAGGTGAAATGCAGCAGATCCAGAAGTCTCTCGTGGTTTGTGTGGGTAGCTCTAATAACAAATGTATACTTGCATTTATAAAGTACCTGTCACAATCCCAAGACACATCAAAATATTTTACAAGCAGTGATGTACTTTTGCAATGCAGTCACTGAGGGTTGCATTGTGCAATGGATCTATGACTTACAGATCAAAGCAATGACTCACTAAAGAATTTCAAAGTATATTTATTGTGTTGTAATTTTAATTAGCAGTGGTATTATGCTCAGGCCAGGTGGAAAGCAGCATTAGCACTGAAACCATTTTGCAAAAATGATTCTGAGTGTTTTGGCTGATTGGCTTCATAATGGTTAGTTGCTCTTTCCTGACTAATATTATCAACTGGCAGATACTTGAGCTCAGGAGAACGATTAATCAAACAGATCCTGTTTTTTTATGGTGGTTATTAAAAAATGACACAGATCTGAAGTTCAGATATTGGATGCGCCATGCTACATGCAAGACCAATTATTAAATAAATTGATACAGGTTGATGATGGACAGTTAGAGATGATATATGGTCTATTAAAAATATTTCCTGTACATTATTTCCATTGTGGCTTTCTTGTGTGCATCCCGATATCCAAACTGTTTAAATATTACTACTCTTATCCCGGCATGTTCCCTCTATCCCTTTCCATACAAATGACAGAAGAGCCTATAGAGAAAATGTAAATGAAATAGGCGATAACATCTTGGGAGAAATGTAGAATTCAAGTCTGATTATCGGTCATTGTCATTTTATTTTGACTGTGTGGGTCAGATGGTGTAAGTAACTAATAAAAATGTATACTTGCATTTATATAGCACCTTGCACAATCTCAAAACATTGTCACTGTGGATAGAGCTGTATAGAAGATTTATACTTCCTAGGTAAAATTAGTGACTCATTTAAGAATTTCAAAATGCAGTATATCATGTTGTCATTTATCTTGTTAAACCTAAGGTTTGCTGAAGTATCATAGGACTTCCACACTCCACATAAAATTAGATGGCAAACATGGCCAACTACCAGTACCCTCCCCTGAGTGAGATAGTTTTGAATCCAGTAATTCTCCAGTGAATTACATGCATAATTCTGCCAGGCCCTTCTGTGCAATTTAGAGGAGCTGCAACACTGCTGGAAGTCTCTTTTTTGGAAGAGACATTAAACAGACGAAGCTCAGTCCTCTCAGATACATGTAAAAAATACCATGTCACTTCTCAAAGAATTGCACGAGAATTCTGCCAGGGATTTTAGCTGTTATTCATTCAATATAAACATCAATAAAATAACCTATAAACAATTATAACCTTGCTGCATATTGGGCTTTTAATGTGCAGAGATTGGCTTTTTCTCAAACATAATCTGTGGCTAAAACATTTATGATAAATTTAAGTCACAATTGTAACTATATCAATAAAGATTTGTTTTTCTTAGCTTTTATTATGTGCCTAATTTATACTGGTTATTGTATTTGCATAAAATATTAAAATATTTTTAATGGTTATTAATTTGGCTATATTTAATGAACTCATTAATATGGTGCTGAAACATTAACTATAGTATACTATCAGAGATGAATATGATCAGTGGCCACTTTATTAGGTACCTCCTATATCTAATGAAGTGGCCACTGAATGTATGCTTGTGGTCTTCTGCTGCTGCAGCCCATCCATCCACTTGACGTGTTGTGCATTCACAGATGCTCTTACGCACACCACTGATTAACACATGGTTATTTGAGTTACTGTCACCTTCCTGTCAGCTTGACTCAGTCTGGCCAGTATCATCTGACCTCTCTCATTAACAAGGCATTTTTGCCACTCATGAGATGTTTTTTGCTTTTTGCACCATTCTTTGTAAACTCTAGAGACTTCTGTGCATGAACATCCCAAGAGAGCAACAGTTTCTCAGAACTGGCAAAAAAAAATAATTCCATGGTCAAAGTCACTTAGATTACATTTCTTCCCCATTATGATGTTTGGTCTGACCAACAAGTGAACACCTTGACCGTGTCTTTCAGTTTTTATGCATTGAGTTGCTGCCACATGATTGGCTGATTAGATACTTACACTAACATGAGAATATACAGGTGTACCTAATAAAGTGGCCACTGAGTGTAGATTGGTAATGTGTTTAAAGCACAATGCATCAGTGTCATAGTGAATCATGTGCTGTGCCTAAGTAAGCTGACCTGATTGAGTAACATGAGGTCAACTGATATTTATTCCTTGTTTTCTATAAAAGTTGGGGCTTCATATCAGGCTGTCAGCATGATGCCTAGAAAAGGGGTAGTTAATGAATCTAGCTGAGACATGGCTAACCTCAGGGTTTTGGTTTTAGAAACAATGCTGACCTGACAGTGCACAAATTGTACATTGTCAGGTTCTTGAAATAACAATATAAATATTAAGTTATTGGTCAACAGTAGACAAATGTCATAGAGTATGTGACAAATTTCTGGACATGAAGCTGGTCAGAATGAACCACAAGAGTCCATACAAAATAAAAACAACATAAGAAAATGAGAAATTAAATATGAGTAGAGGCATATGACTGATCCCCTGCTCCTCCAATGTTCTGAACAGCTTGAAAGAGAAAGGTACTTTGCAAAAACCTCACCATGACCTTCCCAATAAATGGTAGCTTCTCTTTCCTATTTTGATTCATCAAAACAAATTTTTAATTACAATTCAGACTAATAAATACCCATGTTTCATTGAACTGGTAAGTTCAATGCTTACCAGTAGTGCTAACTACTCTGCTCCTTCAGATTCCATTCTCAAAATTTCCTAAATATTTTTGTTCCCTAAGAGAGTTCTTTAACATTGTGAACTCCTCCAACACCACTTACTCTCTGAAGTTATGGATTCTGTTATCTTTCATAAGCTTTCCTACCTTTTCTTCCTTGAATTATTTCAATGGAACCTATACTGGTATAAACAGCAATCATTGTGAATGACAGAAGCTATCTCTGCCCTCTCTGAGGTGCTTTTGACTCAAATGTCTGTACTTTCTCTTCCATCTTTCCATTCTGGCAGTTCCATTTCCAACAGCTTGCTCTCCCCTGCTCAACTGGTTACTCCAGTGTCTCTCAATATTACATGTATAGACTATTAAAGAAATAGTGCTGAAAACATTTAACAGATCAGGAGTTGAAGTGTGTCATCAAACTAAACAGGAGGAGGGTGAGGTCAGCAATTTGGAAAGTCAAGTAAAAGGGAAGGAGAGGTTACAAAAATCACAGTAAATAAAAAGACAATAAGTTTAGGAAGGGACAAGAACTTAACTTCTGGTATAATGGAGACAAAATTGAAACAGTGACGAATACAGAACTTTTCACCTCAGTTTTCTGAATATTCTCCCCTTTAGAGTTAACATTTCAGGTTGTTAACCTTTAATCAGAACAAGGAAAAGATCTTTTAAAGCTTTTGATCCTTGGTCTATTCTTCATTATGCCTGAGAACATTAATAATATGAATAGGATAAACAAAATCATACATATCTTTATCTCTCTATTGTGATGAAAGAATATTCACTGTACTGATTTTCTCTTGTGAATGAACCATTTATTTTTAAATTCTATTGCTGCAATATATGAAGTTGGCTTGTATATATTCTACCAGAGACTCAAGTTGTTATAATCCTTTCTATTTTTCCTAGCCTTGGGTATTCAGAAGTTTGACTGCTAATGCAACCTTCATCTCATGAAAGTTGCATTAAGTTCTGATGAACATAATGCAACTTTGTTCCACGTTCTGATGAACACATTAAGATCTGAGGGATGAAATTTATCTTAAGTTTCTCTAGTGACTGATGTTCTTAAGAAACATTCTACTTGCTGACTTTGAAGCAAGTAGCTCCAAGCATGTAGGATGATTAAACGAACAGGGTTGTAAGTTGCAGTAGCATTTTGACTGAAATGGGTCATCAATAATGTGGAGTTTACGTCACTCATGTCCTTGCCAGATTTCAGTAGCTGAAACAGTTATATCTGAAGAGATGCTCCTACTTCAAGGTAGCAAACATTTTTTTCTTAAGTTGCCTTGAGGCCAGGATTAACAAGGAAAACATTTTGATTAACTTAAAAGGCTTTAAGAACAATTCAGAATAATTAAACAGATCCTTCTCCAAATCTCCACATGGGGCTTAACCTCCCTATCATCAAGAACACTATCAGTCAGTTGGGTGAGTTTTATATTTCACATCCAAAAGCTATATTTTATGATGTGATGTGCTTAGTTTTGTAGATAGTCTGCAAATGTTGTTATTAATTCTTTTTGAAGGTACATAATGAATTAAATTTTGTTGATACCCTATTCTTCCCTATTTTTATACTAAACATAAAGTAACATTTTGAGTTTTGACAAAAATGATTCTTTGGAATTGAAACACTGCTGAGGAACACAGTATCTGGGATCTAAACGGCAATATAAATAATTTTGTAAACTGTAAATGACGATTATTGAGCATCATGCGTGGTCAAACATGTGTCATTCTATTAAGCCTTCAGTTGAAGAAGGGAAATTTTTAAGTTTAAGTTAGTAGTTAGTGTTTAAGCATGTGGGAAACATTGGAAGTGAGAAGTAAATATAGTAGATGCAATCATTTTATATTGTATTTCAAACATGAATTTCTGTTCTGATAAATGGTCATCAATCTGAAATGTTAACTCTGATTCTCTTTCCACAGATGCTGCCTGACCTGGTGAATAGTTTCAATATTTTCTACTACCTTATAGCTTTCAACTATCCACACTATTTTGCTTTAATCTTTATGGGTGTTGACATTCAGACAGCAAGTGAGTCAATTGATTACACACTTAAATACACACAGACCTACTGGGAAAAAATTGGCAATAGAGCAAAGATTTAAAAAGGAAGGAAAAAAAGCTGCAATCATGCAAAATGCAGATTCATCTATAAGTTCATACATGACCTCGCTATTTCTTTCAGCTGCATTATCTTGGCTACTATAAGATTTTTTCCTTTACTAACAAACTTGTGCTTTGGGACATGATACAACCAGACAATTCAGAATGCAGTAGTTTATTTCTAGGGAATTCAAAGTACTTTTAATGCATTAAATGTAGTATAAGCTTACCCTAATATATCTACCACCAATATTTCACAAGTCAGGGATGCCTCATCTCAAATGCATTTGCAATCCAGCTTAGTTATTTTAATATGATTGCATTAGATCCTGAAGTTCCATTTATTAAGCTAGCTTGTAGAAACAAGAACTCTAAAAGATTTAGGAAACAAGTTATCTGAATGTAAACAAAGGATCTAATTTCTCAGTATCAATGATAAAATCAAAACTATCAAGCTATTAAATATTGTATGCATGATTTTATCTATTCAGTCATTATTATACAAATTATCCTAGTTCATGTTTAATGGCCTGAGTTGAATCAATACAAATAAATTAAGGTCAGTTAGGATTATCAACATAAGCTAAATAATGCTCCCAAAGCTCACAGCACTAGTTTTGGATATAATTATCAACTGCCTATGCATAACTTGTAAGAGTTATTCTTGTCCCCTAGCACTTACTCTGACGAGACAAAGCGTGTTGAAATCTTCTCTTTGAGTATCAGTTTCAAGATGATAACTGCACACTAATGATGGGTAAAAAGATCACTGGAGGTGTGGAGGGAACAGACCAATGTTCCCATCATTTTCCTGATGGTTTAATTTGTCTCCTGCACTACAACACTAACAATGAAAGAACTAACTATGAAATTTCAGAGCACGTCTATATTTAACATTTGACTTGCTTCAACTTAGTATATGGTTACATGAATAGGAATCAAATGGAGATGCTTTGTATGTGATATGTGAATATATATCACATCTTCCATTTAAATAGAATTAGTGTGCATAGATTTGGGAACAGGTAATACATCAGCAGAGCTCGAGATAAGAGCTATATGTCTTCTGCAATAAACTGCATTTTGAAACACTAATTTAGGGAATCAAAATGTTATTTGACATATTTCAACTTTTGGTTCATCATTTGTACAATTATCCTATAGCTTTACTGTTGATGAATTCATATCTTAAGTGTTTGTAAGGTATCTGAGAAAATGTAGATCTACTATTTGAAAACTTAAGCACTGGTATGCATGTCAAAAGATAGGAAAATGTGTGGAACCTCTATCGAGGGTAGGATAAATATTTTCATATCCTCTTACCTGGAAGACCTTTTGCCCATTTCACTATTCGAACCATCTGTTTCTCAGCCAACCTGTTCAAGCTGGACAACAGGCGATTAGTTGTGTCTGCCTGACTGCTGTCATACGATGCATAAACCACTTCAGGCTCAATGGCTTCAAGAATGGTGTTTAGGGACGGGCTTATATGGGGTGGCATAAGTGAGAAATGGGGAACAAGAGCACTGTTCCCAGTGGATTCTGGCAAAGAAGCAGTGAACGTCATGCCTTCCTTCGGGCTGTGTGGAGGTTGCTGCTCTTCATGTAGCCCTTTCACCTTTCCTAGTTTCTTAGACTTGCGTGCTGAGGGAGAAAAAATAAAAATACATTTCTTAAAATAATTTTCATTTGAATTTTGACTGTAAAATCCTCTTCTAAACTTCTATGCATGTGGTTTAAGGATTAGCCTAGCGATTCAGTATACGCACGTGCATAATGACTTAGTAATTAAAGATAATAGCAATGCACATAGAATCTCTGAAACCCTTTGCACCAAGTGACATGATAGTTTCAAAGAGAATTCACAAGATACCCTCACCCCACCACTCCACCTATAATGCTGAAGAGTAGAAGTGCTTTTATTTAATGAAATTAGATAGGGAGGGAGGAGGTGGGTTGAAATTACTTAAGACAATTTTTTGAGTCTGCACTGTGGAGTGACTATGAAACTATGCCTCATCTGGGAAGCAGTTTTACAGGTTAAAGAAGTTTAAGATACTTCTTTGAATTCAGTTGGAGTTGAACTGCGAACCAACTTCCAAGATTCCTAATGCTGCAACCCCATTAAGTTGGTGATAGATCTATTCCCCAAATTGTTTTGCACCCTCACATTATCTATGTGGAAGAAGCATTGGTGATCTTCTAGACATAGTCAATGGAAGGAGGAAGTAATGGGTAAATACCAGAGTAGGTGCTGTCTTTAGGTTTTCCATTACATTCCGGTTCTCTTTTAGCTGCCACTTCTACTCTTTTTAATCATCAAACTGATTACTTCTAGCTGTAAAAATGTCCAGCAGCTAGATATTCAGTTCCGGTTCAAACTGCTTACAGCAATTCTACCCCAATGCCACCCACCCCAATGGATTTTATTCACAAGACATTTTATCCTTGAACACAGTGGCCTTTTGTGCTCCCTGTGGGTGCACAAGAACATCTGGTCAAATATTCTTTGATTATATTAATTTGCAGTACTGTGAAACAGAGGATACATTTACATTTATTCATTGTAGTAACATGATATCATTTCAACAGGGAGGATTTACGATGACAAAAAGGGAGTTTCAGTGTGATGAAAACATCAGATGGCCGTAAATTGTGGATTTAATGATAACTGCAAACTGACAACCAATATATCTCTGTCTATTATGATTTAATCAATTAAATAAGTTACCTCCCAAGTTCATTCCTGCATTAAGACACTTTCGCAATCGGCAAGCTGGGCAGTTTTTTCTCCGGATTTTGTCAATAATGCAGTCATTTCTTCCTGCACACAAGTAGTTTTGTTGCCCTATTTAAAGGAAAGGAATGTAAAAAGTTAACAAAAATAGCTTTACACGATCGAACAGATTATCTTTTGTATTCCTAAACAGATTCAATAGAATTACATGCATAAGAACATAGAAGATTATAGCAAAAGGACAGACTCCTCAGCCCACAATGTTGAATTAATTACTAACTATTGAAAATGCATTAAAGTTTGAACATATAGCATCAATTTCTGATTAACTTTCATCAGACAAACAATTACAGCCAGCCTGACCACAATATACAATTCTTACAAAATAACATCCTTTCTTGGCAAAAACCCCATGGTGTACTCACAGGTCACCAACTACAATAACTAATGTTCAAAGGGTGCAGAGTAACTACCTTACATATATGGACGATGACCTGCAGACTTGTGCAACCAAAGGACCACAGTTCCTGGAACAAAGTTCCAAGATCTGTAGCAATTTGCTTTGGTGAAGGAAAATGTTGGCTTACTCACCTTTTAGTAAATACCACGGGACATATATGCTACAGAAAATTATTGCTCTGGTTAGCATCTTTCCTTTCGGTTAGTCCTGATGAAGGGTCTCAGCCCAAAACGTCGACAGCGCTTCTCCCTATAGATGCTGCCTGGCCTGCTGTGTTCCACCAGCATTTTGTGTGTGTTGTTGTTAGCATCTTTATAAGGTTAGATCTATGAAACCTGGCACTGTTTTTGCAGTAGATTTTTTGATACTGCTGGTAGCATTTTAACAACTGAAAGTTAACACAAAATGCTTTCAGTGAAAACTTCAATATTCTATAAGTTGCTAAAATAGATACAACCTCACTTTCCAAAACATTGATTCGTCTGCAGTTGAAGTACTGTGTACAGTTTTGGTCACCATGTTGCAGGAAGGATGTGGTAGCAACAGAGAAATTGTGAAAGTGATTCACCAAGGTGTTGGGTTCACTGGAGGACTGTAGTACAAACTGAAAGGCCAGGATTATTCTCAGTGGACCACAGGAAGCTGAGAGGTGACCTTGTAGAGGTTTATAAAATTAAGGGGCATACAAAATTAGAAAATGTTTCCTAGGACAGAGGATTCTAGAAACTGAGGGTTCAAATTTAAGGTGAGAGGGAAGATATTTAAACGAGTTAAGTTTTGCACACCGAAGGTGGTGGGTCATCTGAATGAGCTGTCAAAGGAGGTTTGAAAGATAGATACAATCACAACACTTAAAAGGCATTTGCACCTAACGCAGGATGAGCTTGACCTCTGGGAAATTATCCATGTTAAAAAATATGACACAGAAAGCTACACATTTGTTTCCTTTTTATTAGTTTCTCTGTAACCGATTGTATGTTCATCAAAATATGTGACTGTACTGATGGAGAATGAAATATTTTTTCTATTTGTATCTATCCAGCTTCCTTATCAAATATTTCTAGGCCAGCCAAAGGAAACACAAACAATGAAAATGCCTGCTCTGCTCTTTCAACAGATGAACCTTTACTTTGTTTATTCAAGCAAACCCCTTCCTTCTACGGCAGTTTTTTACAGGTCTGATTGAAACATTCAATCTCGAAGGCTCTTAAAAGAGTGGAACGGATGTGTCGGGAGGTTTATCTCTTATGAGAGATTCAACAATAAAGAGTTGTCCTGTTAAGAGAGAATTGTAGTAATATTTTTTTCATTTGATAGTTGTGAAGTTTTTGGACTCTCCCTCAAAGCGCGATGGAAACTGTGTTTTGAACATTTTTAAGGTTGAGCTAAATAGATGCACGATAATCAAGGGGATGAAATGGTCTGCTCAAGAGAGTGAGTGGGCTTCACCTGCTCCTCCTCTTTGCAGTAGTTTGGATTTTGAAAATAGAGGATAACAAAGACAAACCTATACTGTACAGCACTCGACCTAATGTGGCAGTTGTATACAGAGAAACAGATTCTGCTTTACAACATTTTAATGGCAATGGAACAACATTGTGTGTCACCCTAATGATTTTTTAAAAAAAGTTCTGTAAACATGCTCAATTGTGAGGCTCTGAGAACAGCCCCGCTTCAATGTATATTGATCTGCTCTGTCAGTTTCAGTGTGGTTCGCTTGAAGTTCTCCCGGCTGCTGACATTTAACCTTGAAGCTATGGCAACAGCAGCCAAGCCTGAGAGGGACAGACTCACCATGAAAGAGGCCCATTTTCTGTAACTGGAGAGCGATGCTGCAGAGATAGCAGAGGCACTGGCAAGTGGTCCCAGGGGATAGGAGGGACTGACACATGCCACATCAAGTATGTCCTCCGTGCAAAGTTGCACGAGAGATCGGTTAGGGACATAGCTAGACATAGTAGCCACGAGGTTGTCAGGAAGACCTCAGTACCTCCCCTGCGCGTTAGGAAGCACAGTGTTCACTTGTTCTCCTCTAGGTTAACCAAGTCTTTCCTCCTTGAGTATGGATATTGGGAGACTTTGCCTTGGCAGCAGTGACCAGCACACTGAGACAGCAGCAACCTGGAACGATTCCGAAGCAACACTCGATCCTCATGTGAATGTCTAGAAGTTGTAAATCTACTGATCCAATTTCTATCAGTAGGTCAGAAACACACTCTGTACACTGAGCACATCATTACATGCGCAGAATGCAACAGGGGGAGGACTCCAGATTATGGGAATTACACGTGACAGAAGGTGCCTGGTCCAATTTTGTTATCGGACTGAAAAAAAACACTAGCAATTACCTTAACCTCCTGAACCATTCTCCTGGAATGAAATCAATGCAAAAGCAAATGCACCGGGGAGCTGTTTCTAACTCCACATTTACAGATACCATTTACCAAGACCCAGCTACAGCCACTTGTCTCTTTTTTTCTGTTGATATCATTCTCACTCTTAGTTTTAATATCTGTTTTGCAGCTCACACTCAGTTCTCCTCCTCTGCTTAAGTATTCCTTCCTCTTAAATATTCATAACTTTTGTACCAATTCTATATGCTTTTAAACTCCTTTTTAGACTTCTGCTTTCATTCTCTGCATACTATTCACTCACATTGTCACTCTGAATTTACTTGTTTTCTTTCCTTACCCAATTTACTTTTGATTCTGTTATGCTGTTACTGCATCTCTCCTACTTTATCACATTTTAAAAGATGTGTCACTAAATCGAACTGGGGAACCTACATTCTCTCGCCCGGTGCTGATCTGACTGTGCCACCAGCCGACTGGAACGGGTTGTGGGGGGCAGGGTCAGGGTGAATCTTACTAAGAAAAATTTAAGCCAAATACAAAGTTAAACACTCAACACAGTGTCAACGGCAACAACTTAAAATGGCAGACAGCATCACGATCAGACTTAAAATGACAGACAGTGTTCTCCTTCCTCAGTTCCTAAGTACAAGTTGTCCGTAAGTCAGATATTCATAACTCAGAGACTACCTGTATTATATAACATGTTTTCCACCTTCAGTGTTAAAACTGCCTTTGTACTGTATCAGCTTCCAACCTATGAAGTCCAGTAAACCATATATTTAATACATACCATACTTTCTCAGGACCTCCATCACTGCATCGTTCATAGCCCACATCCAATCGCCTTGCCCAACTTCAAATACCACGAGCGCCACATCCAAATACCAATCTGCTAATTGAGCCTAACCCACCTCGTACCCTACCCATTCACTACCATCAATTACTGAGGCCTCCTCCTCACTGACACCTCAGCCCAACTCAACTGGAGCACCACTATTGATCAACAGCCACATTCTCCTTAATAATCTCCTAACTTAGCCTTCTCAAGCTTGCCCTGGCTTTAAAGATCAAGCCTGGAAAGGTCACTAACTTTCTTACAACCCCTGGCTCAACTATCTACTCATCATCTGGCCACCATTTCAATGCCAGGACTCTCCCCGGACTCTAATTTTTTTGGAAGCTCTCTCCCCATGATCTCTGAACATTCTCCCCATCCATCTCCCTCCTACCAACCACCCATTTGCCTGTGACTCAGTTCCAGATATGCCTAATTTGTTTTGTGCACTCACAATGGTGGAACACATTAGGGAAAAGCCATTAATATTGGAAGATCTACACGATGCCTTGGGCCTACTCAGGTGCCATTTAATTTTACAGAAAATAATTGCTGACTTTTTATCCTCCATCAAATTAATGGTACTGTACTGCCACCATTCATCCTCTGAGCAAAAATATTATTAGCATTAGCCAAGGAATCAAAATAGGAAGTATGTGTTGAGTGGAACAGTCAATTCATTTAACATATTTAACAGGAAATAGGAATCTGAGGTTGTTGTGGATATACCTAGCTCAATGTTTGCTAGCTTGCAAATATAAAAGAGGTACTGTATGAACAAAAAGGGTGCTACTGTTAAAGGCCAGTCCCTGGACTCATCCTATTCAAAATAATGGTCCCTATCCTGTTGAAAGAATATTAACAGGGTAATGTTTGGTCTTTGAGATCAAAATCTGAAAGTAATATTAAGAATTCAGTTATTATTCCTGATGGGAAATCACTAAGTAGACCATCAGAGCATTAACATTAATTAAAGTCAGAATAAATTGTTTGCCCTAAGAAATAGTTGAAAGAACAGGTTGAAAACAGATGATTAAAAGTGGATAGGGACATTAGACAACGTTACCTGCAACAAGTTACTGTGAAAGCTACCTAGAAAATATTTCAAAATGACAACAGGATATTTTCGTGAGCCAAAAATCTGGGGAATAAAGAATAGTAACATCATAATTTCCCCACCAATTCATTATTGGAACACATGATGGTGCTGACTTCTGAATCCCTGCAATTTAGTTTCATTGTATCCAGAGCATGATAAATCTTTTCATGATGTAAAGCTGATTTTCTTTGATAAGGATAAATCATTACTAAGGTAAGACAGCAATATTACTTGCAGGACATCAATGGTCAACATGAGAGGTAGGGGGATGCTGTGCTAGTTTGGAAATACCACTTTAAAAGAGTTTGCCTGAGGAGAAACCTGAGGGAACATTGGGGCAGCTCCAGTGGGCAAAGCTCAGGTGATCAGCTACTTAATCTTTGTACCTCACAGGCCATAGAACTGAAGAAAGTCTGGCACAGGTCTGTGTTTCTAATTAGAAGCGCCAGGAAACGTGGAGAGAAGTGATGCACCATCAATAACTCACTCTGAGATGTAAAGGCGAGATATCGGCTTTTATTGACTGGAAGAAGGAACAAGCAGTGAGTGACCACCATACTACATCCTGGAGACTGAGAGGCCGGGCTCAGGCCTTGATCGCCTTTATACAGGAGTCTGTGGGAGGAGCCACAGGAGCAGTCAGCAGGGGGCGTGTCCAGACAGGTATATGTAGTTCATCACATTCACTCCCTCTTTGCTTTAAAAGAGTCCCCATGTGGCGAAGTTTCTTACAGGTTAAGTCTATCAGGTGGTCGAATCTGTCGCTGCGATCTACGTAGCACCGGCTGTGATTGCACAGGTGCCGGTGGTGGTGATGATACAGGAGGCGGAGGTCGTGCTGGTTCCAGCCCACTAGGCGTCAGTGATCCCTCACACATGTGTGAGGCACCTGGTATATATATGTACAAAAAGCCCGGTATATGAGAGTTGTGAGGAGGCTGTGTAGGGCCTGGTGAGCGTGGTGTCACCTCGGGTACAGGGTTTATAGTTACCGGAGAGTGTTCAGGGTAGTGGTCTGCTGCACCTGCGGGCGCCAGGTCGCGGACGGAGACCGTGTCCTCCCGCCCATCGGGTAAGACCACGTAGGCATACTGGGGGTTCGCATGTAGAAAGTGAACCCTCTCTACCAGCGGGGAGTATTTATTGCTCCTCACATGTCTCCGGAGCAGCACTGGCCCCGGGGACGTCAGCCAAACTGGTAGGGTGGTCCCAGTGACAGACTTCCTGGGAAAAGAGAATAGGCGTTCGAGAGGGGTGGCATTGGTGGACGTACATAACAGAGAGCGGATAGAGTGGAGTGCCTCAGGGAGGACCTCCTGCCATCGAGAGACCAGCAACCCTTTTGACTTAAGGGCTAAAAGAGTGGCCTTCCACACTGTGGCATTCTCCCTCTCCACCTGTCCATTTCCCCGGGGAATTATAACTTGTGGTCCGACTAGTAGCAATGCCCCTAGCTAGCAGGTACTGGCGTAGTTCATCACTCATAAAGGAGGACCCTCTATCACTGTGGATATAGCAGGGATATCCGAACAGAGTGAAGAGCTGGCGCAGGGCTTTTATGACGGACGTGGTAGTGGTGTCGGGGCAGGGAATGGCAAAGGGGAACCACGAGCACTCGTTGATAATATTGAGAAAATAGACATTGCGGTCGGTGGAGGGAAGGGGGCCCTTAAAGTCAACACTCAGTCGCTCAAAAGGGCGGGTGGCCTTGACAAGTTGCACCGTGTCAGGACGGTAGAAGCGCGGTTTACACTCAGCGCAGATTTGGCAGTCCCTGGTCATCATCCTGATGTCCTCCAGGGAGTACGGCAGGTTCCGGGCTTTCACGAAATGGTAAAATCGGGTGACCCCCGGATGGCAAAGATGTGCATGAAGGGCGTACAGCTGGTCAAGCTGTGCGCTAGCACACGTACCCCGGGATAGGGCATCAGGGGGCTCATTGAGTCTGCCAGGCCGGTACAGAATATCATAGTTGTAGGTGGAGAGTTCTATTCTCCACCGCAAAATCTTATCATTTTTGATTTTGCCCCGCTGTTGGTTGCTGAACATGAACTCAACCGAGCGCTGGTCGGTCAGCAAGGTGAACCTTTTGCCAGCGAGATAGTGCCTCCAGTGCCTAATAGCTTCCACTATGGCCTGGGCTTCTTTCTCCACCGCGGAGTGCCGAATTTCAGAGCCTTGGAGGGTATGAGAAAAGAATGCTACTGGCCTGCCTGCCTGATTGAGGGTAGCAGCCAGAGCAAAATCAGAGGCGTCACACTCTACTTGGAAGGGAATGGTCTCGTCCACCGCATGCATCGTAGCTTTGCGGCCTCAGCAGAGAGGGGAAAAGTGGTAGACTTGACCAGGGGGCGGGCCTTGGCTGCGTAATGGGGGACCCATTGGGTGTAATAGGAAAAAAAACCCAGACACCGTCTGAGGGCTTTGAGGGTGGTGGGAAGAGGGAGTTCTAACAGGGGGCGCATGCGGTCAGGATCAGGGCTAATGACCCCATTTTCCACGACATACCCAAGGATAGCGAGGCGGGTGGTTCCAAACACACACTTGTCCCTGTTATAAGTAAGGTTCAGAGCTTCGGCCACTTGGAGAAATCGTTGGAGGTTGGCGTCGTGATCCAGCCAGTCGCGACCACAGATGGTGATGTTATCCAGATAGGGAAATGTGGCCTTCAGTTGGTACTGGACCACCATCCGGTCCATTTCCCTCTGGAAGACAGAGACACCATTCGTGACACCAAAGAGGACGCGCAGGAAGTGATGGAGCCTGCCGCCCGCCTCGAAGGCGGTGTAGGGGCGGTCCTCTGGGCGGATGGGGAGCTGGTGATAAGCGGATTTCAGATCTATTGTCGAGTACACCTTGTATTGAGCTATCTGGTTGACCATATCCGTGATGCGGGGTAGTGGGTACGCGTCAAGCTGCGTGAACCTATTGATGGTCTGGCTATAGTCCACGACCATCCTATTTTTCTGCCCAGTCCGAACAACAACCACCTGGGACCTCCAAGGGCTTGAGCTTGGCTCAATGATCCCCTCCCTGAGCAGCTGCTGCACCTCTGACTGAATGAAGGCCCTGTCCTCCGCACTGTACCTCCTGCTTTTAGTTGCCACAGGTTTATAGTCGGGGGTCAGGTTGGCGAACAGCAGTGGGGGAGGGACCTTGAGGGTGGAGAGACTGCAAGTGGTGTCGGTAGCGCAGCTGTTGGCATGGTGCTGGGTGGGATGTGTGTGTGTGGTCAGTAGTGATGAAGTCCCACAAAACTGAGGATTCCTGACAGTGAGTGGTGGGAGGGGCCCGTCATATGGCTATAGTCACACTCAAGATGGCTCTGGAAGTCCAGCCCCAATAGCACAGGTGCGCACAGTTTAGGCATGACCAGTAGCGCAAAGTTCCGATATTCTGTGCCCTGTACCCCTAATGTCGCTACACAACCCACCCGGATGTCTGCGGAATGTGACCCAGAAGCCAAATTGATCCACTGGCTTACCGGCCGTGTCACGAGTCCACAGCGTTGCACTGTGTCCGGGTCAATAAAACTCTCAGTGCTGCCCGTATCAAACAGGCAACTCGTCCTGTGCCCCTGCACCAGGATGTCCATCATTGACCTTGCAAGCTGGTGTGGGGCGCTTTGGTCGAGGGTTACAGTGGCCAGAGTTGAGCCGTCTTGGTACCCGGTAAGCATCGGAGGGTCGGGGCGGGGCATGCTGATGCCGACAAAGATGGCCGCCCACATCCAGGCAAGCAAGATGGTGGCCCCCATGTCTCACCCGCAGCACTGCCCAACCCCGCTCGTAGTTCAGACTTACAGATCTTGGCGAAATGGCCCCGTGTTCCGCAGCTGGAGCAGGTCACTTCCCGCGCCGGGCAGCGTTTTCAGGGATGTTTTCCGACTCCGCAGAAACAACACAGCATGGGCTTTTGACGGGCTGCAGCCGTGGTTGGGTTCAGGGAGTTCGTGGAATCGCGACTGGCAGCGGCGTTGGCGAATTCGCTCACGGGAACCGGCGGTGGCAGGGTCTGAGGTGTCCACGGAACCGGCAGGGAATCGCGCGACTGGACAGCATCAGCGTTGTGCAGAGCAGCTTCCAAAGTGTCGGTCGTCTCGATCGCCGAGTGTAAGGTAAGATCGGCTTCTTCCAGCAACCTCTGACGCATGCACACTGACCTCAGTCCTGTCACAAAGGCGTCTCGTACTAGCAGCTCCGCATGCTGTTCTGCCGTGAGCGTCTTGCAGTCACAAGTTCGGACGAGTGTCTGTAGTGCTCGGAAAAACTTGGCGCTCAATTCGCCAGGCCGCTGTCACCAATGTAGCTAAATGATGTCTTGCGTAGACAGTGTTCACCGGCCGCAGGTGCTGTCTTTTAAGGGCGTCCAGTGCCCCTTCGCAGGTCGGCAAGTCTCTGATAAATGAATAAACTTTTGGGGCGATTCTCGAGAGGAGAATTCTGTGCATAACGGTGGGTACAGTTGCACGAACCTCCTCCAAGTATGAATGGAAGCATGCAAGCCAGAGTTCAAAAGCAAGAGCTGCTTCAGGGGCTTGGGGGTCCAAATCCAATCGTTCCGGACATAAAACGGTTTCCATGTTTTAAAACCTCCAGTCAATAAAATTGATGCACCATCAATAACTCACTCTAAGACGTAAGGCAAGATATCGGCTTTTATAGACTGGAAGAAGGAACAAGCAGTGAGTGACCACCATACTACATCCTGGAGACTGAGAGGCCGGGCTCAGGCCCCCATCGCCTTCACACCGGGGTCTGTGGGAGGAGCCACAGGAGCAGTCAGCAGGGGGGTGTCCAGACAGGTATCTGTAGTTCACCACAAGAAGAGTGCTTATATTTTGCTCAGCTCACTTACAGGCCTTATTTCTTCATTTCCTAGGACGTGGATCTTGCCTGTCAAGCTAACGCATCTTCCTATCCTTGGCCTACTGAAGCGGACCTACCTAAGTGTCGTTGAGGAGAGATGCAGTCCAGAGCTCAGCTTCTTAACTGGGGCTTCGTGGAACCCAGGGTTCCACGAGAGATCATGAATGAAGAAAAATTCAACATTGTGTTTTGAACTTTGTGCAAAGCGCAAGGCTAGCGCTCATCATGGTGGGCAGTGACCGAACAGCCCCGTTTGCAATCTTGTTAGAGGTCTCTCAGCCGATAATGGCAGTGCTCAGTAGGACCATGTTTATTCTGTTTTTGAATGGAGATAGGGGAGGTCGTTCACAATTGGTGCATTGCATGGAGGGGAGGAGGCCAGGCTGATGGTGAGCACTGTTCAGGGGAGGGGAGGATGACAGGCCGATGGTGAGCACTGTTGAGGGGAGGGGAGGAGGCCAGACCGATGGTGAGCACTGTTGAGGAGAGTGAAGGAGGCCAGGCCGATGGTGAGCACATTGAGGGGAGGGGAGGAGGCTAGGCCGATGGTGAGCACTGTTCAGGCAAGGGGAGAATGACAGGCCGATGGTGAGCACTGTATTGCACAGAGGGCAGTATGACAGGCTGATGGTGAGCACTGTTGAGGGGAAGGGAGGATGACAGGCCGACGGTGAGCACTGTATTGCACAGAGGGGAGTATGACAGGCTGATGGTCAGCACTGTTGAGGGGAAGGGAGGATGACAGGCCGATGGTGAGCACTGTTGAGGAGAGCGAAGGAGGCCAGGCCGATGGTGAGCACGTTGAGGGGAGGGGAGGAGGTTAGACTGATGGTGAGCACTATTCAGGGGAGGGGAGGATGACAGGCTGATGGGAGCACTGTTCAGGGGAGGGGAGGATGACCGACCGATGGTGAGCACTGGTGAAGGCAGGTGAGGATGATAGGCCAATGGTGAGCACTGTATTGCACAGAGGGGAGGATGACAGGCCGATGGTGAGCACTGTTGAGGGGAGGGGAGGATGTCAGGCTGATGGTGAGCACTGTTCAGGGGAGGGGAGGATGACAGGCTGATGGTGAGCACTGTTCAGGGGAGGGGAGGATGACAGGCTGATGGTGAGCACTGTATTGCACAGAGGGGAGTATGACAGGCTGATGGTGAACACTGTTGAGGGGAGGGGAGGATGACAGGCCGATGGTGTGCACTGTAGAGGGGAGGGGAGGAGTACAGGCCGATGGTGAGCACTGTTGAAGGGAGGGGAGGAGGACAGGCTGATAGTGAGCACTGTATTGCACAGAGGGGAGGAGGACAGGCTGATGGTGAGCACTGTTCAGGGGAGGGGAGGATGACAGGCCGATGGTGAGCACCGTTAAGGGGAGGGGAGCACTCCAGGCTGATGGTGAGCAGTGTTAAGGTGAGGGGAGGATGACAGTCCGATGGTGAGCACTGTTGTGGGGAGGGGCGGATGACAGGCCGACGGTGAGCACTACTGAGGGGAGGGGAGAATGACAGGCCGATGGTGAGCACTGTTGAGGGGAGGGGAGGAGGACAGGCCGACGGTGAGCAGTGTTGAGGAAAGGGAAGGAGGCCAGGCCGATGGTGAGTACGTTGAGGGGAGGGGAGGAGGCTAGGCTGAAGGTGAGCACTGTTGAGGGGAGGGGAGGTTGACAGGCTGATGGTGAGCACTGTTGAGGGGAGGGGAGGATGTCAGGCTGATGGTGAGCACTGTTCAGGGGAGGGGAGGATGACAGGCTGATGGTGAGCACTGTATTGCACAGAGGGGAGGTTGACAGGCTGATGGTGAACACTGTTGAGGGGAGGGGAGGATGACAGGCCGATGGTGTGCACTGTAGAGGGGAGGGGAGGAGTACAGGCCGATGGTGAGCACTGTTGAAGGGAGGGGAGGAGGACAGGCCGATAGTGAGCACTGTATTGCACAGAGGGGAGGAGGACAGGCTGATGGTGAGCACTGTTCAGGGGAGGGGAGGATGACAGGCCGATGGTGAGCACCGTTAAGGGGATGGGAGCACTCCAGGCTGATGGTGAGCAGTGTTAAGGTGAGGGGAGGATGACAGTCCGATGGTGAGCACTGTTGTGGGGAGGGGCAGATGACAGGCCGACGGTGAGCACTACTGAGGGGAGGGGAGGATGACAGGCCGATGGTCAGCACTGTTGAGGGGATGGGAGTATGACAGGCCGATGGTGAGCACTGTTGAGGGGAGGGGAGGATGACAGGCTGATGGTGAGCACTGTATTGCACAGAGGGGAGTATGACAGGCTGATGGTGAGCACTGATGACGGGAGTGGAGTATGACAGGCCGATGGAGAGCACTGTTGAGGGGAGGGGAGGAGGACAGGCCGACGGTGAGCAGTGTTGAGGAAAGGGAAGGAGGCCAGGCCGATGGTGAGTACGTTGAGGGGAGGGGAGGAGGCTAGGCTGAAGGTGAGCACTGTTGAGGGGAGGGGAGGTTGACAGGCTGATGGTGAGCACTGTTGAGGGGAGGGGAGGATGTCAGGCTGATTGTGAGCACTGTTCAGGGGAGGGGAGGATGACAGGCCGATGTTGAGCATTGTATTGCACAGAGGGGAGTATGACAGGCTGATGGTGGGCACTGCTGAGGGGAAGGGAGGATGACAGACCGATGGTGAGCACTGTTGAGGGGAGGGAAGGAGGCCAGGCCGATCGTGAGCACTGTTGAGCGGAGGGGAGGATGAAAGGCCGATGGTGAGCACGGTTAAGGGGAGGGGAGGACTCCAGGCCGATGGTGAGCACTGTTGAGGAGAGGGGAGGATGGTGAGCACTGTATTGCACAGAGGGGAGGATGACAGGCCGATGGTGAACTCTGTTGAGGAGAGGGCAGGATGACAGGCTGATGGTGAGCACTGTTGAGGGGAGGGGAGAATGACAGGCTGATGGTGAGCACTGCTGAGGAGAGGGGAGGATGACAGGCCAATGGTGAGCTCTGTTGAGGAGAGGGGAGGATGATAGGCCAATGGTGAGCACTGTTGAGGGGAGGGGAGGAGGCCAGGCCGATGGTGAGCACTGTATTGCACAGAGGGGAGTATGACAGGCTGATGGTGAGCACTGATGAGCGGAGTGGAGTATGACAGGCCGATGGAGAGCACTGTTGAGGGGAGGGGAGTATGACAGGTTGATGGTGAACACTGTTGAGGGGAGGGGAGGACTCCAGGCCGATGGTGAGCACTATTGAGGGGAGGGGGGGATGACAGTCCGATGGTGTGCACTGTTGAGGGGAGGGGCGGATAACAGGCCGATGGTGAGCACTATCGAGGGGAGGGGAGGATGACAGGCCGATGGTGAGCACTGTTGAGGGGAGGGGAGGATGACAGGCTGATGGTCAGCACTGTTGAGGAGAGGGGAGGATAACAGGCCGATGGTGAGCACTGTATTGCACAGAGGGGAGGATGACAGGCCGATGGTGGACACTGTTGAGGAGAGGGCAGGATGACAGGCTGATGGTGAGCACTGTTGAGGGGAGGGGAGAATGACAGGCTGATGGTGAGTACTGTTGAGGAGAGGGGAGGATGATAGGCCAATGGTGAGCACTGTTGAGGGGAGGGGAGGAGGCCAGGCCGATGGTGAGCACTGTATTGCACAGAGGGGAGTATGACAGGCTGATGGTGAGCACTGATGAGGGGAGTGGAGTATGACAGGCCGATGGAGAGCACTGTTGAGGGGAGGGG
The DNA here is from genome assembly GCF_030144855.1 of Hypanus sabinus. Lineage (NCBI taxonomy): Eukaryota > Metazoa > Chordata > Chondrichthyes > Myliobatiformes > Dasyatidae > Hypanus > Hypanus sabinus. Next base: position 118,925,984 of record NC_082708.1, read on the forward strand.
AGTATGACAGGCTGATGGTGAGCACTTTTGAGGGGAAGGGAGGATGACGGGCCGACGGTGAGCAGTGTTGAGGAAAGGGAAGGAGGCCAGGCCGATGGTGAGTACGTTGAGGGTAGGGGAGGAGGCTAGGCTGAAGGTGAGCACTGTTGAGGGGAGGGGAGGTTGACAGGCTGATGGTGAGCACTGTTGAGGGGAGGGGAGGATGTCAGGATCATTGTGAGCACTGTTCAGGGGAGGGGAGGATGACAGGCCGATGTTGAGCATTGTATTGCACAGAGGGGAGTATGACAGGCTGATGGTGGGCACTGCTGAGGGGAAGGGAGGAGTCCAGGCCGATGGTGAGCACTGTATTGCACAGAGGGGAGTATGACAGGCTGATGGTCAGCACTGTTGAGGGGATGGGAGTATGACAGGCCGATGGTGAGCACTGTTGAGGGGAGGGGAGAATGACAGGCTGATGGTGAGCACTGTTGAGGAGAGGGGAGGATGACAGGCCGATGGTGAGCACTGTTGAGGAGAGGGGAGGATGACAGGCTGATGGTGAGCACTGTTGAGGGGAGGGGAGAATGACAGGCTGATGGTGAGCACTGTTGAGGAGAGGGGAGGATGACAGGCCGATGGTGAGTACGTTGAGGGGAGGGGAGGAGGCTAGGCTGAAGGTGAGCACTGTTGAGGGGAGGGGAGGTTGACAGGCTGATGGTGAGCACTGTTGAGGGGAGGGGAGGATGTCAGGCTGATTGTGAGCACTGTTCAGGGGAGGGGAGGATGACAGGCCGATGTTGAGCATTGTATTGCACAGAGGGGAGTATGACAGGCTGATGGTGGGCACTGCTGAGGGGAAGGGAGGAGTCCAGGCCGATGGTGAGCACTGTTGAGGGGAGGGGAGGATGACAGGCCAATGGTGAGCACTGTTGAGGGGAGGGGAGGATGACAGGCCAATGGTGAGCTCTGTTGAGGAGAGGGGAGGATGACAGGCTGATGGTGAGCACTGTTGAGGAGAGCGGAGGATGATAGGCCAATGGTGAGCACTGTTGAGGGGAGGGGAGGAGGCCAGGCCGATGCTGAGCACTGTTGAGGGGAGGGGAGTATGACAGGCCGATGGTGAACTCTGTTGAGGAGAGGGCAGGATGACAGGCTGATGGTGAGCACTGTTGAGGGGAGGGGAGGATGATAGGCCGATGGTGAGCACTGTTGAGCGGAGGGGGGAATGACAGGCTGATGGCGAGCACTGTATTGCACAGAGGGGAGCATGACAGGCTGATGGTGAGCACTGTTGAGGAGAGGGGAGAATGACAGGCCGATGGTGAGCACTGTTGAGGGGAGGGGAGGATGACAGGCCGATGGTGAGCACTGTTGAGGGGAGGGGAGAATGACAGGCCGATGGCGAGCACTGTATTGCACAGAGGGGAGGATGACAGGCCGATGGTGAGCACTGTTGAGGGGAGGGGGGAATGACAGGCTGATGGTGAGCACAGTTGAGGGGAGGGGAGGATGACAGGCCGATGGTGAGCACTGTATTGCACAGAGGGGAGGATGACAGGCCGATGGTGAGCACTGTTGAGGGGAGGTGAGGATGACAGGACGATGGTGAGCACTGTTGAGGGGAGGGGAGGATGACAGGACAATGGTGAGCACTGTAGAGGGGAGAGGAGGACAGGCCGATTGTGAGCACTGTATTGCACAGAGGGGAGGATGACAGGCCGATGGTGAGCACTGTTGAAGGGAGGGGAGGAGGACAGGCTGATGGTGAGCACTGTATTGCACAGAAGGGAGGAGGACAGGCTGATGGTGAGCACTGTTCAGGGGAGGGGAGGATAACAGGCCGATGGTGAGCAATGTATTGCACAGGGGGGAGTATGACAGGCTAATGGTGAGCACTGTTGAGGAGACGGAAGGAGGCCAGGCCGATGGTGAGCAGTGTTGAGGGGAGGGGAGGATGAAAGGCTGATGGGAGCACTGTTCAGGGGAGGGGAGGATGACGGGCCGACGGTGAGCAGTGTTGAGGAAAGGGAAGGAGGCCAGGCCGATGGTGAGTACGTTGAGGGTAGGGGAGGAGGCTAGGCTGAAGGTGAGCACTGTTGAGGGGAGGGGAGGTTGACAGGCTGATGGTGAGCACTGTTGAGGGGAGGGGAGGATGTCAGGCTGATTGTGAGCACTGTTCAGGGGAGGGGAGGATGACAGGCCGATGTTGAGCATTGTATTGCACAGAGGGGAGTATGACAGGCTGATGGTGGGCACTGCTGAGGGGAAGGGAGGAGTCCAGGCCGATGGTGAGCACTGTATTGCACAGAGGGGAGTATGACAGGCTGATGGTCAGCACTGTTGAGGGGATGGGAGTATGACAGGCCGATGGTGAGCACTGTTGAGGGGAGGGGAGAATGACAGGCTGATGGTGAGCACTGTTGAGGAGAGGGGAGGATGACAGGCCGATGGTGAGCACTGTTGAGGAGAGGGGAGGATGACAGGCTGATGGTGAGCACTGTTGAGGGGAGGGGAGAATGACAGGCTGATGGTGAGCACTGTTGAGGAGAGGGGAGGATGACAGGCCGATGGTGAGTACGTTGAGGGGAGGGGAGGAGGCTAGGCTGAAGGTGAGCACTGTTGAGGGGAGGGGAGGTTGACAGGCTGATGGTGAGCACTGTTGAGGGGAGGGGAGGATGTCAGGATGATGGTGAGCAATGTATTGCACAGGGGGGAGTATGACAGGCTAATGGTGAGCACTGTTGAGGAGACGGAAGGAGGCCAGGCCGATGGTGAGCAGTGTTGAGGGGAGGGGAGGATGAAAGGCTGATGGGAGCACTGTTCAGGGGAGGGGAGGATGACCGACCGATGGTGAGCACTGGTGAAGGCAGGTGAGGATGATAGGCCAATGGTGAGCACTGTATTGCACAGAGGGGAGGATGACAGGCCGATGGTGAGCACTGTTGAGGGGAGGGGAGGATGTCAGGCTGATGTTGAGCACTGTTCAGGGGAGGGGAGGATGACAGGCTGATGGTGAGCACTGTTCAGGGGAGGGGAGGATGACAGGCTGATGGTGAGCACTGTATTGCACAGAGGGGAGTATGACAGGCTGATGGTGAACACTGTTGAGGGGAGGGGAGGATGACAGGCCGATGGTGTGCACTGTAGAGGGGAGGGGAGGAGTACAGGCCGATGGTGAGCACTGTTGAAGGGAGGGGAGGAGGACAGGCTGATAGTGAGCACTGTATTGCACAGAGGGGAGGAGGACAGGCTGATGGTGAGCACTGTTCAGGGGAGGGGAGGATGACAGGCCGATGGTGAGCACCGTTAAGGGGAGGGGAGCACTCCAGGCTGATGGTGAGCAGTGTTAAGGTGAGGGGAGGATGACAGTCCGATGGTGAGCACTGTTGTGGGGAGGGGCGGATGACAGGCCGACGGTGAGCACTACTGAGGGGACGGGAGGATGACAGGCCGATGGTGAGCACTGTTGAGGGGAGGGGAGGAGGACAGGCCGACGGTGAGCAGTGTTGAGGAAAGGGAAGGAGGCCAGGCCGATGGTGAGTACGTTGAGGGGAGGGGAGGAGGCTAGGCTGAAGGTGAGCACTGTTGAGGGGAGGGGAGGTTGACAGGCTGATGGTGAGCACTGTTGAGGGGAGGGGAGGATGTCAGGCTGATGGTGAGCAATGTTCAGGGGAGGGGAGGATGACAGGCTGATGGTGAGCACTGTATTGCACAGAGGGGAGGTTGACAGGCTGATGGTGAACACTGTTGAGGGGAGGGGAGGATGACAGGCCGATGGTGTGCACTGTAGAGGGGAGGGGAGGAGTACAGGCCGATGGTGAGCACAGTTGAAGGGAGGGGAGGAGGACAGGCCGATAGTGAGCACTGTATTGCACAGAGGGGAGGAGGACAGGCTGATGGTGAGCACTGTTCAGGGGAGGGGAGGATGACAGGCCGATGGTGAGCACCGTTAAGGGGATGGGAGCACTCCAGGCTGATGGTGAGCAGTGTTAAGGTGAGGGGAGGATGACAGTCCGATGGTGAGCACTGTTGTGGGGAGGGGCAGATGACAGGCCGACGGTGAGCACTACTGAGGGGAGGGGAGGATGACAGGCCGATGGTCAGCACTGTTGAGGGGATGGGAGTATGACAGGCCGATGGTGAGCACTGTTGAGGGGAGGGGAGGATGACAGGCTGATGGTGAGCACTGTATTGCACAGAGGGGAGTATGACAGGCTGATGGTGAGCACTGATGACGGGAGTGGAGTATGACAGGCCGATGGAGAGCACTGTTGAGGGGAGGGGAGGAGGACAGGCCGACGGTGAGCAGTGTTGAGGAAAGGGAAGGAGGCCAGGCCGATGGTGAGTACGTTGAGGGGAGGGGAGGAGGCTAGGCTGAAGGTGAGCACTGTTGAGGGGAGGGGAGGTTGACAGGCTGATGGTGAGCACTGTTGAGGGGAGGGGAGGATGTCAGGCTGATTGTGAGCACTGTTCAGGGGAGGGGAGGATGACAGGCCGATGTTGAGCATTGTATTGCACAGAGGGGAGTATGACAGGCTGATGGTGGGCACTGCTGAGGGGAAGGGAGGATGACAGACCGATGGTGAGCACTGTTGAGGGGAGGGAAGGAGGCCAGGCCGATCGTGAGCACTGTTGAGCGGAGGGGAGGATGAAAGGCCGATGGTGAGCACGGTTAAGGGGAGGGGAGGACTCCAGGCCGATGGTGAGCACTGTTGAGGGGAGGGGAGGATAACAGGCCGATGGTGAGCACTATTGAGGGGAGGGGAGGATGACAGGCCGATGGTGAGCACTGTTGAGGGGAGGGGAGGATGACAGGCTGATGGTCAGCACTGTTGAGGAGAGGGGAGGATGGTGAGCACTGTATTGCACAGAGGGGAGGATGACAGGCCGATGGTGAACTCTGTTGAGGAGAGGGCAGGATGACAGGCTGATGGTGAGCACTGTTGAGGGGAGGGGAGAATGACAGGCTGATGGTGAGCACTGCTGAGGAGAGGGGAGGATGACAGGCCAATGGTGAGCTCTGTTGAGGAGAGGGGAGGATGATAGGCCAATGGTGAGCACTGTTGAGGGGAGGGGAGGAGGCCAGGCCGATGGTGAGCACTGTATTGCACAGAGGGGAGTATGACAGGCTGATGGTGAGCACTGATGAGGGGAGTGGAGTATGACAGGCCGATGGAGAGCACTGTTGAGGGGAGGGGAGTATGACAGGTTGATGGTGAACACTGTTGAGGGGAGGGGAGGACTCCAGGCCGATGGTGAGCACTATTGAGGGGAGGGGGGGATGACAGTCCGATGGTGTGCACTGTTGAGGGGAGGGGAGGATAACAGGCCGATGGTGAGCACTATCGAGGGGAGGGGAGGATGACAGGCCGATGGTGAGCACTGTTGAGGGGAGGGGAGGATGACAGGCTGATGGTCAGCACTGTTGAGGAGAGGGGAGGATAACAGGCCGATGGTGAGCACTGTATTGTACAGAGGGGAGGATGACAGGCCGATGGTGAACACTGTTGAGGAGAGGGCAGGATGACAGGCTGATGGTGAGCACTGTTGAGGGGAGGGGAGAATGACAGGCTGATGGTGAGTACTGTTGAGGAGAGGGGAGGATGATAGGCCAATGGTGAGCACTGTTGAGGGGAGGGGAGGAGGCCAGGCCGATGGTGAGCACTGTATTGCACAGAGGGGAGTATGACAGGCTGATGGTGAGCACTGATGAGGGGAGTGGAGTATGACAGGCCGATGGAGAGCACTGTTGAGGGGAGGGGAGTATGACAGGCTGATGGTGAGCACTTTTGAGGGGAAGGGAGGATGACGGGCCGACGGTGAGCAGTGTTGAGGAAAGGAAGGAGGCCAGGCCGATGGTGAGTACGTTGAGGGTAGGGGAGGAGGCTAGGCTGAAGGTGAGCACTGTTGAGGGGAGGGGAGGTTGACAGGCTGATGGTGAGCACTGTTGAGGGGAGGGGAGGATGTCAGGCTGATTGTGAGCACTGTTCAGGGGAGGGGAGGATGACAGCCGATGTTGAGCATTGTATTGCACAGAGGGGAGTATGACAGGCTGATGGTGGGCACTGCTGAGGGGAAGGGAGGAGTCCAGGCCGATGGTGAGCACTGTATTGCACAGAGGGGAGTATGACAGGCTGATGGTCAGCACTGTTGAGGGGATGGGAGTATGACAGGCCGATGGTGAGCACTGTTGAGGGGAGGGGAGAATGACAGGCTGATGGTGAGCACTGTTGAGGAGAGGGGAGGATGACAGGCCGATGGTGAGCACTGTTGAGGAGAGGGGAGGATGACAGGCTGATGGTGAGCACTGTTGAGGGGAGGGGAGAATGACAGGCTGATGGTGAGCACTGTTGAGGAGAGGGGAGGATGACAGGCCGATGGTGAGTACGTTGAGGGGAGGGGAGGAGGCTAGGCTGAAGGTGAGCACTGTTGAGGGGAGGGGAGGTTGACAGGCTGATGGTGAGCACTGTTGAGGGGAGGGGAGGATGTCAGGCTGATTGTGAGCACTGTTCAGGGGAGGGGAGGATGACAGGCCGATGTTGAGCATTGTATTGCACAGAGGGGAGTATGACAGGCTGATGGTGGGCACTGCTGAGGGGAAGGGAGGAGTCCAGGCCGATGGTGAGCACTGTTGAGGGGAGGGGAGGATGACAGGCCAATGGTGAGCACTGTTGAGGGGAGGGGAGGATGACAGGCCAATGGTGAGCTCTGTTGAGGAGAGGGGAGGATGACAGGCTGATGGTGAGCACTGTTGAGGAGAGCGGAGGATGATAGGCCAATGGTGAGCACTGTTGAGGGGAGGGGAGGAGGCCAGGCCGATGCTGAGCACTGTTGAGGGGAGGGGAGTATGACAGGCCGATGGTGAGCACTGTTGAGGAGAGGGGAGGACGACAGGCCGATGGTGAACTCTGTTGAGGAGAGGGCAGGATGACAGGCTGATGGTGAGCACTGTTGAGGGGAGGGGAGGATGATAGGCCGATGGTGAGCACTGTTGAGCGGAGGGGGGAATGACAGGCTGATGGCGAGCACTGTATTGCACAGAGGGGAGCATGACAGGCTGATGGTGAGCACTGTTGAGGAGAGGGGAGAATGACAGGCCGATGGTGAGCACTGTTGAGGGGAGGGGAGGATGACAGGCCGATGGTGAGCACTGTTGAGGGGAGGGGAGAATGACAGGCCGATGGCGAGCACTGTATTGCACAGAGGGGAGGATGACAGGCCGATGGTGAGCACTGCTGAGGGGAGGGGGGAATGACAGGCTGATGGCGAGCACTGCATTGCACAGAGGGGAGGATGACAGGCCGATGGTGAGCACTGTTGAGGGGAGGTGAGGATGACAGGACGATGGTGAGCATAGTTGAGGGGAGGGGAGGATGACAGGCAGATGGTGAGCACTGTTGAGGGGAGGGGAGGATGACAGGACAATGGTGAGCACTGTAGAGGGGAGAGGAGGAGGACAGGCCGATTGTGAGCACTGTATTGCACAGAGGGGAGGATGACAGGCCGATGGTGAGCACTGTTGAAGGGAGGGGAGGAGGACAGGCTGATGGTGAGCACTGTATTGCACAGAAGGGACGAGGACAGGCTGATGGTGAGCACTGTTCAGGGGAGGGGAGGATAACAGGCCGATGGTGAGCAATGTATTGCACAGGGGGGAGTATGACAGGCTAATGGTGAGCACTGTTGAGGAGACGGAAGGAGGCCAGGCCGATGGTGAGCAGTGTTGAGGGGAGGGGAGGATGAAAGGCCGATGGTGAGCACCGTTAAGGGGAGTGGAAGATGACAGGCCAATGGTGAGCACTTTATTGCACAGGGGGGAGGATGACAGGCCGATGGTGAGCACTACTGAGGGGAGGGGAGGATGACAGGCCGATGGTGAGCACTATTGAGGGGAGGGGAGGATGACAGGCCGATGGTGAGCACTGTTGAGGAGAAGGGAGGATAACAGGCCAATGGTGAGCAGTGTTGAAGAAGGGAGGGGAGGAGGCCAGGCCGATGGTGAGCACTGTTGAAGGGAGGGGAGGATGACAGGCCAATGGTGAGCACTGTTGAGGAGAGGGGAGGATGACAGGCTGATGGTGAGCACTGTTGAGGGGAGGGGAGGATGACAGGCAGATGGTGAGCACCGTTGAGGGGAGGGGAGGATGACAGGCCGATGGTGAGCACTGTTGAGGGAGGGGAGAATGACAGGCTGATGTGAGCACCTGATGAGGGGAGGGGAGGATGGACAGGCCGATGGTGAGGACTGTTGAGGGGAGGGGAGGTTGACAGGCTGATGGTGAGCACTGTTGAGGGGGAGGGGGAGGATGTCAGGTTGATGGTGAGCACTGTTCAGGGGAGGGGAGGATGACAGGCTGATGGTGAGCATTGTATTGAACAGAGGGGAGTATGACAGGCTGATGGTGAGCACTGATGAGGAGAGTGGAGAATGACAGCCCAATGGAATGCACTGTTGAGGGGAGGGGAGATGACAGGCCGACGGTGAGCACTGTATTGCACAGAGGGGAGTAAGACAGGCTGATGGTGAGCACTGCAGAGGGGAAGGGAGGATGACAGGCCGATGGTGAGCACTGTTGAGGAGAGCGAAGGAGGCCAAGGCCGATGGTGAGCACGTTGAGGGGAGGGGGAGGGGGCTAGGCTGATGGTGAGCACTATTCAGGGGAGGGGAGGATGACATGCTGTTGGGAGCACTGTTCAGGGGAGGGGAGGATGACCGACCGATGGTGAGCACTGGTGAAGGCAGGTGAGGATGACAGGCCGACGGTGAGCACTGTATTGCACAGAGGGGAGTATGACAGGCTGATGGTGAGCACTGATGAGGGAGTGGGAGTATATGACAGGCCGATGGAGAGCACTGTTGAGGGGAGGGGAGGATGACAGGCTGATAGTGAGCACTGTATTGCACAGAGGGGAGTATGACAGGCTGATGGGTGAGCACTGTTGAGGGGAAGGGAGGATGACAGGCCGACGGTGAGCACTGTATTGCACAGGGGGGAGTATGACAGGCCGATGGTGAGCATTGTATTGCACAGAGGGGAGGATGACAGGCTGATGGTGAGCGCTGTTGAGGGGAGGGGAGGATGACAGGCCGATGGTGAGCACTGTTGAGGAGAGGGGAGTATGACAGGCCGATGGTGAGCACTGTTGAAGGGAGGGGAGAATGACAGGCTGATGGTGAGCACTGTTGAGGAGAGGGGAGGATGACAGGCCGATGGTGAGCACTGTTGAGGAGAGGGGAGGATGACAGGCTGATGGTGAGCACTGTTGAGCGGAGGGGAGAATGACAGGCTGATGGTGAGCAACTGTCTGAGGAGAGGGGCAGGATGACAGGCCAATGGTGAGCACTGTTGAGGGGAGGGGAGAATGACAGGCTGATGGTGAGCACTGTTGAGGAGAGGGGAGGATGACAGGCCGATGGTGAGCACTGTTGAGGAGAGGGGAGGATGGCAGGCCGATGGTGAGCACTGTTGAGGACGAGGGGAGGATGACAGGCTGATGGTGAGCACTGTTGAGGGGAGGGGGAGAATGACAGGCTGATGGTGAGCACTGTTGGGAAGAGGGGAGGATGACAGGCCGATGGTGAGCACTGTATTGCACAGAGGGGAGTATGACAGGCCGATGGTGAGCACTGTTGAGGGGAGGGGAGAATGACAGGCTGATGGTGAGCACTGTTGAGGAGAGGGGAGGATGACAGGCCGATGGTGAGCACTGTTGAGGAGAGGGGAGGATGACAGGCTGATGGTGAGCACTGTTGAGCGGAGGGGAGAATGACAGGCTGATGGTGAGCACTGTTGAGGAGAGGGGAGGATGACAGGCCGATGGTGAGCACTGTTGAGCGGAGGGGAGAATGACAGGCTGATGGTGAGCACCTGTTGAGGAGAGGGGGAGTATGACAGGCTGATGGTGAGCACTGTTGAGCGGAGGGGGAGAATGACAGGCCGATGGCGAGCGCTGTATTGCACAGAGGGGAGGATGACAGGCCGATGGTGAGCACTGCATTGCACAGAGGGGAGGATGACAGGCCGATGGTGAGCACTGTTGAGGAGAGGGGAGAATGACAGGCCGATGGTGAGCACTGTATTGTACAGAGGGGAGGATGACAGGCCGATGGTGAACACTGTTGAGGAGAGGGGCAGGATGACAGGCTGATGGTGAGCACTGTTGAGGGGAGGGGAGAATGACAGGCTGATGGTGAGTACTGTTTGAGGAGAGGGGAGGATGATAGGCCCAATGGTGAGCACTGTTGAGGGGAGGGGAGGAGGCCAGGCCGATGGTGAGCACTGTATTGCACAGAGGGGAGTATGACAGGCTGATGGTGAGCACTGATGAGGGGAGTGGAGTATGACAGGCCGATGGAGAGCACTGTTGAGGGGAGGGGAGTATGACAGGCTGATGGTGAGCACTTTTGAGGGGAAGGGAGGATGACGGGCCGACGGTGAGCAGTGTTGAGGAAAGGGAAGGAGGCCAGGCCGATGGTGAGTACGTTGAGGGTAGGGGAGGAGGCTAGGCTGAAGGTGAGCACTGTTGAGGGGAGGGGAGGTTGACAGGCTGATGGTGAGCACTGTTGAGGGGAGGGGAGGATGTCAGGCTGATTGTGAGCACTGTTCAGGGGAGGGGAGGATGACAGGCCGATGTTGAGCATTGTATTGCACAGAGGGGAGTATGACAGGCTGATGGTGGGCACTGCTGAGGGGAAGGGAGGAGTCCCAGGCCGATGGTGAGCACTGTATTGCACAGAGGGGAGTTATGACAGGCTGATGGTCAGCACTGTTGAGGGGATGGGAGTATGACAGGCCGATGGTGAGCACTGTTGAGGGGAGGGGAGAATGACAGGCTGATTGGTGAGCACTGTTGAGGAGAGGGGAGGATGACAGGCCGATGGTGAGCACTGTTGAGGAGAGGGGAGGATGACAGGCTGATGGTGAGCACTGTTGAGGGGAGGGGAGAATGACAGGCTGATGGTGAGCACATGTTGAGGAGAGGGGAGGATGACAGGCCGATGGTGAGTACGTTGAGGGGAGGGGAGGAGACTAGGCTGAAGGTGAGCACTGTTGAGGGGAGGGGAGGTTGACAGGCTGATGGTGAGCACTGTTGAGGGGAGGGGAGGATGTCAGGCTGATTGTGAGCACTGTTCAGGGGAGGGGAGGATGACAGGCCGATGTTGAGCATTGTATTGCACAGAGGGGAGTATGACAGGCTGATGGTGGGCACTGCTGAGGGGAAGGGAGGAGTCCAGGCCGATGGTGAGCACTGTTGAGGGGAGGGGAGGATGACAGGCCAATGGTGAGCACTGTTGAGGGGAGGGAGAGGATGACAGGCCAATGGTGAGCTCTGTTGAGGAGAGGGGAGGATGACAGGCTGATGGTGAGCACTGTTGAGGAGAGCGGAGGATGATAGGCCAATGGTGAGCACTGTTGAGGGGAGGGGAGGAGGCCAGGCCGATGCTGAGCACTGTTGAGGGGAGGGGAGTATGACAGGCCGATGGTGAGCACTGTTGAGGAGAGGGGAGGGACGACAGGCCGATGGTGAACTCTGTTGAGGAGAGGGCAGGATGACAGGCTGATGGTGAGCACTGTTGAGGGGAGGGGAGGATGATAGGCCGATGGTGAGCACTGTTGAGCGGAGGGGGGAATGACAGGCTGATGGCGAGCACTGTATTGCACAGAGGGGAGCATGACAGGCTGATGGTGAGCACTGTTGAGGAGAGGGGAGAATGACAGGCCGATGGTGAGCACTGTTGAGGGGAGGGGAGGATGACAGGCCGATGGTGAGCACTGTTGAGGGGAGGGGAGAATGACAGGCCGATGGCGAGCACTGTATTGCACAGAGGGAGGATGACAGGCCGATGGTGAGCACTGCTGAGGGGAGGGGGGAATGACAGGCTGATGGCGAGCACTGTATTGCACAGAGGGGAGGATGACAGGCCGATGGTGAGCACTGTTGAGGGGAGGTGAGGATGACAGGACGATGGTGAGCATAGTTGAGGGGAGGGGAGGATGACAGGCAGATGGTGAGCACTGTTGAGGGGAGGGGAGGATGACAGGACATTGGTGAGCACTGTAGAGGGGAGAGGAGGAGGACAGGGCCGATTGTGAGCACTGTATTGCACAGAGGGGAGGATGACAGGCCGATGGTGAGCACTGTTGAAGGGAGGGAGGAGGACAGGCTGATGGTGAGCACTGTATTGCACAGAAGGGACAGAGGACAGCTGATGGTGAGCACTGTTCAGGGGAGGGGAGGATAACAGGCCGATGGTGAGCAATGTATTGCACAGGGGGGAGTATGACAGGCTAATGGTGAGCACTGTTGAGGAGACGGAAGGAGGCCAGGCCGATGGTGAGCAGTGTTGAGGGGAGGGGAGGATGAAAGGCCGATGGTGAGCACCGTTAAGGGGAGTGGAAGATGACAGGCCAATGGTGAGCACTTTATTGCACAGGGGGGAGGATGACAGGCCGATGGTGAGCACTACTGAGGGGAGGGGAGGATGACAGGCCGATGGTGAGCACTATTGAGGGGAGGGGAGGATGACAGGCCGATGGTGAGCACTGTTGAGGAGAAGGGAGGATAACAGGCCAATGGTGAGCAGTGTTGAAGGGAGGGGAGGAGGCCAGGCCGATGGTGAGCACTGTTGAAGGGAGGGGAGGATGACAGGCCAATGGTGAGCACTGTTGAGGAGAGGGGAGGATGACAGGCTGATGGTGAGCACTGTTGAGGGGAGGGGAGGATGACAGGCAGATGGTGAGCACCGTTGAGGGGAGGGGAGGATGACAGGCCGATGGTGAGCACTGTTGAGGGGAGGGGAGAATGACAGGCTGATGGTGAGCACTGATGAGGGGAGGGGAGGATGACAGGCCGATGGTGAGGACTGTTGAGGGGAGGGGAGGTTGACAGGCTGATGGTGAGCACTGTTGAGGGGAGGGGAGGATGTCAGGTTGATGGTGAGCACTGTTCAGGGGAGGGGAGGATGACAGGCTGATGGTGAGCATTGTATTGAACAGAGGGGAGTATGACAGGCTGATGGTGAGCACTGATGAGGAGAGTGGAGAATGACAGCCCAATGGAATGCACTGTTGAGGGGAGGGGAGGATGACAGGCCGACGGTGAGCACTGTATTGCACAGAGGGGAGTAAGACAGGCTGATGGTGAGCACTGCAGAGGGGAAGGGAGGATGACAGGCCGATGGTGAGCACTGTTGAGGAGAGCGAAGGAGGCCAGGCCGATGGTGAGCACGTTGAGGGGAGGGGAGGGGGCTAGGCTGATGGTGAGCACTATTCAGGGGAGGGGAGGATGACATGCTGTTGGGAGCACTGTTCAGGGGAGGGGAGGATGACCGACCGATGGTGAGCACTGGTGAAGGCAGGTGAGGATGACAGGCCGACGGTGAGCACTGTATTGCACAGAGGGGAGTATGACAGGCTGATGGTGAGCACTGATGAGGGGAGTGGAGTATATGACAGGCCGATGGAGAGCACTGTTGAGGGGAGGGGAGGATGACAGGCTGATAGTGAGCACTGTATTGCACAGAGGGGAGTATGACAGGCTGATGGTGAGCACTGTTGAGGGGAAGGGAGGATGACAGGCCGACGGTGAGCACTGTATTGCACAGGGGGGAGTATGACAGGCCGATGGTGAGCATTGTATTGCACAGAGGGGAGGATGACAGGCTGATGGTGAGCGCTGTTGAGGGGAGGGGAGGATGACAGGCCGATGGTGAGCACTGTTGAGGAGAGGGGAGTATGACAGGCCGATGGTGAGCACTGTTGAAGGGAGGGGAGAATGACAGGCTGATGGTGAGCACTGTTGAGGAGAGGGGAGGATGACAGGCCGATGGTGAGCACTGTTGAGGAGAGGGGAGGATGACAGGCTGATGGTGAGCACTGTTGAGCGGAGGGGAGAATGACAGGCTGATGGTGAGCACTGTTGAGGAGAGGGGAGGATGACAGGCCAATGGTGAGCACTGTTGAGGGGAGGGGAGAATGACAGGCTGATGGTGAGCACTGTTGAGGAGAGGGGAGGATGACAGGCCGATGGTGAGCACTGTTGAGGAGAGGGGAGGATGGCAGGCCGATGGTGAGCACTGTTGAGGAGAGGGGAGGATGACAGGCTGATGGTGAGCACTGTTGAGGGGAGGGGAGAATGACAGGCTGATGGTGAGCACTGTTGAGGAGAGGGGAGGATGACAGGCCGATGGTGAGCACTGTATTGCACAGAGGGGAGTATGACAGGCCGATGGTGAGCACTGTTGAGGGGAGGGGAGAATGACAGGCTGATGGTGAGCACTGTTGAGGAGAGGGGAGGATGACAGGCCGATGGTGAGCACTGTTGAGGAGAGGGGAGGATGACAGGCTGATGGTGAGCACTGTTGAGCGGAGGGGAGAATGACAGGCTGATGGTGAGCACTGTTGAGGAGAGGGGAGGATGACAGGCCGATGGTGAGCACTGTTGAGCGGAGGGGAGAATGACAGGCTGATGGTGAGCACTGTTGAGGAGAGGGGAGTATGACAGGCTGATGGTGAGCACTGTTGAGCGGAGGGGAGAATGACAGGCCGATGGCGAGCGCTGTATTGCACAGAGGGGAGGATGACAGGCCGATGGTGAGCACTGCATTGCACAGAGGGGAGGATGACAGGCCGATGGTGAGCACTGTTGAGGAGAGGGGAGAATGACAGGCCGATGGTGAGCACTGTTGAGGGGAGGGGAGAATGACAGGCCAATGGTGAGCACTGTTGAGGGGAGGGGAGGATGACAGGCCGATGGTGAGCACTGTTGAGGGGAGGGGAGGATGACAGGCCAATGGTGAGCACTGTTGAGGGGAGGGGAGGATGACAGGCTGATGGTGAGCACAGTTGAGGGGAGGGGAGGAGGCCAGGCCGATGGTGAGCACTGTTGAGGGGAGGGGAGTATGCCAGGCCGATGGTGAACACTGTTGAGGAGAGGGCAGGATGACAGGCTGATGGTGAGCACTGTTGAGGAGAGGGGAGGATGACAGGCTGATGGTGAGCACTGTTGAGCGGAGGGGAGAATGACAGGCCGATGGCGAGCGCTGTATTGCACAGAGTGGAGGATGACAGGCCGATGGTGAGCACTGCATTGCACAGAGGGGAGGATGACAGGCCGATGGTGAGCACTGTTGAGGGGAGGGGAGGATGACAGGCTGATGGTGAGCACAGTTGAGGGGAGGGGAGGAGGCCAGGCCGATGGTGAGCACTGTTGAGGGGAGGGGAGTATGCCAGGCCGATGGTGAACACTGTTGAGGAGAGGGCAGGATGACAGGCTGATGGTGAGCACTGTTGAGGGGAGGGGAGAATGACAGCCTGATGGTGAGCACTGTTGAGGGGTGGGGAGGAGGCCGGCTGATGGTGAGCACTGTTGAGGGGAGGGGGGAATGACAGGCTGATGTCGAGCACTGTATTGCACAGAGGGGAGGATGACAGGCCGATGGTGAGCACTGCATTGCACAGAGTGTAGGATGACAGGCCGATGGTGAGCACTGTTGAGGAGAGGGGAGGATGACAGGCCGATGGTGAGCACTGTTGAGGGGAGGGGAGGATGACAGGCCGATGGTGAGCACTGTTGAGGGGACGGGAGGATGACAGGCTGATGGTGAGCACTGTTGAGGGGAGGGGAGGATGACAGGCCAATGGCGAGCACTGTATTGCACAGAGGGGAGGATGACAGGACGATGGTGAGCACTGTATTGCACAGAGGGGAGGATGACAGGCCGATGGTGAGCACTGTTGAGGGTAGGTGAGTATGACAGGACGATGGTGAGCATAGTTGAGGGGAGGGGAGGATGACAGGCAGATGGTGAGCACTGTTGAGGGGAGGGGAGGATGGCAGGCCGATGGTGAGCACTGTATTGCACAGAGTGTAGGATGACAGGCCAATGGTGAGCACTGTATTGCACATGGGGGAGGATGACAGGCCGATGGTGAGCACTGTTGAGGAGAGGGGAGGATGACAGGCCGATGGTGAGCACTGTATTGCGCAGAGTGGAGGATGTCAGGCTGATGGTGAGCACTATTGAGGAGAGGGGAGAATGACAGGCCGATGGTGAGCACTGTTGAGGGGAGGGGGAGGATGACAGGCCGATGGTGAGCACTGTTGAGGGGAGGGGAGGATGACAGGCTGATGGTGAGCACTGTTGAGGGGAGGGGAGAATGACAGGCCAATGGTGAGGCACTGTTGAGGGGAGGGGAGGATGACAGGCCGATGGTGAGCACTGTTGAGGGGAGGGGAGGATGTCAGGTTGATGGTGAGCACTGTTCAGGGGAGGGGAGGATGACAGGCTGATGGTGAGCATTGTATTGAACAGAGGGGAGTTATGACAGGCTGATGGTGAGCACTGATGAGGGGAGTGGAGAATGACAGGCCAATGGAATGCACTGTTGAGGGGAGGGGAGGATGACAGGCCGACGGTGAGCACTGTATTGCACAGAGGGGAGTAAGACAGGCTGATGGTGAGCACTGCAGAGGGGAAGGGAGGATGACAGGCCGATGGTGAGCACTTTTGAGGGGAGGGGAGGATGACAGGCTGATGGGAGCACTGTTCAGGGGAGCGGAGGATGACAGGCTGATGGGAGCACTGTTCAGGGGAGCGGAGGATGACCCGACCGATGGTGAGCACTGGTGAAGGCAGGTGAGGATGACAGGCCGACGGTGAGCACTGTATTGCACAGAGGGGAGTATGACGGCTGATGGTGAGCACTGATGAGGGAGTGGAGTATATGACAGGCCGATGGAGAGCACTTTTGAGGGGAGGGGAGGATGACAGGCTGATTAGTGAGCACTGTATTGCACAGAGGGGAGTATGACAGGCTGATGGTGAGCACTGTTGAGGGGAAGGGAGGATGACAGGCCGACGGTGAGCCACTGTATTGCACAGGGGGGAGTATGACAGGCCGATGGTGAGCATTGTATTGCACAGAGGGGAGGATGACAGGCTTATGGTGAGCGCTGTTGAGGGCGAGGGGAGGATGACAGGCCGATGGTGAGCACTGTTGAGGAGAGGGGAGTATGACAGGCCGATGGTGAGCACTGTTGAGGGGAGGGGAGAATGACAGGCTGATGGTGAGCACTGTTGAGGAGAGGGGAGGATGACAGGCCGATGGTGAGCACTGTTTGAGGAGAGGGGAGGATGGACAGCTGATGGTGAGCACTGTTGAGCGGAGGGGAGAATGACAGGCTGATGGTGAGCACTGTTGAGGAGAGGGGAGGATGACAGGCCAATGGTGAGCACTGTTGAGGGGAGGGGAGAATGACAGGCTGATGGTGAGCACTGTTGAGGAGAGGGGAGGATGACAGGCCGATGGTTGAGCACTGTTGAGTAGAGGGGAGGATGACAGGCCGATGGTGAGCACTGTTGAGGAGAGGGAGGATGACAGGCTGATGGTGAGCACTGTTGAGGGGAGGGGAGAATGACAGGCTGATGGTGAGCACTGTTGAGGAGAGGGGAGGATGACAGGCGATGGTGAGCACTGTATTGCACAGAGGGGAGTACGACAGGCCGATGGTGAGCACTGTTGAGGGGAGGGGAGAATGACAGGCTGATGGTGAGCACTGTTGAGGAGAGGGGAGGATGACAGGCCGATGGTGAGCACTGTTGAGGAGAGGGGGAGGATGACAGGCTGATGGTGAGCACTGTTGAGCGGAGGGGAGAATGACAAGCTAGATGGTGAGCACTGTTGAGGAGAGGGGAGGATGACAGGCCGATGGTGAGCACTGTTGAGCGGAGGGGAGAATGACAGGCCGATGGCGAGCGGCTGTATTGCACAGAGTGGAGGATGACAGGCCGATGGTGAGCACTGCATTGCACAGAGGGGAGGATGACATGCCGATGGTGAGCACTGTTTGAGGAGAGGGGAGGATGTCAGGCTGATGGCGAGCACTGTTGAGGAGAGGGGAGAATGACAGGCCGATGGTGAGCACTGTTGAGGGGAGGGGAGGATGACAGGTGGATGGTGAGCACTGTTGAGGGGAGGGGAGGATGACAGGCTGATGGTGAGCACAGTTGAGGGGAGGGGAGGAGGCCAGGCCGATGGAGAGCACTGTTGAGGGGAGGGGAGTATGTCAGGCCGATGGTGAACTCTGTTGAGGAGAGGGCAGGATGACAGGCTGATGGTGAGCACTGTTGAGGAGAGGGGAGAATGACAGGCCGATGGTGAGCACTGTGAGGGGAGGGGAGGATGACAGGCCGATGGTGAGCACTGTTGAGGGGAGGGGAGGATGACAGGCTGATGGTGAGCACAGTTGAGGGGAGGGGAGGAGGCCAGGCCGATGGTGAGCACTGTTGAGGGGAGGGGAGTATGCCAGGCCGATGGTGAACACTGTTGAGGAGAGGGCAGGATGACAGGCTGATGGTGAGCACTGTTGAGGGGAGGGGAGGATGACAGGCTGATGGTGAGCACTGTTGAGGGGTGGGGAGGAGGCCGGCTTATGGTGAGCACTGTTGAGGGGAGGGGGGGAATGACAGGCTGATGTCGAGCACTGTATTGCACAGAGGGGAGGATGACAGGCCGATGGTGAGCACTGCATTGCACAGAGTGTAGGATGACAGGCCGATGGTGAGCACTGTTGAGGAGAGGGGAGGATGACAGCCGAAGGTGAGCACTGTATTGCGCAGAGTGGAGGATGTCAGGCTGATGGTGAGCACTGTTGAGGAGAGGGGAGAATGACAGGCCGATGGTGAGCACTGTTGAGGGTAGGTGAGTATGACAGGACGATGGTGAGCATAGTTGAGGGGAGGGGAGGATGACAGGCAGATGGTGAGCACTGTTGAGGGGAGGGGAGGATGACAGGCCGATGGTGAGCACTGTATTGCACAGAGTGTAGGATGACAGGCCAATGGTGAGCACTGTATTGCACATGGGGGAGGATGACAGGCCGATGGTGAGCACTGTTGAGGGGAGGGGAGGATGACAGGCCGATGGTGAGCACTGTATTGCACAGAGTGTAGGATGACAGGCCAATGGTGAGCACTGTATTGCACATGGGGGAGGATGACAGGCCGATGGTGAGCACTGTTGAGGAGAGGGGAGGATGACAGGCCGATGGTGAGCACTGTATTGCGCAGAGTGGAGGATGTCAGGCTGATGGTGAGCACTGTTGAGGAGAGGGGAGAATGACAGGCCGATGGTGAGCACTGTTGAGGGGAGGGGAGGATGACAGGCCGATGGTGAGCACTGTTGAGGGGAGGGGAGGATGACAGGCTGATGGTGAGCACTGTTGAGGGGAGGGGAGAATGACAGGCCAATGGTGAGCACTGTTGAGGGGAGGGGAGGAATACAGGCTGATGGTGAGCACTGTTGAGGGGAGGGGAGGATGTCAGGTTGATGGTGAGCACGGGAGGGGAGGATGACAGGCTGATGGTGAGCATTGTATTGAACAGAGGGAAGTATGACAGGCTAATGGTGAGCACTGATGAGGGGAGTGGAGAATGACAGGCCAATGGAATACACTGTTGAGGAGAGGGGAGGATGTCAGGCTGATGGCGAGCACTGTTGAGGAGAGGGGAGAATGACAGGCCGATGGTGAGCACTGTTGAGGGGAGGGGAGGATGACAGGTGGATGGTGAGCACTGTTGAGGGGAGGGGAGGATGACAGGCTGATGGTGAGCAGAGTTGAGGGGAGGGGAGGAGGCCAGGCCGATGGAGAGCACTGTTGAGGGGAGGGGAGTATGTCAGGCCGATGGTGAACTCTGTTGAGGAGAGGGCAGGATGACAGGCTGATGGTGAGCACTGTTGAGGAGAGGGGAGAATGACAGGCCGATGGTGAGCACTGTTGAGGGGAGGGGAGGATGACAGGCCGATGGTGAGCACTGTTGAGGGGAGGGGAGGATGACAGGCTGATGGTGAGCACAGTTGAGGGGAGGGGAGGAGGCCAGGCCGATGGTGAGCACTGTTGAGGGGAGGGGAGTATGCCAGGCCGATGGTGAACACTGTTGAGGAGAGGGCAGGATGACAGGCTGATGGTGAGCACTGTTGAGGAGAGGGGAGAATGACAGGCCGATGGTGAGCACTGTTGAGGGGAGGGGAGGATGACAGGCCGATGGTGAGCACTGTTGAGGGGAGGGGAGGATGACAGGCTGATGGTGAGCACAGTTGAGGGGAGGGGAGGAGGCCAGGCCGATGGTGAGCACTGTTGAGGGGAGGGGAGTATGCCAGGCCGATGGTGAACACTGTTGAGGAGAGGGCAGGATGACAGGCTGATGGTGAGCACTGTTGAGGGGAGGGGAGGATGACAGGCTGATGGTGAGCACTGTTGAGGGGTGGGGAGGAGGCCGGCTGATGGTGAGCACTGCTGAGGGGAGGGGGGGAATGACAGGCTGATGTCGAGCACTGTATTGCACAGAGGGGAGGATGACAGGCCGATGGCGAGCACTGTATTGCACAGAGGGGAGGATGACAGGCGATGGTGAGCACTGCATTGCACAGAGTGTAGGATGACAGGCCGATGGTGAGCACTGTTGAGGAGAGGGGAGGATGACAGGCCGAAGGTGAGCACTGTATTGCGCAGAGTGGAGGATGTCAGGCTGATGGTGAGCACTGTTGAGGAGAGGGGAGAATGACAGGCCGATGGTGAGCACTGTTGAGGGTAGGTGAGTATGACAGGACGATGGTGAGCATAGTTGAGGGGAGGGGAGGATGACAGGCAGATGGTGAGCACTGTTGAGGGGAGGGGAGGATGACAGGCCGATGGTGAGCACTGTATTGCACAGAGTGTAGGATGACAGGCCAATGGTGAGCACTGTATTGCACATGGGGGAGGATGACAGGCCGATGGTGAGCACTGTTGAGGAGAGGGGAGGATGACAGGCCGATGGTGAGCACTGTATTGCGCAGAGTGGAGGATGTCAGGCTGATGGTGAGCACTGTTGAGGAGAGGGGAGAATGACAGGCCGATGGTGAGCTCTGTTGAGGGGAGGGGAGGATGACAGGCCGATGGTGAGCACTGTTGAGGGGAGGGGAGGATTACAGGCTGATGGTGAGCACTGTTGAGGGGAGGGGGAGTATGACAGGCCAATGGTGAGCACTGTTGAGGGGAGGGGAGGAAGACAGGCCGATGGTGAGCACTGTTGAGGGGAGGGGAGGATGTCAGGTTGATGGTGAGCACTGTTCAGGGGAGGGGAGGATGACAGGCTGATGGTGAACATTGTATTGAACAGAGGGAAGTATGACAGGCTAATGGTGAGACTGATGAGGGGAGTGGAGAATGACAGGCCAATGGAATACACTGTTGAGGAGAGGGGAGGATGTCAGGCTGATGGCGAGCACTGTTGAGGAGAGGGGAGAATGACAGGCCGATGGTGAGCACTGTTGAGGGGAGGGGAGGATGAGAGGTGGATGGTGAGCACTGTTGAGGGGAGGGGAGGATGACAGGCCGATGGTGAGCACTGTATTGCACAGAGTGTAGGATGACAGGCCAATGGTGAGCACTGTATTGCACATGGGGGAGGATGACAGGCCGATGGTGAGCACTGTTGAGGAGAGGGGAGGATGACAGGCCGATGGTGAGCACTGTATTGCGCAGAGTGGAGGATGTCAGGCTGATGGTGAGCACTGTTGAGGAGAGGGGAGAATGACAGGCCGATGGTGAGCACTGTTGAGGGGAGGGGAGGATGACAGGCCGATGGTGAGCACTGTTGAGGGGAGGGGAGGATTACAGGCTGATGGTGAGCACTGTTGAGGGGAGGGGAGAATGACAGGCCAATGGTGAGCACTGTTGAGGGGAGGGGAGGAAGACAGGCCGATGGTGAGCACTGTTGAGGGGAGGGGAGTATGTCAGGTTGATGGTGAGCACTGTTCAGGGGAGGGGAGGATGACAGGCTGATGGTGAGCATTGTATTGAACAGAGGGAAGTATGACAGGCTAATGGTGAGCACTGATGAGGGGAGTGGAGAATGACAGGCCAATGGAATACACTGTTGAGGAGAGGGGAGGATGTCAGGCTGATGGCGAGCACTGTTGAGGAGAGGGGAGAATGACAGGCCGATGGTGAGCACTGTTGAGGGGAGTGGAGGATGACAGGTGGATGGTGAGCACTGTTGAGGGGAGGGGAGGATGACAGGCTGATGGTGAGCAGAGTTGAGGGGAGGGGAGGAGGCCAGGCCGATGGAGAGCACTGTTGAGGGGAGGGGAGTATGTCAGGCCAATGGTGAACTCTGTTGAGGAGAGGGCAGGATGACAGGCTGATGGTGAGCACTGTTGAGGAGAGGGGAGAATGACAGGCCGATGGTGAGCACTGTTGAGGGGAGGGGAGGATGACAGGCCGATGGTGAGCACTGTTGAGGGGAGGGGAGGATGACAGGCTGATGGTGAGCACAGTTGAGGGGAGGGGAGGAGGCCAGGCCGATGGTGAGCACTGTTGAGGGGAGGGGAGTATGCCAGGCCGATGGTGAACACTGTTGAGGAGAGGGCAGGATGACAGGCTGATGGTGAGCACTGTTGAGGGGAGGGGAGGATGACAGGCTGATGGTGAGCACTGTTGAGGGTTGGGCAGGAGGCCGGCTGATGGTGAACTCTGTTGAGGAGAGGGCAGGATGACAGGCTGATGGTGAGCACTGTTGAGGAGAGGGGAGAATGACAGGCCGATGGTGAGCACTGTTGAGGGGAGGGGAGGATGACAGGCCAATGGTGAGCACTGTTGAGGGGAGGGGAGGATGACAGGCTGATGGTGAGCACAGTTGAGGGGAGGGGAGGAGGCCAGGCCGATGGTGAGCACTGTTGAGGGGAGGGGAGTATGCCAGGCCGATGGTGAACACTGTTGAGGAGAGGGCAGGATGACAGGCTGATGGTGAGCACTGTTGAGGGGAGGGGAGGATGACAGGCTGATGGTGAGCACTGTTGAGGGGTGGGGAGGAGGCCGGCTGATGGTGAGCACTGTTGAGGGGAGGGGGGAATGACAGGCTGATGTCGAGCACTGTATTGCACAGAGGGGAGGATGACAGGCCGATGGTGAGCACTGCATTGCACAGAGTGTAGAATGACAGGCCGATGGTGAGCACTGTTGAGGAGAGGGGAGGATGACAGGCCGAAGGTGAGCACTGTTGAGGGGAGGGGAGGATGACAGGCCAATGGCGAGCACTGTATTGCACAGAGGGGAGGATGACAGGACGATGGTGAGCACTGTATTGCACAGAGGGGAGGATGACAGGCCGATGGTGAGCACTGTTGAGGGTAGGTGAGTATGACAGGACGATGGTGAGCATAGTTGAGGGGAGGGGAGGATGACAGGCAGATGGTGAGCACTGTATTGCACATGGGGGAGGATGACAGGCCGATGGTGAGCACTGTTGAGGAGAGGGGAGGTTGACAGGCCGATGGTGAGCACTGTATTGCGCAGAGTGGAGGATGTCAGGCTGATGGTGAGCACTGTTGAGGAGAGGGGAGAATGACAGGCCGATGGTGAGCACTGTTGAGGGGAGGGGAGGATGACAGGCCGATGGTGAGCACTGTTGAGGGGAGGGGAGGATGACAGGCTGATGGTGAGCACTGTTGAGGGGAGGGGAGAATGACAGGCTAATGGTGAGCACTGTTGAGGGGAGGGGAGGATGACAGGCCGATGGTGAGCACTGTTGAGGAGAGGGGAGGATGACAGGCCGAAGGTGAGCACTGTTGAGGGGAGGGGAGGATGACAGGCCGATGGTGAGCACTGTTGAGGGGAGGGGAGGATGACAGGCTGATGGTGAGCACTGTTGAGGGAAGGGGAGGATGACAGGCCAATGGCGAGCACTGTATTGCACAGAGGGGAGGATGACAGGACGATGGTGAGCACTGTATTGCACAGAGGGGAGGATGACAGGCCGATGGTGAGCATTGTATTGCACAGAGGGGAGGATGACAGGCTTATGGTGAGCGCTGTTGAGGGGAGGGGAGGATGACAGGCCGATGGTGAGCACTGTTGAGGAGAGGGGAGTATGACAGGCCGATGGTGAGCACTGTTGAGGGGAGGGGAGAATGACAGGCTGATGGTGAGCACTGTTGAGGAGAGGGGAGGATGACAGGCCGATGGTGAGCACTGTTGAGGAGAGGGGAGGATGACAGGCTGATGGTGAGCACTGTTGAGCGGAGGGGAGAATGACAGGCTGATGGTGAGCACTGTTGAGGAGAGGGGAGGATGACAGGCCAATGGTGAGCACTGTTGAGGGGAGGGGAGAATGACAGGCTGATGGTGAGCACTGTTGAGGAGAGGGGAGGATGACAGGCCGATGGTGAGCACTGTTGAGGAGAGGGGAGGATGACAGGCCGATGGTGAGCACTGTTGAGGAGAGGGGAGGATGACAGGCTGATGGTGAGCACTGTTGAGGGGAGGGGAGGATGACAGGCTGATGGTGAGCACTGTTGAGGGTTGGGCAGGAGGCCGGCTGATGGTGAACTCTGTTGAGGAGAGGGCAGGATGACAGGCTGATGGTGAGCACTGTTGAGGAGAGGGGAGAATGACAGGCCGATGGTGAGCACTGTTGAGGGGAGGGGAGGATGACAGGCCAATGGTGAGCACTGTTGAGGGGAGGGGAGGATGACAGGCTGATGGTGAGCACAGTTGAGGGGAGGGGAGGAGGCCAGGCCGATGGTGAGCACTGTTGAGGGGAGGGGAGTATGCCAGGCCGATGGTGAACACTGTTGAGGAGAGGGCAGGATGACAGGCTGATGGTGAGCACTGTTGAGGGGAGGGGAGGATGACAGGCTGATGGTGAGCACTGTTGAGGGGTGGGGAGGAGGCCGGCTGATGGTGAGCACTGTTGAGGGGAGGGGGGAATGACAGGCTGATGTCGAGCACTGTATTGCACAGAGGGGAGGATGACAGGCCGATGGTGAGCACTGCATTGCACAGAGTGTAGAATGACAGGCCGATGGTGAGCACTGTTGAGGAGAGGGGAGGATGACAGGCCGAAGGTGAGCACTGTTGAGGGGAGGGGAGGATGACAGGCCAATGGCGAGCACTGTATTGCACAGAGGGGAGGATGACAGGACGATGGTGAGCACTGTATTGCACAGAGGGGAGGATGACAGGCCGATGGTGAGCACTGTTGAGGGTAGGTGAGTATGACAGGACGATGGTGAGCATAGTTGAGGGGAGGGGAGGATGACAGGCAGATGGTGAGCACTGTATTGCACATGGGGGAGGATGACAGGCCGATGGTGAGCACTGTTGAGGAGAGGGGAGGTTGACAGGCCGATGGTGAGCACTGTATTGCGCAGAGTGGAGGATGTCAGGCTGATGGTGAGCACTGTTGAGGAGAGGGGAGAATGACAGGCCGATGGTGAGCACTGTTGAGGGGAGGGGAGGATGACAGGCCGATGGTGAGCACTGTTGAGGGGAGGGGAGGATGACAGGCTGATGGTGAGCACTGTTGAGGGGAGGGGAGGATGACAGGCCGATGGTGAGCACTGTTGAGGGGAGGGGAGGATGACAGGCTGATGGTGAGCACAGTTGAGGGGAGGGGAGGAGGCCAGGCCGATGGTGAGCACTGTTGAGGGGAGGGGAGTATGCCAGGCCGATGGTGAACACTGTTGAGGAGAGGGCAGGATGACAGGCTGATGGTGAGCACTGTTGAGGGGAGGGGAGGATGACAGGCTGATGGTGAGCACTGTTGAGGGTTGGGCAGGAGGCCGGCTGATGGTGAACTCTGTTGAGGAGAGGGCAGGATGACAGGCTGATGGTGAGCACTGTTGAGGAGAGGGGAGAATGACAGGCCGATGGTGAGCACTGTTGAGGGGAGGGGAGGATGACAGGCCAATGGTGAGCACTGTTGAGGGGAGGGGAGGATGACAGGCTGATGGTGAGCACAGTTGAGGGGAGGGGAGGAGGCCAGGCCGATGGTGAGCACTGTTGAGGGGAGGGGAGTATGCCAGGCCGATGGTGAACACTGTTGAGGAGAGGGCAGGATGACAGGCTGATGGTGAGCACTGTTGAGGGGAGGGGAGGATGACAGGCTGATGGTGAGCACTGTTGAGGGGTGGGGAGGAGGCCGGCTGATGGTGAGCACTGTTGAGGGGAGGGGGGAATGACAGGCTGATGTCGAGCACTGTATTGCACAGAGGGGAGGATGACAGGCCGATGGTGAGCACTGCATTGCACAGAGTGTAGAATGACAGGCCGATGGTGAGCACTGTTGAGGAGAGGGGAGGATGACAGGCCGAAGGTGAGCACTGTTGAGGGGAGGGGAGGATGACAGGCCAATGGCGAGCACTGTATTGCACAGAGGGGAGGATGACAGGACGATGGTGAGCACTGTATTGCACAGAGGGGAGGATGACAGGCCGATGGTGAGCACTGTTGAG
Organism: Hypanus sabinus; assembly: GCF_030144855.1. Classification (NCBI taxonomy): domain Eukaryota; kingdom Metazoa; phylum Chordata; class Chondrichthyes; order Myliobatiformes; family Dasyatidae; genus Hypanus; species Hypanus sabinus. The sequence goes on from NC_082708.1 coordinate 118,952,245, forward strand.
GGTAGGTGAGTATGACAGGACGATGGTGAGCATAGTTGAGGGGAGGGGAGGATGACAGGCAGATGGTGAGCACTGTATTGCACATGGGGGAGGATGACAGGCCGATGGTGAGCACTGTTGAGGAGAGGGGAGGTTGACAGGCCGATGGTGAGCACTGTATTGCGCAGAGTGGAGGATGTCAGGCTGATGGTGAGCACTGTTGAGGAGAGGGGAGAATGACAGGCCGATGGTGAGCACTGTTGAGGGGAGGGGAGGATGACAGGCCGATGGTGAGCACTGTTGAGGGGAGGGGAGGATGACAGGCTGATGGTGAGCACTGTTGAGGGGAGGGGAGAATGACAGGCTAATGGTGAGCACTGTTGAGGGGAGGGGAGGATGACAGGCCGATGGTGAGCACTGTTGAGGAGAGGGGAGGATGACAGGCCGAAGGTGAGCACTGTTGAGGGGAGGGGAGGATGACAGGCCGATGGTGAGCACTGTTGAGGGGAGGGGAGGATGACAGGCTGATGGTGAGCACTGTTGAGGGAAGGGGAGGATGACAGGCCAATGGCGAGCACTGTATTGCACAGAGGGGAGGATGACAGGACGATGGTGAGCACTGTATTGCACAGAGGGGAGGATGACAGGCCGATGGTGAGCATTGTATTGCACAGAGGGGAGGATGACAGGCTTATGGTGAGCGCTGTTGAGGGGAGGGGAGGATGACAGGCCGATGGTGAGCACTGTTGAGGAGAGGGGAGTATGACAGGCCGATGGTGAGCACTGTTGAGGGGAGGGGAGAATGACAGGCTGATGGTGAGCACTGTTGAGGAGAGGGGAGGATGACAGGCCGATGGTGAGCACTGTTGAGGAGAGGGGAGGATGACAGGCTGATGGTGAGCACTGTTGAGCGGAGGGGAGAATGACAGGCTGATGGTGAGCACTGTTGAGGAGAGGGGAGGATGACAGGCCAATGGTGAGCACTGTTGAGGGGAGGGGAGAATGACAGGCTGATGGTGAGCACTGTTGAGGAGAGGGGAGGATGACAGGCCGATGGTGAGCACTGTTGAGGAGAGGGGAGGATGACAGGCCGATGGTGAGCACTGTTGAGGAGAGGGGAGGATGACAGGCTGATGGTGAGCACTGTTGAGGGGAGGGGAGAATGACAGGCTGATGGTGAGCACTGTTGAGGAGAGGGGAGGATGACAGGCCGATGGTGAGCACTGTATTGCACAGAGGGGAGTACGACAGGCCGATGGTGAGCACTGTTGAGGGGAGGGGAGAATGACAGGCTGATGGTGAGCACTGTTGAGGAGAGGGGAGGATGACAGGCCGATGGTGAGCACTGTTGAGGAGAGGGGAGGATGACAGGCTGATGGTGAGCACTGTTGAGCGGAGGGGAGAATGACAGGCTGATGGTGAGCACTGTTGAGGAGAGGGGAGGATGACAGGCCGATGGTGAGCACTGTTGAGCGGAGGGGAGAATGACAGGCTGATGGTGAGCACTGTTGTGGAGAGGGGAGGATGACAGGCTGATGGTGAGCACTGTTGAGCGGAGGGGAGAATGACAGGCCGATGGCGAGCGCTGTATTGCACAGAGTGGAGGATGACAGGCCGATGGTGAGCACTGCATTGCACAGAGGGGAGGATGACAGGCCGATGGTGAGCACTGTTGAGGAGAGGGGAGGATGTCAGGCTGATGGCGAGCACTGTTGAGGAGAGGGGAGAATGACAGGCCGATGGTGAGCACTGTTGAGGGGAGGGGAGGATGACAGGTGGATGGTGAGCACTGTTGAGGGGAGGGGAGGATGACAGGCTGATGGTGAGCACAGTTGAGGGGAGGGGAGGAGGCCAGGCCGATGGAGAGCACTGTTGAGGGGAGGGGAGTATGTCAGGCCGATGGTGAACTCTGTTGAGGAGAGGGCAGGATGACAGGCTGATGGTGAGCACTGTTGAGGAGAGGGGAGAATGACAGGCCGATGGTGAGCACTGTTGAGGGGAGGGGAGGATGACAGGCCGATGGTGAGCACTGTTGAGGGGAGGGGAGGATGACAGGCTGATGGTGAGCACAGTTGAGGGGAGGGGAGGAGGCCAGGCCGATGGTGAGCACTGTTGAGGGGAGGGGAGTATGCCAGGCCGATGGTGAACACTGTTGAGGAGAGGGCAGGATGACAGGCTGATGGTGAGCACTGTTGAGGGGAGGGGAGGATGACAGGCTGATGGTGAGCACTGTTGAGGGGTGGGGAGGAGGCCGGCTGATGGTGAGCACTGTTGAGGGGAGGGGGGGAATGACAGGCTGATGTCGAGCACTGTATTGCACAGAGGGGAGGATGACAGGCCGATGGTGAGCACTGCATTGCACAGAGTGTAGGATGACAGGCCGATGGTGAGCACTGTTGAGGAGAGGGGAGGATGACAGGCCGAAGGTGAGCACTGTATTGCGCAGAGTGGAGGATGTCAGGCTGATGGTGAGCACTGTTGAGGAGAGGGGAGAATGACAGGCCGATGGTGAGCACTGTTGAGGGTAGGTGAGTATGACAGGACGATGGTGAGCATAGTTGAGGGGAGGGGAGGATGACAGGCAGATGGTGAGCACTGTTGAGGGGAGGGGAGGATGACAGGCCGATGGTGAGCACTGTATTGCACAGAGTGTAGGATGACAGGCCAATGGTGAGCACTGTATTGCACATGGGGGAGGATGACAGGCCGATGGTGAGCACTGTTGAGGGGAGGGGAGGATGACAGGCCGATGGTGAGCACTGTATTGCACAGAGTGTAGGATGACAGGCCAATGGTGAGCACTGTATTGCACATGGGGGAGGATGACAGGCCGATGGTGAGCACTGTTGAGGAGAGGGGAGGATGACAGGCCGATGGTGAGCACTGTATTGCGCAGAGTGGAGGATGTCAGGCTGATGGTGAGCACTGTTGAGGAGAGGGGAGAATGACAGGCCGATGGTGAGCACTGTTGAGGGGAGGGGAGGATGACAGGCCGATGGTGAGCACTGTTGAGGGGAGGGGAGGATGACAGGCTGATGGTGAGCACTGTTGAGGGGAGGGGAGAATGACAGGCCAATGGTGAGCACTGTTGAGGGGAGGGGAGGAATACAGGCCGATGGTGAGCACTGTTGAGGGGAGGGGAGGATGTCAGGTTGATGGTGAGCACTGTTCAGGGGAGGGGAGGATGACAGGCTGATGGTGAGCATTGTATTGAACAGAGGGAAGTATGACAGGCTAATGGTGAGCACTGATGAGGGGAGTGGAGAATGACAGGCCAATGGAATACACTGTTGAGGAGAGGGGAGGATGTCAGGCTGATGGCGAGCACTGTTGAGGAGAGGGGAGAATGACAGGCCGATGGTGAGCACTGTTGAGGGGAGGGGAGGATGACAGGTGGATGGTGAGCACTGTTGAGGGGAGGGGAGGATGACAGGCTGATGGTGAGCAGAGTTGAGGGGAGGGGAGGAGGCCAGGCCGATGGAGAGCACTGTTGAGGGGAGGGGAGTATGTCAGGCCGATGGTGAACTCTGTTGAGGAGAGGGCAGGATGACAGGCTGATGGTGAGCACTGTTGAGGAGAGGGGAGAATGACAGGCCGATGGTGAGCACTGTTGAGGGGAGGGGAGGATGACAGGCCGATGGTGAGCACTGTTGAGGGGAGGGGAGGATGACAGGCTGATGGTGAGCACAGTTGAGGGGAGGGGAGGAGGCCAGGCCGATGGTGAGCACTGTTGAGGGGAGGGGAGTATGCCAGGCCGATGGTGGACACTGTTGAGGAGAGGGCAGGATGACAGGCTGATGGTGAGCACTGTTGAGGAGAGGGGAGAATGACAGGCCGATGGTGAGCACTGTTGAGGGGAGGGGAGGATGACAGGCCGATGGTGAGCACTGTTGAGGGGAGGGGAGGATGACAGGCTGATGGTGAGCACAGTTGAGGGGAGGGGAGGAGGCCAGGCCGATGGTGAGCACTGTTGAGGGGAGGGGAGTATGCCAGGCCGATGGTGAACACTGTTGAGGAGAGGGCAGGATGACAGGCTGATGGTGAGCACTGTTGAGGGGAGGGGAGGATGACAGGCTGATGGTGAGCACTGTTGAGGGGTGGGGAGGAGGCCGGCTGATGGTGAGCACTGCTGAGGGGAGGGGGGGAATGACAGGCTGATGTCGAGCACTGTATTGCACAGAGGGGAGGATGACAGGCCGATGGCGAGCACTGTATTGCACAGAGGGGAGGATGACAGGCCGATGGTGAGCACTGCATTGCACAGAGTGTAGGATGACAGGCCGATGGTGAGCACTGTTGAGGAGAGGGGAGGATGACAGGCCGAAGGTGAGCACTGTATTGCGCAGAGTGGAGGATGTCAGGCTGATGGTGAGCACTGTTGAGGAGAGGGGAGAATGACAGGCCGATGGTGAGCACTGTTGAGGGTAGGTGAGTATGACAGGACGATGGTGAGCATAGTTGAGGGGAGGGGAGGATGACAGGCAGATGGTGAGCACTGTTGAGGGGAGGGGAGGATGACAGGCCGATGGTGAGCACTGTATTGCACAGAGTGTAGGATGACAGGCCAATGGTGAGCACTGTATTGCACATGGGGGAGGATGACAGGCCGATGGTGAGCACTGTTGAGGAGAGGGGAGGATGACAGGCCGATGGTGAGCACTGTATTGCGCAGAGTGGAGGATGTCAGGCTGATGGTGAGCACTGTTGAGGAGAGGGGAGAATGACAGGCCGATGGTGAGCACTGTTGAGGGGAGGGGAGGATGACAGGCCGATGGTGAGCACTGTTGAGGGGAGGGGAGGATTACAGGCTGATGGTGAGCACTGTTGAGGGGAGGGGAGTATGACAGGCCAATGGTGAGCACTGTTGAGGGGAGGGGAGGAAGACAGGCCGATGGTGAGCACTGTTGAGGGGAGGGGAGGATGTCAGGTTGATGGTGAGCACTGTTCAGGGGAGGGGAGGATGACAGGCTGATGGTGAGCATTGTATTGAACAGAGGGAAGTATGACAGGCTAATGGTGAGCACTGATGAGGGGAGTGGAGAATGACAGGCCAATGGAATACACTGTTGAGGAGAGGGGAGGATGTCAGGCTGATGGCGAGCACTGTTGAGGAGAGGGGAGAATGACAGGCCGATGGTGAGCACTGTTGAGGGGAGGGGAGGATGAGAGGTGGATGGTGAGCACTGTTGAGGGGAGGGGAGGATGACAGGCCGATGGTGAGCACTGTATTGCACAGAGTGTAGGATGACAGGCCAATGGTGAGCACTGTATTGCACATGGGGGAGGATGACAGGCCGATGGTGAGCACTGTTGAGGAGAGGGGAGGATGACAGGCCGATGGTGAGCACTGTATTGCGCAGAGTGGAGGATGTCAGGCTGATGGTGAGCACTGTTGAGGAGAGGGGAGAATGACAGGCCGATGGTGAGCACTGTTGAGGGGAGGGGAGGATGACAGGCCGATGGTGAGCACTGTTGAGGGGAGGGGAGGATTACAGGCTGATGGTGAGCACTGTTGAGGGGAGGGGAGAATGACAGGCCAATGGTGAGCACTGTTGAGGGGAGGGGAGGAAGACAGGCCGATGGTGAGCACTGTTGAGGGGAGGGGAGTATGTCAGGTTGATGGTGAGCACTGTTCAGGGGAGGGGAGGATGACAGGCTGATGGTGAGCATTGTATTGAACAGAGGGAAGTATGACAGGCTAATGGTGAGCACTGATGAGGGGAGTGGAGAATGACAGGCCAATGGAATACACTGTTGAGGAGAGGGGAGGATGTCAGGCTGATGGCGAGCACTGTTGAGGAGAGGGGAGAATGACAGGCCGATGGTGAGCACTGTTGAGGGGAGGGGAGGATGACAGGTGGATGGTGAGCACTGTTGAGGGGAGGGGAGGATGACAGGCTGATGGTGAGCAGAGTTGAGGGGAGGGGAGGAGGCCAGGCCGATGGAGAGCACTGTTGAGGGGAGGGGAGTATGTCAGGCCGATGGTGAACTCTGTTGAGGAGAGGGCAGGATGACAGGCTGATGGTGAGCACTGTTGAGGAGAGGGGAGAATGACAGGCCGATGGTGAGCACTGTTGAGGGGAGGGGAGGATGACAGGCCGATGGTGAGCACTGTTGAGGGGAGGGGAGGATGACAGGCTGATGGTGAGCACAGTTGAGGGGAGGGGAGGAGGCCAGGCCGATGGTGAGCACTGTTGAGGGGAGGGGAGTATGCCAGGCCGATGGTGAACACTGTTGAGGAGAGGGCAGGATGACAGGCTGATGGTGAGCACTGTTGAGGGGAGGGGAGGATGACAGGCTGATGGTGAGCACTGTTGAGGGTTGGGCAGGAGGCCGGCTGATGGTGAACTCTGTTGAGGAGAGGGCAGGATGACAGGCTGATGGTGAGCACTGTTGAGGAGAGGGGAGAATGACAGGCCGATGGTGAGCACTGTTGAGGGGAGGGGAGGATGACAGGCCGATGGTGAGCACTGTTGAGGGGAGGGGAGGATGACAGGCTGATGGTGAGCACAGTTGAGGGGAGGGGAGGAGGCCAGGCCGATGGTGAGCACTGTTGAGGGGAGGGGAGTATGCCAGGACGATGGTGAACACTGTTGAGGAGAGGGCAGGATGACAGGCTGATGGTGAGCACTGTTGAGGGGAGGGGAGGATGACAGGCTGATGGTGAGCACTGTTGAGGGGTGGGGAGGAGGCCGGCTGATGGTGAGCACTGTTGAGGGGAGGGGGGAATGACAGGCTGATGTCGAGCACTGTATTGCACAGAGGGGAGGATGACAGGCCGATGGTGAGCACTGCATTGCACAGAGTGTAGAATGACAGGCCGATGGTGAGCACTGTTGAGGAGAGGGGAGGATGACAGGCCGAAGGTGAGCACTGTTGAGGGGAGGGGAGGATGACAGGCCAATGGCGAGCACTGTATTGCACAGAGGGGAGGATGACAGGACGATGGTGAGCACTGTATTGCACAGAGGGGAGGATGACAGGCCGATGGTGAGCACTGTTGAGGGTAGGTGAGTATGACAGGACGATGGTGAGCATAGTTGAGGGGAGGGGAGGATGACAGGCAGATGGTGAGCACTGTATTGCACATGGGGGAGGATGACAGGCCGATGGTGAGCACTGTTGAGGAGAGGGGAGGTTGACAGGCCGATGGTGAGCACTGTATTGCGCAGAGTGGAGGATGTCAGGCTGATGGTGAGCACTGTTGAGGAGAGGGGAGAATGACAGGCCGATGGTGAGCACTGTTGAGGGGAGGGGAGGATGACAGGCCGATGGTGAGCACTGTTGAGGGGAGGGGAGGATGACAGGCTGATGGTGAGCACTGTTGAGGGGAGGGGAGAATGACAGGCTAATGGTGAGCACTGTTGAGGGGAGGGGAGGATGACAGGCCGATGGTGAGCACTGTTGAGGAGAGGGGAGGATGACAGGCCGAAGGTGAGCACTGTTGAGGGGAGGGGAGGATGACAGGCCGATGGTGAGCACTGTTGAGGGGAGGGGAGGATGACAGGCTGATGGTGAGCACTGTTGAGGGAAGGGGAGGATGACAGGCCAATGGCGAGCACTGTATTGCACAGAGGGGAGGATGACAGGACGATGGTGAGCACTGTATTGCACAGAGGGGAGGATGACAGGCCGATGGCGAGCACTGTATTGCACAGAGGGGAGGATGACAGGACGATGGTGAGCACTGTATTGCACAGAGGGGAGGATGACAGGCCGATGGTGAGCACTGTTGAGGGTAGGTGAGTATGACAGGACGATGGTGAGCATAGTTGAGGGGAGGGGAGGATGACAGGCAGATGGTGAGCACTGTTGAGGAGAGGGGAGAATGACAGGCCGATGGTGAGCACTGTTGAGGGGAGGGGAGGATGACAGGCCGATGGTGAGCACTGTTGAGGGGAGGGGAGGATGACAGGCTGATGGTGAGCACTGTTGAGGGGAGGGGAGGATGACAGGCCAATGGCGAGCACTGTATTGCACAGAGGGGAGGATGACAGGACGATGGTGAGCACTGTATTGCACAGAGGGGAGGATGACAGGCCGATGGTGAGCACTGTTGAGGGTAGGTGAGTATGACAGGACGATGGTGAGCATAGTTGAGGGGAGGGGAGGATGACAGGCAGATGGTGAGCACTGTTGAGGGGAGGGGAGGATGACAGGCCGATGGTGAGCACTGTATTCAACAGAGTGTAGGATGACAGGCCAATGGTGAGCACTGTATTGCACATGGGGGAGGATGACAGGCCGATGGTGAGCACTGTTGAGGAGAGGGGAGGTTGACAGGCCGATGGTGAGCACTGTATTGCGCAGAGTGGAGGATGTCAGGCTGATGGTGAGCACTGTTGAGGAGAGGGGAGAATGACAGGCCGATGGTGAGCACTGCTGAGGGGAGGGGAGGATGACAGGCCGATGGTGAGCACTGTTGAGGGGAGGGGATGATGACAGGCTGATGGTGAGCACTGTATTGCACAGAGGGGAGGATGACAGGATGATGGTGAGCACTGTATTGCACAGAGGGGAGGATGACAGGCCGATGGTGAGCACTGTTGAGGGTAGGTGAGTATGACAGGACGATGGTGAGCATAGTTGAGGGGAGGGGAGGATGACAGGCAGATGGTGAGCACTGTTGAGGGGAGGGGAGGATGACAGGCCGATGGTGAGCACTGTATTCAACAGAGTGTAGGATGACAGGCCAATGGTGAGCACTGTATTGCACATGGGGGAGGATGACAGGCCGATGGTGAGCACTGTTGAGGAGAGGGGAGGTTGACAGGCCGATGGTGAGCACTGTATTGCGCAGAGTGGAGGATGTCAGGCTGATGGTGAGCACTGTTGAGGAGAGGGGAGAATGACAGGCCGATGGTGAGCACTGTTGAGGGGAGGGGAGGATGACAGGCCGATGGTGAGCACTGTTGAGGGGAGGGGAGGATGACAGGCTGATGGTGAGCACTGTTGAGGGGAGGGGAGAATGACAGGCTAATGGTGAGCACTGTTGAGGGGAGGGGAGGATGACAGGCCGATGGTGAGCACTGTTGAGGAGAGGGGAGGATGACAGGCCGAAGGTGAGCACTGTTGAGGGGAGGGGAGGATGACAGGCCGATGGTGAGCACTGTTGAGGGGAGGGGAGGATGACAGGACGATGGTGAGCACTGTATTGCACAGAGGGGAGGATGACAGGCCGATGGTGAGCACTGTTGAGGGTAGGTGAGTATGACAGGACGATGGTGAGCATAGTTGAGGGGAGGGGAGGATGACAGGCAGATGGTGAGCACTGTTGAGGGGAGGGGAGGATGACAGGCCAATGGTGAGCACTGTATTGCACATGGGGGAGGATGACAGGCCGATGGTGAGCACTGTTGAGGAGAGGGGAGGTTGACAGGCCGATGGTGAGCACTGTATTGCGCAGAGTGGAGGATGTCAGGCTGATGGTGAGCACTGTTGAGGAGAGGGGAGAATGACAGGCCGATGGTGAGCACTGTTGAGGGGAGGGGAGGATGACAGGCCGATGGTGAGCACTGTTGAGGGGAGGGGAGGATGACAGGCTGATGGTGAGCACTGTTGAGGGGAGGGGAGAATGACAGGCTAATGGTGAGCACTGTTGAGGGGAGGGGAGGATGACAGGCCGATGGTGAGCACTGTTGAGGAGAGGGGAGGATGACAGGCCGAAGGTGAGCACTGTTGAGGGGAGGGGAGGATGACAGGCCGATGGTGAGCACTGTTGAGGGGAGGGGAGGATGACAGGACGATGGTGAGCACTGTATTGCACAGAGGGGAGGATGACAGGCCGATGGTGAGCACTGTTGAGGGTAGGTGAGTATGACAGGACGATGGTGAGCATAGTTGAGGGGAGGGGAGGATGACAGGCAGATGGTGAGCACTGTTGAGGGGAGGGGAGGATGACAGGCCGATGGTGAGCACTGTATTCAACAGAGTGTAGGATGACAGGCCAATGGTGAGCACTGTATTGCACATGGGGGAGGATGACAGGCCGATGGTGAGCACTGTATTGCGCAGAGTGGAGGATGTCAGGCTGATGGTGAGCACAGTTGAGGAGAGGGGAGAATGACAGGCCGATGGTGAGCACTGTTGAGGGGAGGGGAGGATGACAGGCCGATGGTGAGCACTGTTGAGGGGAGGGGAGGATGACAGGCTGATGGTGAGCACTGTATTGCACAGAGGGGAGGATGACAGGATGATGGTGAGCATAGTTGAGGGGAGGGGAGGATGACAGGCAGATGGTGAGCACTGTTGAGGGGAGGGGAGGATGACAGGCCGATGGTGAGCACTGTATTCAACAGAGTGTAGGATGACAGGCCAATGGTGAGCACTGTATTGCACATGGGGGAGGATGACAGGCCGATGGTGAGCACTGTTGAGGAGAGGGGAGGTTGACAGGCCGATGGTGAGCACTGTATTGCGCAGAGTGGAGGATGTCAGGCTGATGGTGAGCACTGTTGAGGAGAGGGGAGAATGACAGGCCGATGGTGAGCACTGTTGAGGGGAGGGGAGGATGACAGGCCGATGGTGAGCACTGTTGAGGGGAGGGGAGGATGACAGGCTGATGGTGAGCACTGTATTGCACAGAGGGGAGGATGACAGGATGATGGTGAGCACTGTATTGCACAGAGGGGAGGATGACAGGCCGATGGTGAGCACTGTTGAGGGTAGGTGAGTATGACAGGACGATGGTGAGCATAGTTGAGGGGAGGGGAGGATGACAGGCAGATGGTGAGCACTGTTGAGGGGAGGGGAGGATGACAGGCCGATGGTGAGCACTGTATTCAACAGAGTGTAGGATGACAGGCCAATGGTGAGCACTGTATTGCACATGGGGGAGGATGACAGGCCGATGGTGAGCACTGTTGAGGAGAGGGGAGGTTGACTGGCCGATAGTGAGCACTGTATTGCGCAGAGTGGAGGATGTCAGGCTGATGGTGAGCACTGTTGAGGAGAGGGGAGAATGACAGGCCGATGGTGAGCACTGTTGAGGGGAGGGGAGGATGACAGGCCAATGGTGACCACTGTTGAGGGGAGGGGAGGATGACAGGCTGATGGTGAGCACTGTTGAGGGGAGGGGAGAATGACAGGCTCATGGTGAGCACTGTTGAGGGGAGGGGAGGATGACAGGCCGATGGTGAGCACTGTTGAGGAGAGGGGAGGATGACAGGCCGAAGGTGAGCACTGTTGAGGGGAGGGGAGGATGACAGGCCGATGGTGAGCACTGTTGAGGGGAGGGGAGGATGACAGGCTGATGGTGAGCACTGTTGAGGGGAGGGGAGGATGACAGGCCAATGGCGAGCACTGTATTGCACAGAGGGGAGGATGACAGGACGATGGTGAGCACTGTATTGCACAGAGGGGAGGATGACAGGCCGATGGTGAGCACTGTTGAGGGTAGGTGAGTATGACAGGACGATGGTGAGCATAGTTGAGGGGAGGGGAGGATGACAGGCAGATGGTGAGCACTGTTGAGGGGAGGGGAGGATGACAGGCCGATGGTGAGCACTGTATTGCACAGTAGGATGACAGGCCAATGGTGAGCACTGTATTGCACATGGGGGAGGATGACAGGCCGATGGTGAGCACTGTTGAGGAGAGGGGAGGTTGACAGGCCGATGGTGAGCACTGTATTGCGCAGAGTGGAGGATGTCAGGCTGATGGTGAGCACTGTTAAGGAGAGGGGAGAATGACAGGCCGATGGTGAGCACTGTTGAGGGGAGGGGAGGATGACAGGCCGATGGTGAGCACTGTTGAGGGGAGGGGAGGATGACAGGCTGATGGTGAGCACTGTTGAGGGGAGGGGAGAATGACAGGCCAATGGTGAGCACTGTTGAGGGGAGGGGAGGATGACAGGCCGATGGTGAGCACTGTTGAGGGGAGGGGAGGATGTCAGGTTGATGGTGAGCACTGTTCAGGGGAGGGGAGGATAACAGGCTGATGGTGAGCATTGTATTGAACAGAGGGGAGTATGACAGGCTGATGGTGAGTACTGATGAGGGGAGTGGAAAATGACAGGCCAATGGAATGCACTGTTGAGGGGAGGGGAGGATGACAGGCCGACGGTGAGCACTGTATTGCACAGAGGGGAGTAAGACAGGCTGATGGTGAGCACTGCAGAGGGGAAGGGAGGATGACAGGCCGATGGTGAGCACTGTTGAGGAGAGCGAAGGAGGCCAGGCCGATGGTGAGCACGTTGAGGGGAGGGGAGGAGGCTAGGCTGATGGTGAGCACTATTCAGGGGAGGGGAGGATGACATGCTGATGGGAGCACTGTTCAGGGGAGGGGAGGATGACCGACCGATGGTGAGCACTGCTGAAGGCAGGTGAGGATGACAGGCCGACGGTGAGCACTGTATTGCACAGAGGGGAGTATGACAGGCTGATGGTGAGCACTGTTGAGGGGAGGGGGGAATGACAGGCTGATGTCGAGCACTGTATTGCACAGAGGGGAGGATGACAGGCCGATGGTGAGCACTGCATTGCACAGAGTGTAGGATGACAGGCCGATGGTGAGCACTGTTGAGGAGAGGGGAGGATGACAGGCCGATGGTGAGCACTGTTGAGGAGAGGGTAGGATGACAGGCTGATGGTGAGCACTGTTGAGCGGAGGGGAGAATGACAGGCTGATGGTGAGCACTGTTGAGGAGAGGGGAGGATGACAGGCCGATGGTGAGCACTGTTGAGCGGAGGGGAGAATGACAGGCTGATGGTGAGCACTGTTGAGGAGAGGGGAGGATGACAGGCTGATGGTGAGCACTGTTGAGCGGAGGGGAGAATGACAGGCCGATGGCGAGCGCTGTATTGCACAGAGGGGAGGATGACAGGCCGATGGTGAGCACAGTTGAGGAGAGGGGAGGATGACAGGCCGATGGTGAGCACTGTTGAGGAGAGGGTAGGATGACAGGCTGATGGTGAGCACTGTTGAGCGGAGGGGAGAATGACAGGCTGATGGTGAGCACTGTTGAGGAGAGGGGAGGATGACAGGCCGATGGTGAGCACTGTTGAGCGGAGGGGAGAATGACAGGCTGATGGTGAGCACTGTTGAGGAGAGGGGAGGATGACAGGCTGATGGTGAGCACTGTTGAGCGGAGGGGAGAATGACAGGCCGATGGCGAGCGCTGTATTGCACAGAGGGGAGGATGACAGGCCGATGGTGAGCACTGCATTGCACAGAGGGGAGGATGACAGGCCGATCGTGAGCACTGTTGAGGAGAGGGGAGCATGTCAGGCTGATGGCGAGCACGGTTGAGGAGAGGGGAGAATGACAGGCCGATGGTGAGCACTGTTGAGGGGAGGGGAGGATGACAGGTGGATGGTGAGCACTGTTGAGGGGAGGGGAGGATGACAGGCTGATGGTGAGCACATTTGAGGGGAGGGGAGGAGGCCAGGCCGATGGAGAGCACTGTTGAGGGGAGGGGAGTATGTCAGGCCGATGGTGAACTCTGTTGAGGAGAGGGCAGGATGACAGGCTGATGGTGAGCACTGTTGAGGAGAGGGGAGAATGACAGGCCGATGGTGAGCACTGTTGAGGGGAGGGGAGGATGACAGGCCGATGGTGAACACTGTTGAGGAGAGGGCAGGATGACAGGCTGATGGTGAGCACTGTTGAGGGGAGGGGAGGATGACAGGCTGATGGTGAGCACTGTTGAGGGGTGGGGAGGAGGCCGGCTGATGGTGAGCACTGTTGAGGGGAGGGGGGAATGACAGGCTGATGTCGAGCACTGTATTGCACAGAGGGGAGGATGACAGGCCGATGGTGAGCACTGCATTGCACAGAGTGTAGGATGACAGGCCGATGGTGAGCACTGTTGAGGAGAGGGGAGGATGACAGGCCGAAGGTGAGCACTGTATTGTGCAGAGTGGAGGATGTCAGGCTGATGGTGAGCACTGTTGAGGAGAGGGGAGAATGACAGGCCGATGGTGAGCACTGTTGAGGGGAGGGGAGGATGACAGGCTGATGGTGAGCACTGTTGAGGGGAGGAGAGGATGACAGGCTGATGGTGAGCACTGTTGAGGGGAGGGGAGGATGACAGGCCAATGGCGAGCACTGTATTGCACAGAGGGGAGGATGACAGGACGATGGTGAGCACTGTATTGCACAGAGGGGAGGATGACAGGCCGATGGTGAGCACTGTTGAGGGTAGGTGAGTATGACAGGACGATGGTGAGCATAGTTGAGGGGAGGGGAGGATGACAGGCAGATGGTGAGCACTGTTGAGGAGAGGGGAGGATGACAGGCCGATGGTGAGCACTGTATTGCGCAGAGTGGAGGATGTCAGGCTGATGGTGAGCACTGTTGAGGAGAGGGGAGAATGACAGGCCGATGGTGAGCACTGTTGAGGGGAGGGGAGGATGACAGGCCGATGGTGAGCACTGTTGAGGGGAGGGGAGGATGACAGGCTGATGGTGAGCACTGTTGAGGGGAGGGGAGAATGACAGGCCAATGGTGAGCACTGTTGAGGGGAGGGGAGGATGACAGGCCGATGGTGAGCACTGTTGAGGAGAGGGGAGGATGACAGGCCGATGGTGAGCACTGTTGAGGAGAGGGGAGGATGACAGGCTGATGGTGAGCACTGTTGAGCGGAGGGGAGAATGACAGGCTGATGGTGAGCACTGTTGAGGAGAGGGGAGGATGACAGGCCGATGGTGAGCACTGTTGAGCGGAGGGGAGAATGACAGGCTGATGGTGAGCACTGTTGAGGAGAGGGGAGGATGACAGGCTGATGGTGAGCACTGTTGAGCGGAGGGGAGAATGACAGGCCGATGGCGAGCGCTGTATTGCACAGAGGGGAGGATGACAGGCCGATGGTGAGCACTGCATTGCACAGAGGGGAGGATGACAGGCCAATGGTGAGCACTGTATTGCACATGGGGGAGGATGACAGGCCGATGGTGAGCACTGTATTGCGCAGAGTGGAGGATGTCAGGCTGATGGTGAGCACTGTTGAGGAGAGGGGAGAATGACAGGCCGATGGTGAGCACTGTTGAGGGGAGGGGAGGATGACAGGCCGATGGTGAGCACTGTTGAGGGGAGGGGAGGATGACAGGCTGATGGTGAGCACTGTTGAGGGGAGGGGAGAATGACAGGCCAATGGTGAGCACTGTTGAGGGGAAGGGAGGATGACAGGCCGATGGTGAGCACTGTTGAGGGGAGGGGAGGATGTCAGGTTGATGGTGAGCACTGTTCAGGGGAGGGGAGGATAACAGGCTGATGGTGAGCATTGTATTGAACAGAGGGGAGTATGACAGGCTGATGGTGAGTACTGATGAGGGGAGTGGAAAATGACAGGCCAATGGAATGCACTGTTGAGGGGAGGGGAGGATGACAGGCCGACGGTGAGCACTGTATTGCACAGAGGGGAGTAAGACAGGCTGATGGTGAGCACTGCAGAGGGGAAGGGAGGATGACAGGCCGATGGTGAGCACTGTTGAGGAGAGCGAAGGAGGCCAGGCCGATGGTGAGCACGTTGAGGGGAGGGGAGGAGGCTAGGCTGATGGTGAGCACTATTCAGGGGAGGGGAGGATGACATGCTGATGGGAGCACTGTTCAGGGGAGGGGAGGATGACCGACCGATGGTGAGCACTGCTGAAGGCAGGTGAGGATGACAGGCCAACGGTGAGCACTGTATTGCACAGAGGGGAGTATGACAGGCTGATGGTGAGCACTGTTGAGGGGAGGGGGGAATGACAGGCTGATGTCGAGCACTGTATTGCACAGAGGGGAGGATGACAGGCCGATGGTGAGCACTGCATTGCACAGAGTGTAGGATGACAGGCCGATGGTGAGCACTGTTGAGGAGAGGGGAGGATGACAGGCCGATGGTGAGCACTGTTGAGGAGAGGGTAGGATGACAGGCTGATGGTGAGCACTGTTGAGCGGAGGGGAGAATGACAGGCTGATGGTGAGCACTGTTGAGGAGAGGGGAGGATGACAGGCCGATGGTGAGCACTGTTGAGCGGAGGGGAGAATGACAGGCTGATGGTGAGCACTGTTGAGGAGAGGGGAGGATGACAGGCTGATGGTGAGCACTGTTGAGCGGAGGGGAGAATGACAGGCCGATGGCGAGCGCTGTATTGCACAGAGGGGAGGATGACAGGCCGATGGTGAGCACTGCATTGCACAGAGGGGAGGATGACAGGCCGATGGTGAGCACTGTTGAGGAGAGGGGAGCATGTCAGGCTGATGGCGAGCACGGTTGAGGAGAGGGGAGAATGACAGGCCGATGGTGAGCACTGTTGAGGGGAGGGGAGGATGACAGGTGGATGGTGAGCACTGTTGAGGGGAGGGGAGGATGACAGGCTGATGGTGAGCACATTTGAGGGGAGGGGAGGAGGCCAGGCCGATGGAGAGCACTGTTGAGGGGAGGGGAGTATGTCAGGCCGATGGTGAACTCTGTTGAGGAGAGGGCAGGATGACAGGCTGATGGTGAGCACTGTTGAGGAGAGGGGAGAATGACAGGCCGATGGTGAGCACTGTTGAGGGGAGGGGAGGATGACAGGCCGATGGTGAACACTGTTGAGGAGAGGGCAGGATGACAGGCTGATGGTGAGCACTGTTGAGGGGAGGGGAGGATGACAGGCTGATGGTGAGCACTGTTGAGCGGAGGGGAGAATGACAGGCTGATGGTGAGCACTGTTGAGGAGAGGGGAGGATGACAGGCCGATGGTGAGCACTGTTGAGCGGAGGGGAGAATGACAGGCTGATGGTGAGCACTGTTGAGGAGAGGGGAGGATGACAGGCCGATGGTGAGCACTGTTGAGGAGAGGGGAGGATGACAGGCTGATGGTGAGCACTGTTGAGCGGAGGGGAGAATGACAGGCTGATGGTGAGCACTGTTGAGGAGAGGGGAGGATGACAGGCCGATGGTGAGCACTGTTGAGCGGAGGGGAGAATGACAGGCTGATGGTGAGCACTGTTGAGGAGAGGGGAGGATGACAGGCTGATGGTGAGCACTGTTGAGCGGAGGGGAGAATGACAGGCCGATGGCGAGCGCTGTATTGCACAGAGGGGAGGATGACAGGCCGATGGTGAGCACTGCATTGCACAGAGGGGAGGATGACAGGCCAATGGTGAGCACTGTATTGCACATGGGGGAGGATGACAGGCCGATGGTGAGCACTGTATTGCGCAGAGTGGAGGATGTCAGGCTGATGGTGAGCACTGTTGAGGAGAGGGGAGAATGACAGGCCGATGGTGAGCACTGTTGAGGGGAGGTGAGGATGACAGGACAATGGTGAGCATAGTTGAGGGGAGGGGAGGATGACAGGCAGATGGTGAGCACTGTTGAGGGGAGGGGAGGATGACAGGATAATGGTGAGCACTGTAGAGGGGAGTGGAGTAGGACAGGCCGATTGTGAGCACTGTATTGCACAGAGGGGAGGATGACAGGCCGATGGTAAGCATTGTTGAAGGGAGGGGAGGAGGACAGGCCGAAGGTGAGCACTGCATTGCACAGAGGGGAGGAGGACAGGCTGATGGTGAACACTGTTGAGGAGTGGGATGGAGGCCAGGCAGATGGTGAGCACTTTTGAGGGGAGGGGAGGATGAAAGGCCGATGGTGAGCACCGTTAAGGGGAGGGGAGGATGACAGGCCAATGGTGAGCACTGTATTGCACAGAAGGGAGGATGACAGGCTGATGGTGAGCACTGTTGAGCGGTGGGGAGGAGGTCATGCCGATGGTGAGCACTGTTGAGGGGAGGGGAGAATGTCAGGCCGATGGTGAGCACTGTTGAGGGGAGGGGAGAACAACAGGCTGATGGTGAGCACTGTTGAGGAGAGGGGAGAATGACTGGCCGATGGTGAGCACTGTTGAGGGGAGGGTAGGATGACAGGTGGATGGTGAGCACTGTTGAGGGGAGGGGAGGATGACAGGCTGATGGTGAGCATTGTTGATGGGAGGGGAGGAGGCCAGGGCGATGGTGAGCACTGTTGAGGGGAGGGGAGTATGTCAGGCCGATGGTGAACTCTGTTGAGGAGAGGGCAGGATGACAGGCTGATGTTGAGCACTGTTGAGGAGAGGGGAGGAGGCCAGGCCAATGGTGAGCACTGTTGAGAGGAGGGGAGGATGACAGACCGATGGTGAGCACTGTTGAGAGGAGGGGAGGATGACAGGCTGATGGTGAGCACTGTTGAGGGGAGGGGAGGAGGCCAGGCCGATGGTGAGCACTGTTGAGGGGAGGGGAGTATGTCAGGCCGATGGTGAACTCTGTTGAGGAGAGGGCAGGATGACAGGCTGATGGTGAGCACTGTTGAGGGGAGGGGAGGATGACAGGCTGATGGTGAGCACTGTTGAGGGGTGGGGAGGAGACCAGGCCGATGGTGAGCACTGCTGAGGGGAGGGGGGAATGACAGTCTGATGGCGAGCACTGTATTGCACAGAGGGGAGCATGACAGGCTGATGGTGAGCACTGTTGAGGAGAGGGGAGAATGACAGGCCGATGGTGAGCACTGTTGAGGGGAGGGGAGGATGACAGGTGGATGGTGAGCATTGTTGAGGGGAGTGGAGGATGACAGGCTGATGGTGAGCACAGTTGAGGGGAGGGGAGGAGGCCAGGCCGATGGAGAGCACTGTTGAGGGGAGGGGAGTATGTCAGGCCGATGGTGAACTCTGTTGAGGAGAGGGCAGGATGACAGGCTGATGGTGAGCACTGTTGAGGAGAGGGGAGAATGACAGGCCGATGGTGAGCACTGTTGAGGGGAGGGGAGGATGACAGGCCGATGGTGAACACTGTTGAGGAGAGGGCAGGATGACAGGCTGATGGTGAGCACTGTTGAGGGGAGGGGAGGATGACAGGCTGATGGTGAGCACTGTTGAGGGGTGGGGGAGGAGGCCGGCTGATGGTGAGCACTGTTGAGGGGAGGGGAGAATGACAGGCTGATGTCGAGCACTGTATTGCACAGAGTGTAGGATGACAGGCCGATGGTGAGCACTGTTGAGGAGAGGGGAGGATGACAGGCCGAAGGTGAGCACTGTATTGTGCAGAGTGGAGGATGTCAGGCTGATGGTGAGCACTGTTGAGGAGAGGGGAGAATGACAGGCCGATGGTGAGCACTGTTGAGGGGAGGGGAGGATGACAGGCTGATGGTGAGCACTGTTGAGGGGAGGAGAGGATGACAGGCTGATGGTGAGCACTGTTGAGGGGAGGGGAGGATGACAGGCCAATGGCGAGCACTGTATTGCACAGAGGGGAGGATGACAGGACGATGGTGAGCACTGTATTGCACAGAGGGGAGGATGACAGGCCGATGGTGAGCACTGTTGAGGGTAGGTGAGTATGACAGGACGATGGTGAGCATAGTTGAGGGGAGGGGAGGATGACAGGCAGATGGTGAGCACTGTTGAGGAGAGGGGAGGATGACAGGCCGATGGTGAGCACTGTATTGCGCAGAGTGGAGAATGACAGGCCGATGGTGAGCACTGTTGAGGGGAGGGGAGGATGACAGGCCGATGGTGAGCACTGTTGAGGGGAGGGGAGGATGACAGGCTGATGGTGAGCACTGTTGAGGGGAGGGGAGAATGACAGGCCAATGGTGAGCACTGTTGAGGTGAGGGGAGGATGACAGGCCGATGGTGAGCACTGTTGAGGAGAGGGGAGGATGACAGGCCGATGGTGAGCACTGTTGAGGAGAGGGGAGGATGACAGGCTGATGGTGAGCACTGTTGAGCGGAGGGGAGAATGACAGGCTGATGGTGAGCACTGTTGAGGAGAGGGGAGGATGACAGGCCGATGGTGAGCACTGTTGAGCGGAGGGGAGAATGACAGGCTGATGGTGAGCACTGTTGAGGAGAGGGGAGGATGACAGGCTGATGGTGAGCACTGTTGAGCGGAGGGGAGAATGACAGGCCGATGGCGAGCGCTGTATTGCACAGAGGGGAGGATGACAGGCCGATGGTGAGCACTGCATTGCACAGAGGGGAGGATGACAGGCCAATGGTGAGCACTGTATTGCACATGGGGGAGGATGACAGGCCGATGGTGAGCACTGTATTGCGCAGAGTGGAGGATGTCAGGCTGATGGTGAGCACTGTTGAGGAGAGGGGGAGAATGACAGGCCGATGGTGAGCACTGTTGAGGGGAGGTGAGGATGACAGGACAATGGTGAGCATAGTTGAGGGGAGGGGAGGATGACAGGCAGATGGTGAGCACTGTTGAGGGGAGGGGAGGATGACAGGATAATGGTGAGCACTGTAGAGGGGAGTGGAGTAGGACAGGCCGATTGTGAGCACTGTATTGCACAGAGGGGAGGATGACAGGCCGATGGTAAGCATTGTTGAAGGGAGGGGAGGAGGACAGGCCGAAGGTGAGCACTGCATTGCACAGAGGGGAGGAGGACAGGCAGATGGTGAACACTGTTGAGGAGAGGGATGGAGGCCAGGCAGATGGTGAGCACTTTTGAGGGGAGGGGAGGATGAAAGGCCGATGGTGAGCACCGTTAAGGGGAGGGGAGGATGACAGGCCAATGGTGAGCACTGTATTGCACAGAAGGGAGGATGACAGGCTGATGGTGAGCACTGTTGAGCGGTGGGGAGGAGGTCATGCCGATGGTGAGCACTGTTGAGGGGAGGGGAGAATGTCAGGCCGATGGTGAGCACTGTTGAGGGGAGGGGAGAACAACAGGCTGATGGTGAGCACTGTTGAGGAGAGGGGAGAATGACTGGCCGATGGTGAGCACTGTTGAGGGGAGGGTAGGATGACAGGTGGATGGTGAGCACTGTTGAGGGGAGGGGAGGATGACAGGCTGATGGTGAGCATTGTTGAGGGGGAGGGGAGGAGGCCAGGGCGATGGTGAGCACTGTTGAGGGGAGGGGAGTATGTCAGGCCGATGGTGAACTCTGTTGAGGAGAGGGCAGGATGACAGGCTGATGTTGAGCACTGTTGAGGAGAGGGGAGGAGGCCAGGCCGATGGTGAGCACTGTTGAGAGGAGGGGAGGATGACAGACCGATGGTGAGCACTGTTGAGGGGAGGGGAGGATGACAGGCTGATGGTGAGCACTGTTGAGGGGAGGGGAGGAGGCCAGGCCGATGGTGAGCACTGTTGAGGGGAGGGGAGTATGTCAGGCCGATGGTGAACTCTGTTGAGGAGAGGGCAGGATGACAGGCTGATGGTGAGCACTGTTGAGGGGAGGGGAGGATGACAGGCTGATGGTGAGCACTGTTGAGGGGTGGGGAGGAGACCAGGCCGATGGTGAGCACTGCTGAGGGGAGGGGGGAATGACAGTCTGATGGCGAGCACTGTATTGCACAGAGGGGAGCATGACAGGCTGATGGTGAGCACTGTTGAGGAGAGGGGAGGATGACAGGCCGATGGTGAGCACTGTATTGCACAGGGGGGAGGATGACAGGCCGATGGTGAGCACTGTTGACGAGAGGGGAGGATGACAGGCCGATGGTGAGCACTGTTGAGGGGAGGGGAGGATGACAGGTGGATGGTGAGCATTGTTGAGGGGAGTGGAGGATGACAGGCTGATGGTGAGCACAGTTGAGGGGAGGGGAGGAGGCCAGGCCGATGGAGAGCACTGTTGAGGGGAGGGGAGTATGTCAGGCCGATGGTGAACTCTGTTGAGGAGAGGGCAGGATGACAGGCTGATGGTGAGCACTGTTGAGGAGAGGGGAGAATGACAGGCCGATGGTGAGCACTGTTGAGGGGAGGGGAGGATGACAGGCCGATGGTGAACACTGTTGAGGAGAGGGCAGGATGACAGGCTGATGGTGAGCACTGTTGAGGGGAGGGGAGGATGACAGGCTGATGGTGAGCACTGTTGAGGGGTGGGGAGGAGGCCGGCTGATGGTGAGCACTGTTGAGGGGAGGGGGGAATGACAGGCTGATGTCGAGCACTGTATTGCACAGAGAGGAGCATGACAGGCTGATGGTGAGCACTGTTGAGGAGAGGGGAGAATGACAGGCCGATGGTGAGCACTGTTGAGGGGAGGGGAGGATGACAGGTGGATGGTGAACTCTGTTGAGGAGAGGGCAGGATGACAGGCTGATGGTGAGCACTGTTGAGGGGAGGGGAGGATGACAGGCCGATGGTGAGCACTGTTGAGGGGAGGGGAGGAGGCCAGGGCGATGGTGAGCACTGTTGAGGGGAGGGGAGTATGTCAGGCCGATGGTGAACTCTGTTGAGGAGAGGGCAGGATGACAGGCTGATGTTGAGCACTGTTGAGGAGAGGGGAGGAGGCCAGGCCGATGGTGAGCAGTGTTGAGAGGAGGGGAGGATGACAGACCGATGGTGAGCACTGTTGAGGGGAGGGGAGGATGACAGGCTGATGGTGAGCACTGTTGAGGGGAGGGGAGGAGGCCAGGCCGATGGTGAGCACTGTTGAGGGGAGGGGAGTATGTCAGGCCGATGGTGAACTCTGTTGAGGAGAGGGCAGGATGACAGGCTGATGGTGAGCACTGTTGAGGGGAGGGGAGGATGACAGGCTGATGGTGAGCACTGTTGAGGGGTGGGGAGGAGACCAGGCCGATGGTGAGCACTGCTGAGGGGAGGGGGGAATGACAGTCTGATGGCGAGCACTGTATTGCACAGAGGGGAGCATGACAGGCTGATGGTGAGCACTGTTGAGGAGAGGGGAGAATGACAGGCCGATGGTGAGCACTGTTGAGGGGAGGGGAGGATGACAGGTGGATGGTGAGCATTGTTGAGGGGAGTGGAGGATGACAGGCTGATGGTGAGCACAGTTGAGGGGAGGGGAGGAGGCCAGGCCGATGGAGAGCACTGTTGAGGGGAGGGGAGTATGTCAGGCCGATGGTGAACTCTGTTGAGGAGAGGGCAGGATGACAGGCTGATGGTGAGCACTGTTGAGGAGAGGGGAGAATGACAGGCCGATGGTGAGCACTGTTGAGGGGAGGGGAGGATGACAGGCAGATGGTGAACACTGTTGAGGAGAGGGCAGGATGACAGGCTGATGGTGAGCACTGTTGAGGGGAGGGCAGGATGACAGGCTGATGGTGAGCACTGTTGAGGGGTGGGGAGGAGGCCGGCTGATGGTGAGCACTGTTGAGGGGAGGGGGGAATGACAGGCTGATGTCGAGCACTGTATTGCACAGAGGGGAGGATGACAGGCCGATGGTGAGCACTGCATTGCACAGAGTGTAGGATGACAGGCCGATGGTGAGCACTGTTGAGGAGAGGGGAGGATGACAGGGCCGAAGGTGAGCACTGTATTGTGCAGAGTGGAGGATGTCAGGCTGATGGTGAACTCTGTTGAGGAGAGGGCAGGATGACAGGCTGATGTTGAGCACTGTTGAGGAGAGGGGAGGAGGCCAGGCCGATGGTGAGCACTGTTGAGAGGAGGGGAGTATGACAGACCGATGGTGAGCACTGTTGAGGGGAGGGGAGGATGACAGGCTGATGGTGAGCACTGTTGAGGGGAGGGGAGGAGGCCAGGCCGATGGTGAGCACTGTTGAGGGGAGGGGAGTATGTCAG
The DNA here is from genome assembly GCF_030144855.1 of Hypanus sabinus. NCBI lineage: Eukaryota > Metazoa > Chordata > Chondrichthyes > Myliobatiformes > Dasyatidae > Hypanus > Hypanus sabinus. The sequence continues at coordinate 118,975,657 of NC_082708.1, forward strand.
GCCGATGGTGAACTCTGTTGAGGAGAGGGCAGGATGACAGGCTGATGGTGAGCACTGTTGAGGGGAGGGGAGGATGACAGGCTGATGGTGAGCACTGTTGAGGGGTGGGGAGGAGACCAGGCCGATGGTGAGCACTGCTGAGGGGAGGGGGGAATGACAGTCTGATGGCGAGCACTGTATTGCACAGAGGGGAGCATGACAGGCTGATGGTGAGCACTGTTGAGGAGAGGGGAGAATGACAGGCCGATGGTGAGCACTGTTGAGGGGAGGTGAGGATGACAGGACAATGGTGAGCATAGTTGAGGGGAGGGGAGGATGACAGGCAGATGGTGAGCACTGTTGAGGGGAGGGGAGGATGACAGGATAATGGTGAGCACTGTAGAGGGGAGTGGAGTAGGACAGGCCGATTGTGAGCACTGTATTGCACAGAGGGGAGGATGACAGGCCGATGGTAAGCATTGTTGAAGGGAGGGGAGGAGGACAGGCCGAAGGTGAGCACTGCATTGCACAGAGGGGAGGAGGACAGGCTGATGCTGAACACTGTTGAGGAGAGGGATGGAGGCCAGGCAGATGGTGAGCACTTTTGAGGGGAGGGGAGGATGAAAGGCCGATGGTGAGCACCGTTAAGGGGAGGGGAGGATGACAGGCCAATGGTGAGCACTGTATTGCACAGAAGGGAGGATGACAGGCTGATGGTGAGCACTGTTGAGCGGTGGGGAGGAGGTCATGCCGATGGTGAGCACTGTTGAGGGGAGGGGAGAATGTCAGGCCGATGGTGAGCACTGTTGAGGGGAGGGGAGAACAACAGGCTGATGGTGAGCACTGTTGAGGAGAGGGGAGAATGACTGGCCGATGGTGAGCACTGTTGAGGGGAGGGTAGGATGACAGGTGGATGGTGAGCACTGTTGAGGGGAGGGGAGGATGACAGGCTGATGGTGAGCATTGTTGAGGGGAGGGGAGTATGTCAGGCCGATGGTGAACTCTGTTGAGGAGAGGGCAGGATGACAGGCTGATGTTGAGCACTGTTGAGGAGAGGGGAGGAGGCCAGGCCGATGGTGAGCACTGTTGAGAGGAGGGGAGGATGACAGACCGATGGTGAGCACTGTTGAGGGGAGGGGAGGATGACAGGCTGATGGTGAGCACTGTTGAGGGGAGGGGAGGAGGCCAGGCCGATGGTGAGCACTGTTGAGGGGAGGGGAGTATGTCAGGCCGATGGTGAACTCTGTTGAGGAGAGGGCAGGATGACAGGCTGATGGTGAGCACTGTTGAGGGGAGGGGAGGATGACAGGCTGATGGTGAGCACTGTTGAGGGGTGGGGAGGAGACCAGGCCGATGGTGAGCACTGCTGAGGGGAGGGGGGAATGACAGTCTGATGGCGAGCACTGTATTGCACAGAGGGGAGCATGACAGGCTGATGGTGAGCACTGTTGAGGAGAGGGGAGAATGACAGGCCGATGGTGAGCACTGTTGAGGGGAGGGGAGGATGACAGGCCTATGGTGAGCACTGTTGAGGGGAGGGGAGGATGACAGGCTGATGGTGAGCACTGTTGAGGGGAGGGGAGAATGACAGGCCGATGGCGAGCGCTGTATTGCACAGAGGGGAGGATGACAGGTCGATGGTGAGCACTGTATTGCACAGAGGGTAGGATGACAGGCCAATGGTGAGCACTGTAATGCACGGGGGGAGGATGACAGGCCGATGGTGAGCACTGTTGAGGAGAGGGGAGGACGACAGGCCGATGGTGAGCACTGTTGAGGGGAGGGGAGGATGACAGGCCGATGGTGAGCACTGTTGAGGGGAGGGGAGGATGACAGGCTGATGGTGAGCACTGTTGAGGGGAGGGGAGAATGACAGGCCGATGGCAAGCACTGTATTGCACAGAGGGGAGGATGACAGGCCGATGGTGAGCACTGTATTGCACAGAGGGGAGGATGACAGGCCGATGGTGAGCACTGTTGAGGGGAGGTGAGGATGACAGGACGATGGTGAGCACTGTTGAGGAGAGGGGAGGATGACAGGCCGATGGTGAGCACTGTTGAGGGGAGGGGAGAATGACAGGCTGATGGTGAGCACTGTTGAGGAGAGGGGAGGATGACAGGCTGATGGTGAGCACTGTTGAGGGGAGGGGAGAATGACAGGCTGATGGTGAGCACTGTTGAGGAGAGGGGAGGATGACAGGCCGATGGTGAGCACTGTATTGCACAGAGGGGAGTATGACAGGCCGATGGTGAGCACTGTTGAGGGGAGGGGAGAATGACAGGCTGATGGTGAGCACTGTTGAGGAGAGGGGAGGATGACAGGCCGATGGTGAGCACTGTTGAGGAGAGGGTAGGATGACAGGCTGATGGTGAGCACTGTTGAGCGGAGGGGAGAATGACAGGCTGATGGTGAGCACTGTTGAGGAGAGGGGAGGATGACAGGCCGATGGTGAGCACTGTTGAGCGGAGGGGAGAATGACAGGCTGATGGTGAGCACTGTTGAGGAGAGGCGAGGATGACAGGCTGATGGTGAGCACTGTTGAGCGGAGGGGAGAATGACAGGCCGATGGCGAGCGCTGTATTGCACAGGAGGGGAGGATGACAGGCCGATGGTGAGCACTGCATTGCACAGAGGGGAGGATGACAGGCCGATGGTGAGCACTGTTGAGGAGAGGGGAGGATGTCAGGCTGATGGCGAGCACTGTTGAGGAGAGGGGAGAATGACAGGCCGATGGTGAGCACTGTTGAGGGGAGGGGGAGGATGACAGGTGGATGGTGAGCACTGTTGAGGGGAGGGGAGGATGACAGGCTGATGGTGAGCACAGTTGAGGGGAGGGGGAGGAGGCCAGGCCGATGGTGAGCACTGTTGAGGGGAGGGGAGTATGTCAGGCCGATGGTGAACTGTTGAGGAGAGGGCAGGATGACAGGCTGATGGTGAGCACTGTTGAGGGGAGGGGAGGATGACAGGCTGATGGTGAGCACTGTTGAGGGGTGGGGAGGAGACCAGGCCGATGGTGAGCACTGCTGAGGGGAGGGGGGAATGACAGTCTGATGGCGAGCACTGTATTGCACAGAGGGGAGCATGACAGGCTGATGGTGAGCACTGTTGAGGAGAGGGGAGAATGACAGGCCGATGGTGAGCACTGTTGAGGGGAGGGGAGGATGACAGGCCTATGGTGAGCACTGTTGAGGGGAGGGGAGGATGACAGGCTGATGGTGAGCACTGTTGAGGGGGAGGGGAGAATGACAGGCCGATGGCGAGCGCTGTATTGCACAGAGGGGGAGGATGACAGGCCGATGGTGAGCACTGTATTGCACAGAGGTTAGGATGACAGGCCAATGGTGAGCACTGTAATGCACGGGGGAGGGATGACAGGCCCGATGGTGAGCACTGTTGAGGAGAGGGGAGGACGACAGGCCGATGGTGAGCACTGTTGAGGGGAGGGGAGGATGACAGGCCGATGGTGAGCACTGTTGAGGGGAGGGGAGGATGACAGGCTGATGGTGAGCACTGTTGAGGGGAGGGGAGAATGACAGGCCGATGGCAAGCACTGTATTGCACAGAGGGGAGGATGACAGGCCGATGGTGAGCACTGTATTGCACAGAGGGGAGGATGACAGGCCGATGGTGAGCACTGTTGAGGGGAGGTGAGGATGACAGGACGATGGTGAGCACTGTTGAGGAGAGGGGAGGATGACAGGCCGATGGTGAGCACTGTTGAGGGGAGGGGAGAATGACAGGCTGATGGTGAGCACTGTTGAGGAGAGGGGAGGATGACAGGCTGATGGTGAGCACTGTTGAGGGGAGGGGGAGAATGACAGGCTGATGGTGAGCACTGTTGAGGAGAGGGGAGGGATGACAGGCCGATGGTGAGCACTGTATTGCACAGAGGGGAGTATGACAGGCCGATGGTGAGCACTGTTGAGGGGAGGGGAGAATGACAGGCTGATGGTGAGCACTGTTGAGGAGAGGGGAGGATGACAGGCCGATGGTGAGCACTGTTGAGGAGAGGGTAGGATGACAGGCTGATGGTGAGCACTGTTGAGCGGAGGGGAGAATGACAGGCTGATGGTGAGCACTGTTGAGGAGAGGGGAGGATGACAGGCCGATGGTGAGCACTGTTGAGCGGAGGGGAGAATGACAGGCTGATGGTGAGCACTGTTGAGGAGAGGGGAGGGATGACAGGCTGATGGTGAGCACTGTTGAGCGGAGGGGAGAATGACAGGCCGATGGCGAGCGCTGTATTGCACAGAGGGGAGGATGACAGGCCGATGGTGAGCACTGCATTGCACAGAGGGGAGGATGACAGGCCGATGGTGAGCACTGTTGAGGAGAGGGGAGGATGTCAGGCTGATTGGCGAGCACTGTTGAGGAGAGGGGAGAATGACAGGCCGATGGTGAGCACTGTTGAGGGGGAGGGGAGGATGACAGGTGGATGGTGAGCACTGTTGAGGGGAGGGGAGGATGACAGGCTGATGGTGAGCACAGTTGAGGGGAGGGGAGGAGGCCAGCCGATGGAGAGCACTGTTGAGGGGAGGGGAGTATGTCAGGCCGATGGTGAACTCTGTTGAGGAGAGGGCAGGATGACAGGCTGATGGTGAGCACTGTTGAGGAGAGGGGAGAATGACAGGCCGATGGTGAGCACTGTTGAGGGGAGGGGAGGATGACAGGCCGATGGTGAACACTGTTGAGGAGAGGGCAGGATGACAGGCTGATGGTGAGCACTGTTGAGGGGAGGGGAGGATGACAGGCTGATGGTGAGCACTGTTGAGGGGTGGGGAGGAGGCCGGCTGATGGTGAGCACTGTTGAGGGGAGGGGGGAATGACAGGCTGATGTCGAGCACTGTATTGCACAGAGGGGAGGATGACAGGCCGATGGTGAGCACTGCATTGCACAGAGTGTAGGATGACAGGCCGATGGTGAGCACTGTTGAGGAGAGGGGAGGATGACAGGCCGAAGGTGAGCACTGTATTGTGCAGAGTGGAGGATGTCAGGCTGATGGTGAGCACTGTTGAGGAGAGGGGAGAATGACAGGCCGATGGTGAGCACTGTTGAGGGGAGGGGAGGATGACAGGCCGATGGTGAGCACTGTTGAGGGGAGGAGAGGATGACAGGCTGATGGTGAGCACTGTTGAGGGGAGGGGAGGATGACAGGCCAATGGCGAGCACTGTATTGCACAGAGGGGAGGATGACAGGACGATGGTGAGCACTGTATTGCACAGAGGGGAGGATGACAGGCCGATGGTGAGCACTGTTGAGGGTAGGTGAGTATGACAGGACGATGGTGAGCATAGTTGAGGGGAGGGGAGGTTGACAGGCAGATGGTGAGCACTGTTGAGGAGAGGGGAGGATGACAGGCCGATGGTGAGCACTGTATTGCGCAGAGTGGAGGAAGTCAGGCTGATGGTGGAGCACTGTTGAGGAGAGGGGAGAATGACAGGCCGAGATGGTGAGCACTGTTGAGAGGAGGGGAGGATGACAGGCCGATGGTGAGGCACTGTTGAGGGGAGGGGAGGATGACAGGCTGATGGTGAGCACTGTTGAGGGGAGGGGAGAATGACAGGCCAATGGTGAGCACTGTTGAGGGGAGGGGAGGATGACAGCCGATGGTGAGCACTGTTGAGGGGAGGGGAGGATGTCAGGTTGATGGTGAGCACTGTTGAGGGGAGGGAAGAATGACAGGCTGATGGTGAGCACTGTTGAGGAGAGGGGAGGATGACAGGCCGATGGTGAGCACTGTTGAGGAGAGGGGAGGATGACAGGCTGATGGTGAGCACTGTTGAGCGGAGGGGAGAATGACAGGCTGATGGTGAGCACTGTTGAGGAGAGGGGAGGATGACAGGCCGATGGTGAGCACTGTTGAGCGGAGGGGAGAATGACAGGCTGATGGTGAGCACTGTTGAGGAGAGGGGAGGATGACAGGCCGATGGTGAGCACTGCATTGCACAGAGGGGAGGATGACAGGCCGATGGTGAGCACTGTTGAGGAGAGGGGAGGATGGTCAGGCTGATGGCGAGCACTGTTGAGGAGAGGGGAGAATGACAGGCCGATGGTGAGCACTGTTGAGGGGAGGGGAGGATGACAGGTGGATGGAGAGCACTGTTGAGGGGAGGGGAGTATGTCAGGCCGATGGTGAACTCTGTTGAGGAGAGGGCAGGATGACAGGCTGATGGTGAGCACTGTTGAGGAGGGGGGAGAATGACAGGCCGATGGTGAGCACTGTTGAGGGGAGGGGAGGATGACAGGCCGATGGGTGAACACTGTTGAGGAGAGGGCAGGATGACAGGCTGATGGTGAGCACTGTTGAGGGGAGGGGAGGATGACAGGCTGATGGTGAGCACTGTTGAGGGGTGGGGAGGAGGCCGGCTGATGGTGAGCACTGTTGAGGGGAGGGGGGAATGACAGGCTGATGTCGAGCACTGTATTGCACAGAGGGGAGGATGACAGGCCGATGGTGAGCACTGCATTGCACAGAGTGTAGGATGACAGGCCGATGGTGAGCACTGTTGAGGAGAGGGGAGGATGACAGGCCGAAGGTGAGCACTGTATTGTGCAGAGTGGAGGATGTCAGGCTGATGGTGAGCCCTGTTGAGGAGAGGGGAGAATGACAGGCTGATGTTGAGCACTGTTGAGGAGAGGGGAGGAGGACAGGCTGATGGTGAACACTGTTGAGGAGAGGGATGGAGGCCAGGCAGATGGTGAGCACTTTTGAGGGGAGGGGAGGATGAAAGGCCGATGGTGAGCACCGTTAAGGGGAGGGGAGGATGACAGGCCAATGGTGAGCACTGTATTGCACAGAAGGGAGGGATGACAGGCTGATGGTGAGCACTGTTGAGCGGTGGGGAGGAGGTCATGCCGATGGTGAGCACTGTTGAGGGGAGGGGGAGAATGTCAGGCCGATGGTGAGCACTGTTGAGGGGAGGGGAGAATGACAGGCTGATGGTGAGCACTGTTGAGGAGAGGGGAGGATGACAGGCCGATGGTGAGCACTGTTGAGGAGAGGGTAGGATGACAGGCTGATGGTGAGCACTGTTGAGCGGAGGGGAGAATGACAGGCTGATGGTGAGCACTGTTGAGGAGAGGGGAGGATGACAGGCCGATGGTGAGCACTGTTGAGCGGAGGGGAGAATGACAGGCTGATGGTGAGCACTGTTGAGGAGAGGGGAGGATGACAGGCTGATGGTGAGCACTGTTGAGCGGAGGGGAGAATGACAGGCCGATGGCGAGCGCTGTATTGCACAGAGGGGAGGATGACAGGCCGATGGTGAGCACTGCATTGCACAGAGGGGAGGATGACAGGCCGATGGTGAGCACTGTTGAGGAGAGGGGAGGATGTCAGGCTGATGGCGAGCACTGTTGAGGAGAGGGGAGAATGACAGGCCGATGGTGAGCACTGTTGAGGGGAGGGGAGGATGACAGGTGGATGGTGAGCACTGTTGAGGGGAGGGGAGGATGACAGGCTGATGGTGAGCACAGTTGAGGGGAGGGGAGGAGGGCCAGGCCGATGGAGAGCACTGTTGAGGGGAGGGGAGTATGTCAGGCCGATGGGTGAACTCTGTTGAGGAGAGGGCAGGATGACAGGCTGATGGTGAGCACTGTTGAGGAGAGGGGAGAATGACAGGCCAATGGTGAGCACTGTTGAGGGGAGGGGAGGATGACAGGCCGATGGTGAACACTGTTGAGGAGAGGGCAGGATGACAGGCTGATGGTGAGGACTGTTGAGGGGAGGGGGAGGATGACAGGCTGATGGTGAGCACTGTTGAGGGGTGGGGAGGAGGCCGGCTGATGGTGAGCACTGTTGAGGGGAGGGGGGAATGACAGGCTGATGTCGAGCACTGTATTGCACAGAGGGGAGGATGACAGGCCGATGGTGAGCACTGCATTGCACAGAGTGTAGGATGACAGGCCGATGGTGAGCACTGTTGAGGAGAGGGGAGGATGACAGGCCGAAGGTGAGCACTGTATGTGCAGAGTGGAGGATGTCAGGCTGATGGTGAGCACTGTTGAGGAGAGGGGAGAATGACAGGCCGATGCTGAGCACTGTGAGGGGAGGGGAGGATGACAGGCCGATGGTGAGCACTGTTGAGGGGAGGAGAGGATGACAGGCTGATGGTGAGCACTGTTGAGGGGAGGGGAGGATGACAGGCCAATGGCGAGCACTGTATTGCACAGAGGGGAGGATGACAGGACGATGGTGAGCACTGTATTGCACAGAGGGGAGGATGACAGGCCGATGGTGAGCACTGTTGAGGGTAGGTGAGTATGACAGGACGATGGTGAGCATAGTTGAGGGGGAGGGGAGGTTGACAGGCAGATGGTGAGCACTGTTGAGGAGAGGGGAGGATGACAGGCCGATGGTGAGCACTGTATTGCGCAGAGAGGAGGAAGTCAGGCTGATGGTGAGCACTGTTGAGGAGAGGGGAGAATGACAGGCCGATGGTGAGCACTGTTGAGAGGAGGGGAGGATGACAGGCCGATGGTGAGCACTGTTGAGGGGAGGGGAGGATGACAGGCTGATGGTGAGCACTGTTGAGGGGAGGGGAGAATGACAGGCCAATGGTGAGCACTGTTGAGGGGAGGGGAGGATGACAGGCCGATGGTGAGCACTGTTGAGGGGAGGGGAGGATGTCAGGTTGATGGTGAGCACTGTTGAGGGGAGGGGAGAATGACAGGCTGATGGTGAGCACTGTTGAGGAGAGGGGAGGATGACAGGCCGATGGTGAGCACTGTTGAGGAGAGGGGAGGATGACAGGCTGATGGTGAGCACTGTTGAGCGGAGGGGAGAATGACAGGCTGATGGTGAGCACTGTTGAGGAGAGGGGAGGATGACAGGCCGATGGTGAGCACTGTTGAGCGGAGGGGAGAATGACAGGCTGATGGTGAGCACTGTTGAGGAGAGGGGAGGATGACAGGCCGATGGTGAGCACTGCATTGCACAGAGGGGAGGATGACAGGCCGATGGTGAGCACTGTTGAGGAGAGGAGAGGATGTCAGGCTGATGGCGAGCACTGTTGAGGAGAGGGGAGAATGACAGGCCGATGGTGAGCACTGTTGAGGGGAGGGGAGGATGACAGGTGGATGGAGAGCACTGTTGAGGGGAGGGGAGTATGTCAGGCCGATGGTGAACTCTGTTGAGGAGAGGGCAGGATGACAGGCTGATGGTGAGCACTGTTGAGGAGAGGGGAGAATGACAGGCCGATGGTGAGCACTGTTGAGGGGAGGGGAGGATGACAGGCCGATGGTGAACACTGTTGAGGAGAGGGCAGGATGACAGGCTGATGGTGAGCACTGTTGAGGGGAGGGGAGGATGACAGGCTGATGGTGAGCACTGTTGAGGGGTGGGGAGGAGGCCGGCTGATGGTGAGCACTGTTGAGGGGAGGGGGGAATGACAGGCTGATGTCGAGCACTGTATTGCACAGAGGGGAGGATGACAGGCCGATGGTGAGCACTGCATTGCACAGAGTGTAGGATGACAGGCCGATGGTGAGCACTGTTGAGGAGAGGGGAGGATGACAGGCCGAAGGTGAGCACTGTATTGTGCAGAGTGGAGGATGTCAGGCTGATGGTGAGCACTGTTGAGGAGAGGGGAGAATGACAGGCTGATGTTGAGCACTGTTGAGGAGAGGGGAGGAGGACAGGCTGATGGTGAACACTGTTGAGGAGAGGGATGGAGGCCAGGCAGATGGTGAGCACTTTTGAGGGGAGGGGAGGATGAAAGGCCGATGGTGAGCACCGTTAAGGGGAGGGGAGGATGACAGGCCAATGGTGAGCACTGTATTGCACAGAAGGGAGGATGACAGGCTGATGGTGAGCACTGTTGAGCGGTGGGGAGGAGGTCATGCCGATGGTGAGCACTGTTGAGGGGAGGGGAGAATGTCAGGCCGATGGTGAGCACTGTTGAGGGGAGGGGAGAACAACAGGCTGATGGTGAGCACTGTTGAGGAGAGGGGAGAATGACTGGCCGATGGTGAGCACTGTTGAGGGGAGGGTAGGATGACAGGTGGATGGTGAGCACTGTTGAGGGGAGGGGAGGATGACAGGCTGATGGTGAGCATTGTTGAGGGGAGGGGAGGAGGCCAGGGCGATGGTGAGCACTGTTGAGGGGAGGGGAGTATGTCAGGCCGATGGTGAACTCTGTTGAGGAGAGGGCAGGATGACAGGCTGATGTTGAGCACTGTTGAGGAGAGGGGAGGAGGCCAGGCCGATGGTGAGCACTGTTGAGAGGAGGGGAGGATGACAGACCGATGGTGAGCACTGTTGAGGGGAGGGGAGGATGACAGGCTGATGGTGAGCACTGTTGAGGGGAGGGGAGGAGGCCAGGCCGATGGTGAGCACTGTTGAGGGGAGGGGAGTATGTCAGGCCGATGGTGAACTCTGTTGAGGAGAGGGCAGGATGACAGGCTGATGGTGAGCACTGTTGAGGGGAGGGGAGGATGACAGGCTGATGGTGAGCACTGTTGAGGGGTGGGGAGGAGACCAGGCCGATGGTGAGAACTGCTGAGGGGAGGGGGGAATGACAGTCTGATGGCGAGCACTGTATTGCACAGAGGGGAGCATGACAGGCTGATGGTGAGCACTGTTGAGGAGAGGGGAGAATGACAGGCCGATGGTGAGCACTGTTGAGGGGAGGGGAGGATGACAGGCCTATGGTGAGCACTGTTGAGGGGAGGGGAGGATGACAGGCTGATGGTGAGCACTGTTGAGGGGAGGGGAGAATGACAGGCCGATGGCGAGCGCTGTATTGCACAGAGGGGAGGATGACAGGCCGATGGTGAGCACTGTATTGCACAGAGGGTAGGATGACAGGCCAATGGTGAGCACTGTAATGCACGGGGGGAGGATGACAGGCCGATGGTGAGCACTGTTGAGGACAGGGGAGGACGACAGGCCGATGGTGAGCACTGTTGAGGGGAGGGGAGGATGACAGGCCGATGGTGAGCACTGTTGAGGGGAGGGGAGGATGACAGGCTGATGGTGAGCACTGTTGAGGGGAGGGGAGAATGACAGGCCGATGGCAAGCACTGTATTGCACAGAGGGGAGGATGACAGGCCGATGGTGAGCACTGTATTGCACAGAGGGGAGGATGACAGGCCGATGGTGAGCACTGTTGAGGGGAGGTGAGGATGACAGGACGATGGTGAGCATAGTTGAGGGGAGGGGAGGATGACAGGCAGATGGTGAGCACTGTTGAGGGGAGGGGAGGATGACAGGATAATGGTGAGCACTGTAGAGGGGAGTGGAGTAGGACAGGCCGATTGTGAGCACTGTACTGCACAGAGGGGAGGATGACAGGCCGATGGTAAGCATTGTTGAAGGGAGGGGAGGAGGACAGGCCGATGGTGAGCACTGTATTGCACAGAGGGGAGGATGACAGGCCGATGGTAAGCATTGTTGAAGGGAGGGGAGGAGGACAGGCCGATGGTGAGCACTGTATTGCACAGAGGGGAGGAGGACAGGCTGATGGTGAGCACTGTTGAGGAGAGGGATGGAGGCCAGGCAGATGGTGAGCACTTTTGAGGGGAGGGGAGGATGAAAGGCCGATGGTGAGCACCGTTAAGGGGAGGGGAGGATGACAGGCCAATGGTGAGCACTGTATTGCACAGAAGGGAGGATGACAGGCTGATGGTGAGCACTGTTGAGCGGTGGGGAGGAGGTCATGCCGATGGTGAGCACTGTTGAGGGGAGGGGAGAATGTCAGGCCGATGGTGAGCACTGTTGAGGGGAGGGGAGAACAACAGGCTGATGGTGAGCACTGTATTGCACAAAGGGGAGGATGACAGGCCGATGGTGAGCATTGTTGAGGGGAGGGGAGAATGTCAGGCCGATGGTGAGCACTGTTGAGGGGAGGGGAGAATGACAGGCCAATGGTGAGCACTGTTGAGGGGAGGGGAGGATGACAGGCCGATGGTGAGCACTGTTGAGGGGAGGGGAGGATGTCAGGTTGATGGTGAGCACTGTTGAGGAGAGGGGAGAATGACAGGCTGATGGTGAGCACTGTTGAGGAGAGGGGAGGATGACAGGCCGATGGTGAGCACTGTTGAGGAGAGGGGAGGATGACAGGCTGATGGTGAGCACTGTTGAGCGGAGGGGAGAATGACAGGCTGATGGTGAGCACTGTTGAGGAGAGGGGAGGGTGACAGGCCGATGGTGAGCACTGTTGAGCGGAGGGGAGAATGACAGGCTGATGGTGAGCACTGTTGAGGAGAGGGGAGGATGACAGGCCGATGGTGAGCACTGCATTGCACAGAGGGGAGGATGACAGGCCGATGGTGAGCACTGTTGAGGAGAGGGGAGGATGTCAGGCTGATGGCGAGCACTGTTGAGGAGAGGGGAGAATGACAGGCCGATGGTGAGCACTGTTGAGGGGAGGGGAGGATGACAGGTGGATGGTGAGCACTGTTGAGGGGAGGGGAGGATGACAGGCTGATGGTGAGCACAGTTGAGGGGAGGGGAGGAGGCCAGGCCGATGGAGAGCACTGTTGAGGGGAGGGGAGTATGTCAGGCCGATGGTGAACTCTGTTGAGGAGAGGGCAGGATGACAGGCTGATGGTGAGCACTGTTGAGGAGAGGGGAGAATGACAGGCCGATGGTGAGCACTGTTGAGGGGAGGGGAGGATGACAGGCCGATGGTGAACACTGTTGAAGAGAGGGCAGGATGACAGGCTGATGGTGAGCACTGTTGAGGGGAGGGGAGGATGACAGGCTGATGGTGAGCACTGTTGAGGGGTGGGGAGGAGGCCGGCTGATGGTGAGCACTGTTGAGGGGAGGGGGGAATGACAGGCTGATGTCGAGCACTGTATTGCACAGAGGGGAGGATGACAGGCCGATGGTGAGCACTGCATTGCACAGAGTGTAGGATGACAGGCCGATGGTGAGCACTGTTGAGGAGAGGGGAGGATGACAGGCCGAAGGTGAGCACTGTATTGTGCAGAGTGGAGGATGTCAGGCTGATGGTGAGCACTGTTGAGGAGAGGGGAGAATGACAGGCCGATGGTGAGCACTGTTGAGGGGAGGGGAGGATGACAGGCCAATGGCGAGCACTGTATTGCACAGAGGGGAGGATGACAGGACGATGGTGAGCACTGTATTGCACAGAGGGGAGGATGACAGGCCGATGGTGAGCACTGTTGAGGGTAGGTGAGTATGACAGGACGATGGTGAGCATAGTTGAGGGGAGGGGAGGATGACAGGCAGATGGTGAGCACTGTTGAGGAGAGGGGAGGATGACAGGCCGATGGTGAGCACTGTATTGCGCAGAGTGGAGGATGTCAGGCTGATGGTGAGCACTGTTGAGGAGAGGGGAGAATGACAGGCCGATGGTGAGCACTGTTGAGGGGAGGGGAGGATGACAGGCCGATGGTGAGCACTGTTGAGGGGAGGGGAGGATGACAGGCTGATGGTGAGCACTGTTGAGGGGAGGGGAGAATGACAGGCCAATGGTGAGCACTGTTGAGGAGAGGGGAGGATGACAGGCCGATGGTGAGCACTGTTGAGCGGAGGGGAGAATGACAGGCTGATGGTGAGCACTGTTGAGGAGAGGGGAGGATGACAGGCTGATGGTGAGCACTGTTGAGCGGAGGGGAGAATGACAGGCCGATGGCGAGCGCTGTATTGCACAGAGGGGAGGATGACAGGCCGATGGTGAGCACTGCATTGCACAGAGGGGAGGATGACAGGCCAATGGTGAGCACTGTATTGCACATGGGGGAGGATGACAGGCCGATGGTGAGCACTGTTGAGGAGAGGGGAGGATGACAGGCCGATGGTGAGCACTGTATTGCGCAGAGTGGAGGATGTCAGGCTGATGGTGAGCACTGTTGAGGAGAGGGGAGAATGACAGGCCGATGGTGAGCACTGTTGAGGGGAGGGGAGGATGACAGGCCGATGGTGAGCACTGTTGAGGGGAGGTGAGGATGACAGGACAATGGTGAGCATAGTTGAGGGGAGGGGAGGATGACAGGCAGATGGTGAGCACTGTTGAGGGGAGGGGAGGATGACAGGATAATGGTGAGCACTGTAGAGGGGAGTGGAGTAGGACAGGCCGATTGTGAGCACTGTATTGCACAGAGGGGAGGATGACAGGCCGATGGTAAGCATTGTTGAAGGGAGGGGAGGAGGACAGGCCGAAGGTGAGCACTGCATTGCACAGAGGGGAGGAGGACAGGCTGATGGTGAACACTGTTGAGGAGAGGGATGGAGGCCAGGCAGATGGTGAGCACTTTCGAGGGGAGGGGAGGATGAAAGGCCGATGGTGAGCACCGTTAAGGGGAGGGGAGGATGACAGGCCAATGGTGAGCACTGTATTGCACAGAAGGGAGGATGACAGGCTGATGGTGAGCACTGTTGAGCGGTGGGGAGGAGGTCATGCCGATGGTGAGCACTGTTGAGGGGAGGGGAGAATGTCAGGCCGATGGTGAGCACTGTTGAGGGGAGGGGAGAACAACAGGCTGATGGTGAGCACTGTTGAGGAGAGGGGAGAATGACTGGCCGATGGTGTGCACTGTTGAGGGGAGGGTAGGATGACAGGTGGATGGTGAGCACTGTTGAGGGGAGGGGAGGATGACAGGCTGATGGTGAGCATTGTTGAGGGGAGGGGAGGAGGCCAGGGCGATGGTGAGCACGGTTGAGGGGAGGGGAGTATGTCAGGCCGATGGTGAACTCTGTTGAGGAGAGGGCAGGATGACAGGCTGATGTTGAGCACTGTTGAGGAGAGGGGAGGAGGCCAGGCCGATGGTGAGCACTGTTGAGAGGAGGGGAGGATGACAGACCGATGGTGAGCACTGTTGAGGGGAGGGGAGGATGACAGGCTGATGGTGAGCACTGTTGAGGGGAGGGGAGGAGGCCAGGCCGATGGTGAGCACTGTTGAGGGGAGGGGAGTATGTCAGGCCGATGGTGAACTCTGTTGAGGAGAGGGCAGGATGACAGGCTGATGGTGAGCACTGTTGAGGGGAGGGGAGGATGACAGGCTGATGGTGAGCACTGTTGAGGGGTGGGGAGGAGACCAGGCCGATGGTGAGCACTGCTGAGGGGAGGGCGGAATGACAGTCTGATGGCGAGCACTGTATTGCACAGAGGGGAGGATGACAGGCCGATGGTGAGCACTGCATTGCACAGAGGGGAGGATGACAGGCCAATGGTGAGCACTGTATTGCACATGGGGGAGGATGACAGGCCGATGGTGAGCACTGTTGAGGAGAGGGGAGGATGACAGGCCGATGGTGAGCACTGTATTGCGCAGAGTGGAGGATGTCAGGCTGATGGTGAGCACTGTTGAGGAGAGGGGAGAATGACAGGCCGATGGTGAGCACTGTTGAGGGGAGGGGAGGATGACAGGCCGATGGTGAGCACTGTTGAGGGGAGGTGAGGATGACAGGACAATGGTGAGCATAGTTGAGGGGAGGGGAGGATGACAGGCAGATGGTGAGCACTGTTGAGGGGAGGGGAGGATGACAGGATAATGGTGAGCACTGTAGAGGGGAGTGGAGTAGGACAGGCCGATTGTGAGCACTGTATTGCACAGAGGGGAGGATGACAGGCCGATGGTAAGCATTGTTGAAGGGAGGGGAGGAGGACAGGCCGAAGGTGAGCACTGCATTGCACAGAGGGGAGGAGGACAGGCTGATGGTGAACACTGTTGAGGAGAGGGATGGAGGCCAGGCAGATGGTGAGCACTTTCGAGGGGAGGGGAGGATGAAAGGCCGATGGTGAGCACCGTTAAGGGGAGGGGAGGATGACAGGCCAATGGTGAGCACTGTATTGCACAGAAGGGAGGATGACAGGCTGATGGTGAGCACTGTTGAGCGGTGGGGAGGAGGTCATGCCGATGGTGAGCACTGTTGAGGGGAGGGGAGAATGTCAGGCCGATGGTGAGCACTGTTGAGGGGAGGGGAGAACAACAGGCTGATGGTGAGCACTGTTGAGGAGAGGGGAGAATGACTGGCCGATGGTGTGCACTGTTGAGGGGAGGGTAGGATGACAGGTGGATGGTGAGCACTGTTGAGGGGAGGGGAGGATGACAGGCTGATGGTGAGCATTGTTGAGGGGAGGGGAGGAGGCCAGGGCGATGGTGAGCACGGTTGAGGGGAGGGGAGTATGTCAGGCCGATGGTGAACTCTGTTGAGGAGAGGGCAGGATGACAGGCTGATGTTGAGCACTGTTGAGGAGAGGGGAGGAGGCCAGGCCGATGGTGAGCACTGTTGAGAGGAGGGGAGGATGACAGACCGATGGTGAGCACTGTTGAGGGGAGGGGAGGATGACAGGCTGATGGTGAGCACTGTTGAGGGGAGGGGAGGAGGCCAGGCCGATGGTGAGCACTGTTGAGGGGAGGGGAGTATGTCAGGCCGATGGTGAACTCTGTTGAGGAGAGGGCAGGATGACAGGCTGATGGTGAGCACTGTTGAGGGGAGGGGAGGATGACAGGCTGATGGTGAGCACTGTTGAGGGGTGGGGAGGAGACCAGGCCGATGGTGAGCACTGCTGAGGGGAGGGCGGAATGACAGTCTGATGGCGAGCACTGTATTGCACAGAGGGGAGCATGACAGGCTGATGGTGAGCACTGTTGAGGAGAGGGGAGAATGACAGGCCGATGGTGAGCACTGTTGAGGGGAGGGGAGGATGACAGGCCTATGGTGAGCACTGTTGAGGGGAGGGGAGGATGACAGGCTGATGGTGAGCACTGTTGAGGGGAGGGGAGAATGACAGGCCGATGGCGAGCGCTGTATTGCACAGAGGGGAGGATGACAGGCCGATGGTGAGCACTGTATTGCACAGAGGGTAGGATGACAGGCCAATGGTGAGCACTGTAATGCACGGGGGGAGGATGACAGGCCGATGGTGAGCACTGTTGAGGAGAGGGGAGGACGACAGGCCGATGGTGAGCACTGTTGAGGGGAGGGGAGGATGACAGGCCGATGGTGAGCACTGTTGAGGGGAGGGGAGGATGACAGGCTGATGGTGAGCACTGTTGAGGGGAGGGGAGAATGACAGGCCGATGGCAAGCACTGTATTGCACAGAGGGGAGGATGACAGGCCGATGGTGAGCACTGTATTGCACAGAGGGGAGGATGACAGGCCGATGGTGAGCACTGTTGAGGGGAGGTGAGGATGACAGGACGATGGTGAGCATAGTTGAGGGGAGGGGAGGATGACAGGCAGATGGTGAGCACTGTTGAGGGGAGGGGAGGATGACAGGATAATGGTGAGCTCTGTAGAGGGGAGTGGAGTAGGACAGGCCGATTGTGAGCTCTGTACTGCACAGAGGGGAGGATGACAGGCCGATGGTAAGCATTGTTGAAGGGAGGGGAGGAGGACAGGCCGATGGTGAGCACTGTATTGCACAGAGGGGAGGAGGACAGGCTGATGGTGAGCACTGTTGAGGAGAGGGATGGAGGCCAGGCAGATGGTGAGCACTGTTGAGGGGAGGGGAGTATGTCAGGCCGATGGTGAACTCTGTTGAGGAGAGGGCAGAATGACAGGCTGATGGTGAGCATTGTTGAGGGGAGGGGAGGATGACAGGCTGATGGTGAGCACTGTTGAGGGGTGGGGAGGAGGACAGGCCGATGGTGAGCACTGTTGAGAGGAGGGGAGGATGACAGGCCGATGGTGTGCACTGTTGAGGGGAGGGGAGGATGACAGGCTGATGGTGAGCACTGTTGAGTGGAGGGGAGGAGGCCAGGCCGATGGTGAGCACTGTTGAGGGGAGGGGAGTATGTCAGGCCGATGGTGAACTCTGTTGAGGAGAGGGCAGGATGACAGGCTGATGGTGAGCACTGTTGAGGGGAGGGGAGGATGACAGGCTGATGGTGAGCACTGTTGAGGGGTGGGGAGGAGACCAGGCCGATGGTGAGCACTGCTGAGGGGAGGGGGGAATGACAGGCTGATGGCGAGCACTGTATTGCACAGAGGGGAGCATGACAGGCTGATGGTGAGCACTGTTGAGGAGAGGGGAGAATGACAGGCCGATGGTGAGCACTGTTGAGGGGAGGGGAGGATGACAGGCCTATGGTGAGCACTGTTGAGGGGAGGGGAGGATGACAGGCTGATGGTGAGCACTGTTGAGGGGAGGGGAGAATGACAGGCCGATGGCGAGCGCTGTATTGCACAGAGGGGAGGATGACAGGCCGATGGTGAGCACTGTATTGCACAGAGGGTAGGATTACAGGCCAATGGTGAGCACTGTAATGCACAGGGGGGAGGCTGACAGGCCGATGGTGAGCACTGTTGAGGAGAGGGGAGGACGACAGGCCGATGGTGAGCACTGTTGAGGGGAGGGGAGGATGACAGGCCGATGGTGAGCACTGTTGAGGGGAGGGGAGGATGACAGGCTGATGGTGAGCACTGTTGAGGGGAGGGGAGAATGACAGGCCGATGGCAAGCACTGTATTGCACAGAGGGGAGGATGACAGGCCGATGGTGAGCACTGTATTGCACAGAGGGGAGGATGACAGGCCGATGGTAAGCATTGTTGAAGGGAGGGGAGGAGGACAGGCCGATGGTGAGCACTGTATTGCACAGAGGGGAGGAGGACAGGCTGATGGTGAGCACTGTTGAGAGGAGGGATGGAGGCCAGGCAGATGGTGACCACTTTTGAGGGGAGGGGAGGATGAAAGGCCGATGGTGAGCACCGTTAAGGGGAGGGGAGGATGACAGGCCAATGGTGAGCACTGTATTGCACAGGGGGGAGGATGACAGGCCGATGGTGAGCACTGTATTGCACAGAGGGGAGGATGACAGGCTGATGGTGAGCACTGTTGAGCGGTGGGGAGGAGGTCAGGCCGATGGTGAGCACTGTTGAGGGGAGGGGAGGATGACAGGCTGATGGTGAGCACTGTTGAGGGGAGGGGAGAATGACAGGCCGATGGCAAGCACTGTATTGCACAGAGGGGAGGATGACAGGCCGATGGTGAGCACTGTATTGCACAGAGGGGAGGATGACAGGCCGATGGTGAGCACTGTTGAGGGGAGGTGAGGATGACAGGACGATGGTGAGCATAGTTGAGGGGAGGGGAGGATGACAGGCAGATGGTGAGCACTGTTGAGGGGAGGGGAGGATGACAGGATAATGGTGAGCTCTGTAGAGGGGAGTGGAGTAGGACAGACCGATTGTGAGCTCTGTACTGCACAGAGGGGAGGATGACACGCCGATGGTAAGCATTGTTGAAGGGAGGGGAGGAGGACAGGCCGATGGTGAGCACTGTATTGCACAGAGGGGAGGAGGACAGGCTGATGGTGAGCACTGTTGAGGAGAGGGATGGAGGCCAGGCAGATGGTGAGCACTGTTGAGGGGAGGGGAGTATGTCAGGCCGATGGTGAACTCTGTTGAGGAGAGGGCAGAATGACAGGCTGATGGTGAGCATTGTTGAGGGGAGGGGAGGATGACAGGCTGATGGTGAGCACTGTTGAGGGGTGGGGAGGAGGACAGGCCGATGGTGAGCACTGTTGAGAGGAGGGGAGGATGACAGGCCGATGGTGTGCACTGTTGAGGGGAGGGGAGGATGACAGGCTGATGGTGAGCACTGTTGAGTGGAGGGGAGGAGGCCAGGCCGATGGTGAGCACTGTTGAGGGGAGGGGAGTATGTCAGGCCGATGGTGAACTCTGTTGAGGAGAGGGCAGGATGACAGGCTGATGGTGAGCACTGTTGAGGGGAGGGGAGGATGACAGGCTGATGGTGAGCACTGTTGAGGGGTGGGGAGGAGACCAGGCCGATGGTGAGCACTGCTGAGGGGAGGGGGGAATGACAGGCTGATGGCGAGCACTGTATTGCACAGAGGGGAGCATGACAGGCTGATGGTGAGCACTGTTGAGGAGAGGGGAGAATGACAGGCCGATGGTGAGCACTGTTGAGGGGAGGGGAGGATGACAGGCCTATGGTGAGCACTGTTGAGGGGAGGGGAGGATGACAGGCTGATGGTGAGCACTGTTGAGGGGAGGGGAGAATGACAGGCCGATGGCGAGCGCTGTATTGTACAGAGGGGAGGATGACAGGCCGATGGTGAGCACTGTATTGCACAGAGGGTAGGATTACAGGCCAATGGTGAGCACTGTAATGCACAGGGGGGAGGCTGACAGGCCGATGGTGAGCACTGTTGAGGAGAGGGGAGGACGACAGGCCGATGGTGAGCACTGTTGAGGGGAGGGGAGGATGACAGGCCGATGGTGAGCACTGTTGAGGGGAGGGGAGGATGACAGGCTGATGGTGAGCACTGTTGAGGGGAGGGGAGAATGACAGGCCGATGGCAAGTACTGTATTGCACAGAGGGGAGGATGACAGGCCGATGGTGAGCACTGTATTGCACAGAGGGGAGGATGACAGGCCGATGGTAAGCATTGTTGAAGGGAGGGGAGGAGGACAGGCCGATGGTGAGCACTGTATTGCACAGAGGGGAGGAGGACAGGCTGATGGTGAGCACTGTTGAGAGGAGGGATGGAGGCCAGGCAGATGGTGACCACTTTTGAGGGGAGGGGAGGATGAAAGGCCGATGGTGAGCACCGTTAAGGGGAGGGGAGGATGACAGGCCAATGGTGAGCACTGTATTGCACAGGGGGGAGGATGACAGGCCGATGGTGAGCACTGTATTGCACAGAGGGGAGGATGACAGGCTGATGGTGAGCACTGTTGAGCGGTGGGGAGGAGGTCAGGCCGATGGTGAGCACTATTGAGGGGAGGGGAGAATGTCAGGCCGATGGTGAGCACTGTTGAGGGGAGGGGAGGATGTCAGGTTGATGGTGAGCACTGTTGAGGGGAGGGGAGAATGACAGGCTGATGGTGAGCACTGTTGAGGAGAGGGGAGGATGACAGGCCGATGGTGAGCACTGTTGAGGAGAGGGGAGGATGACAGGCAGATGGTGAGCACTGTTGAGCGGAGGGGAGAATGACAGGCTGATGGTGAGCACTGTTG
Organism: Hypanus sabinus; assembly: GCF_030144855.1. Taxonomy (NCBI): domain Eukaryota; kingdom Metazoa; phylum Chordata; class Chondrichthyes; order Myliobatiformes; family Dasyatidae; genus Hypanus; species Hypanus sabinus. Next base: position 118,996,541 of record NC_082708.1, read on the forward strand.
AGGAGAGGGGAGGATGACAGGCCGATGGTGAGCACTGTTGAGCGGAGGGGAGAATGACAGGCTGATGGTGAGCACTATTCAGGGGAGGGGAGGATGACAGGCTGATGGGAGCACTGTTCAGGGGAGGGGAGGATGACCGACCGATGGTGAGCACTGGTGAAGGCAGGTGAGGATGACAGGCCGACGGTGAGCACTGTATTGCACAGAGGGGAGTATGACAGGCTGATGGTGAGCACTGATGAGGGGAGTGGAGTATATGACAGGCCGATGGAGAGCACTGTTGAGGGGAGGGGAGGATGACAGGCCGATGGTGAGCATTGTTGAGGGGAGGGGAGAATGTCAGGCCGATGGTGAGCACCGTTGAGGGGAGGGGAGAATAACAGGCTGATGGTCAGCACTGTATTGCACAGGGGGGAGGATGACAGGCCGATGGTGAGCACTGTATTGCAGAGAGGGGAGGATGACAGGCTGATGGTGAGCACTGTTGAGGGGAGGGGTGGATGACAGGCAGATGGTGAGCTCTGTTGAGGGGAGGGCAGGATGACAGGCCGATGGTGATCACTGTTCAGGGGAGGGGAGGTTGACAGGCCGATGGTGAGCACTGTTGAGGGGAGGGGAGCATGACAGGTTGATGGTGAGCACTGTTGAGGAGAGGGGAGAATGACAGGCCGATGGTGAGCACTGTTGAGGGGAGGGGAGGATGACAGGCCTATGGTGAGCACTGTTGAGGGGAGGGGAGGATGACAGGCGGATGGTGAGCACTGTTGAGGGGAGGGGAGAATGACAGGCCGATGGCGAGCGCTGTATTGCACAGAGGGGAGGATGACAGGCCGAGGGTGAGCACTGTATTGCACAGAGGGTAGGATGACAGGCCAATGGTGAGCACTGTAATGCACAGGGGGGAGGCTGACAGGCCGATGGTGAGCACTGTTGAGGAGAGGGGAGGACGACAGGCCGATGGTGAGCACTGTTGAGGGGAGGGGAGGATGACAGGCCGATGGTGAGCACTGTTGAGGGGAGGGGAGGATGACAGGCTGATGGTGAGCACTGTTGAGGGGAGGGGAGGATGACAGGCTGATGGTGAGCACTGTTGAGGGGAGGGGAGAATGACAGGCCGATGGCAAGCACTGTATTGCACAGAGGGGAGGATGACAGGCCGATGGTGAGCACTGTATTGCACAGAGGGGAGGATGACAGGCTGATGGTGAGCACTGTTGAGGGGAGGTGAGGATGACAGGACGATGGTGAGCATAGTTGAGGGGAGGGGAGGATGACAGGCAGATGGTGAGCACTGTTGAGGGGAGGGGAGGATGACAGGATAATGGTGAGCACTGTAGAGGGGAGTGGAGTAGGACAGGCCGATTGTGAGCACAGTATTGCACAGAGGGGAGGATGACAGGCCGATGGTAAGCATTGTTGAAGGGAGGGGAGGAGGACAGGCCGATGGTGAGCACTGTATTGCACAGAGGGGAGGAGGACAGGCTGATGGTGAGCACTGTTGAGGAGAGGGATGGAGGCCAGGCAGATGGTGAGCACTTTTGAGGGGAGGGGAGGATGAAAGGCCGATGGTGAGCACCGTTAAGGGGAGGGGAGGATGACAGGCCAATGGTGAGCACTGTATTGCACAGGGGGGAGGATGACAGGCCGATGGTGAGCACTGTATTGCACAGAGGGGAGGATGACAGGCTGATGGTGAGCACTGTTGAGCGGTGGGGAGGAGGTCAGGCCGATGGTGAGCACTGTTGAGGGGAGGGGAGAATGTCAGGCCGATGGTGAGCACTGTTGAGGGGAGGGGGAGAACAACAGGCTGATGGTGAGCACTGTATTGCACAAAGGGGAGGATGACAGGCCGATGGTGAGCATTGTTGAGGGGAGGGGAGAATGTCAGGCCGATGGTGAGCACTGTTGAGGGGAGGGGAGAATAACAGGCTGATGGTGAGCACTGTATTGCACAGGGGGGAGGATGACAGGCCGATGGTGAGCACTGTATTGCACAGAGGGGAGGATGACAGACTGATGGTGAGCACTGTTGAGGGGAGGTGTGGATGACAGGCAGATGGTGAGCTCTGTTGAGGGGAGGGGAGGATGACAGGCCGATGGTGATCACTGTTCAGGGGAGGGGAGGTTGACAGGCCGATGGTGAGCACTGTTGAGGGGAGGGGAGTATGTCAGGCCGATGGTGAACTCTGTTGAGGAGAGGGCAGAATGACAGGCTGATGGTGAGCACTGTTGAGGGGAGGGGAGGATGACAGGCTGATGGTGAGCACTGTTGAGGGGAGGGGAGGATGACAGGCCGATGGAGAGCACTGTTGAGGGGAGGGGAGGATGACAGGCCGATGGAGAGCACTGTTGAGGGGAAGGGAGGATGACAGGCCGATGGTGAGCATTGTTGAGGGGAGGGGAGAATGTCAGGCCGATGGTGAGCACTGTTGAGGGGAGGGGAGAATAACAGGCTGATGGTGAGCACTGTATTGCACAGGGGGGAGGATGACAGGCCGATGGTGAGCACTGTATTGCAGAGAGGGGAGGATGACAGGCTGATGGTGAGCACTGTTGAGGGGAGGGGTGGATGACAGGCCGATGGTGAGCTCTGTTGAGGGGAGGGGAGGATGACAGGCCGATGGTGATCACTGTTCAGGGGAGGGGAGGTTGACAGGCCGATGGTGAGCACTGTTGAGGGGAGGGGAGCATGACAGGCTGATGGTGAGCACTGTTGAGGAGAGGGGAGAATGACAGGCCGATGGTGATCACTGTTGAGGGGAGGGGAGGATGACAGGCCTATGGTGAGCACTGTTGAGGGGAGGGGAGGATGACAGGCGGATGGTGAGCACTGTTGAGGGGAGGGGAGAATGACAGGCCGATGGCGAGCGCTGTATTGCACAGAGGGGAGGATGACAGGCCGAGGGTGAGCACTGTATTGCACAGAGGGTAGGATGACAGGCCAATGGTGAGCACTGTAATGCACAGGGGGGAGGCTGACAGGCCGATGGTGAGCACTGTTGAGGAGAGGGGAGGACGACAGGCCGATGGTGAGCACTGTTGAGGGGAGGGGAGGATGACAGGCCGATGGTGAGCACTGTTGAGGGGAGGGGAGGATGACAGGCTGATGGTGAGCACTGTTGAGGGGAGGGGAGAATGACAGGCCGATGGCAAGCACTGTATTGCACAGAGGGGAGGATGACAGGCCGATGGTGAGCACTGTATTGCACAGAGGGGAGGATGACAGGCCGATGGTAAGCATTGTTGAAGGGAGGGGAGGAGGACAGGCCGATGGTGAGCACTGTATTGCACAGAGGGGAGGAGGACAGGCTGATGGTGAGCACTGTTGAGAGGAGGGATGGAGGCCAGGCAGATGGTGACCACTTTTGAGGGGAGGGGAGGATGAAAGGCCGATGGTGAGCACCGTTAAGGGGAGGGGAGGATGACAGGCCAATGGTGAGCACTGTATTGCACAGGGGGGAGGATGACAGGCCGATGGTGAGCACTGTATTGCACAGAGGGGAGGATGACAGGCTGATGGTGAGCACTGTTGAGCGGTGGGGAGGAGGTCAGGCCGATGGTGAGCACTATTGAGGGGAGGGGAGAATGTCAGGCCGATGGTGAGCACTGTTGAGGGGAGGGGAGGATGTCAGGTTGATGGTGAGCACTGTTGAGGGGAGGGGAGAATGACAGGCTGATGGTGAGCACTGTTGAGGAGAGGGGAGGATGACAGGCCGATGGTGAGCACTGTTGAGGAGAGGGGAGGATGACAGGCAGATGGTGAGCACTGTTGAGCGGAGGGGAGAATGACAGGCTGATGGTGAGCACTGTTGAGGAGAGGGGAGGATGACAGGCCGATGGTGAGCACTGTTGAGCGGAGGGGAGAATGACAGGCTGATGGTGAGCACTATTCAGGGGAGGGGAGGATGACAGGCTGATGGGAGCACTGTTCAGGGGAGGGGAGGATGACCGACCGATGGTGAGCACTGGTGAAGGCAGGTGAGGATGACAGGCCGACGGTGAGCACTGTATTGCACAGAGGGGAGTATGACAGGCTGATGGTGAGCACTGATGAGGGGAGTGGAGTATATGACAGGCGGATGGTGAGCACTGTTGAGGGGAGGGGAGAATGACAGGCCGATGGCGAGCGCTGTATTGCACAGAGGGGAGGATGACAGGCCGAGGTGAGCACTGTATTGCACAGAGGGTAGGATGACAGGCCAATGGTGAGCACTGTAATGCACAGGGGGGAGGCTGACAGGCCGATGGTGAGCACTGTTGAGGAGAGGGGAGGACGACAGGCCGATGGTGAGCACTGTTGAGGGGATGGGAGGATGACAGGCCGATGGTGAGCACTGTTGAGGGGAGGGGAGGATGACAGGCTGATGGTGAGCACTGTTGAGGGGAGGGGAGAATGACAGGCCGATGGCAAGCACTGTATTGCACAGAGGGGAGGATGACAGGCCGATGGTGAGCACTGTATTGCACAGAGGGGAGGATGACAGGCTGATGGTGAGCACTGTTGAGGGGAGGTGAGGATGACAGGACGATGGTGAGCATAGTTGAGGGGAGGGAGGATGACAGGCAGATGGTGAGCACTGTTGAGGGGAGGGGAGGATGACAGGATAATGGTGAGCACTGTAGAGGGGAGTGGAGTAGGACAGGCCGATTGTGAGCACTGTATTGCACAGAGGGGAGGATGACAGGCCGATGGTAAGCATTGTTGAAGGGAGGGGAGGAGGACAAGCCGATGGTGAGCACTGTATTGCACAGAGGGGAGGAGGACAGGCTGATGGTGAGCACTGTTGAGGAGAGGGATGGAGGCCAGGCAGATGGTGAGCACTTTTGAGGGGAGGGGAGGATGAAAGGCCGATGGTGAGCACTGTTGAGGGGAGGGGAGGATGACAGGCCGATGGTGAGCACTGTTGAGGGGAGGGGAGGATGACAGGCTGATGGTGAGCACTGTTGAGGGGAGGGGAGAATGACAGGCCGATGGCAAGCACTGTATTGCACAGAGGGGAGGATGACAGGCCGATGGTGAGCACTGTATTGCACAGAGGGGAGGATGACAGGCCGATGGTAAGCATTGTTGAAGGGAGGGGAGGAGGACAGGCCGATGGTGAGCACTGTATTGCACAGAGGGGAGGAGGACAGGCTGATGGTGAGCACTGTTGAGAGGAGGGATGGAGGCCAGGCAGATGGTGACCACTTTTGAGGGGAGGGGAGGATGAAAGGCCGATGGTGAGCACCGTTAAGGGGAGGGGAGGATGACAGGCCAATGGTGAGCACTGTATTGCACAGGGGGGAGGATGACAGGCCGATGGTGAGCACTGTATTGCACAGAGGGGAGGATGACAGGCTGATGGTGAGCACTGTTGAGCGGTGGGGAGGAGGTCAGGCCGATGGTGAGCACTATTGAGGGGAGGGGAGAATGTCAGGCCGATGGTGAGCACTGTTGAGGGGAGGGGAGGATGTCAGGTTGATGGTGAGCACTGTTGAGGGGAGGGGAGAATGACAGGCTGATGGTGAGCACTGTTGAGGAGAGGGGAGGATGACAGGCCGATGGTGAGCACTGTTGAGGAGAGGGGAGGATGACAGGCAGATGGTGAGCACTGTTGAGCGGAGGGGAGAATGACAGGCTGATGGTGAGCACTGTTGAAGGGAGAGGGGAGGATGACAGGCCGATGGTGAGCACTGTTGAGCGGAGGGGAGAATGACAGGCTGATGGTGAGCACTATTCAGGGGAGGGGAGGATGACAGGCTGATGGGAGCACTGTTCAGGGGAGGGGAGGATGACCGACCGATGGTGAGCACTGGTGAAGGCAGGTGAGGATGACAGGCCGACGGTGAGCACTGTATTGCACAGAGGGGAGTATGACAGGCTGATGGTGAGCACTGATGAGGGGAGTGGAGTATATGACAGGCCGATGGAGAGCACTGTTGAGGGGAGGGGAGGATGACAGGCCGATGGTGAGCATTGTTGAGGGGAGGGGAGAATGTCAGGCCGATGGTGAGCACCGTTGAGGGGAGGGGAGAATAACAGGCTGATGGTCAGCACTGTATTGCACAGGGGGGAGGATGACAGGCTGATGGTGAGCACTGTTGAGGGGAGGGGTGGATGACAGGCAGATGGTGAGCTCTGTTGAGGGGAGGGCAGGATGAACAGGCCGATGGTGATCACTGTTCAGGGGAGGGGAGGTTGACAGGCCGATGGTGAGCACTGTTGAGGGGGAGGGGAGCATGACAGGCTGATGGTGAGCACTGTTGAGGAGAGGGGAGAATGACAGGCCGATGGTGAGCACTGTTGAGGGGAGGGGAGGATGACAGGCCTATGGTGAGCACTGTTGAGGGGAGGGGAGGATGACAGGCGGATGGTGAGCACTGTTGAGGGGAGGGGAGAATGACAGGCCGATGGCGAGCGCTGTATTGCACAGAGGGGAGGATGACAGGCCGAGGGTGAGCACTGTATTGCACAGAGGGTAGGATGACAGGCCAATGGTGAGCACTGTAATGCACAGGGGGGAGGCTGACAGGCCGATGGTGAACACTGTTGAGGAGAGGGGAGGACGACAGGCCGATGGTGAGCACTGTTGAGGGGAGGGGAGGATGACAGGCCGATGGTGAGCACTGTTGAGGGGAGGGGAGGATGACAGGCTGATGGTGAGCACTGTTGAGGGGAGGGGAGGATGACAGGCTGATGGTGAGCACTGTTGAGGGGAGGGGAGAATGACAGGCCGATGGCAAGCACTGTATTGCACAGAGGGGAGGATGACAGGCCGATGGTGAGCACTGTATTGCACAGAGGGGAGGATGACAGGCTGATGGTGAGCACTGTTGAGGGGAGGTGAGGATGACAGGACGATGGTGAGCATAGTTGAGGGGAGGGGAGGATGACAGGCAGATGGTGAGCACTGTTGAGGGGAGGGGAGGATGACAGGATAATGGTGAGCACTGTAGAGGGGAGTGGAGTAGGACAGGCCGATTGTGAGCACTGTATTGCACAGAGGGGAGGATGACAGGCCGATGGTAAGCATTGTTGAAGGGAGGGGAGGAGGACAGGCCGATGGTGAGCACTGTATTGCACAGAGGGGAGGAGGACAGGCTGATGGTGAGCACTGTTGAGGAGAGGGATGGAGGCCAGGCAGATGGTGAGCACTTTTGAGGGGAGGGGAGGATGAAAGGCCGATGGTGAGCACCGTTAAGGGGAGGGGAGGATGACAGGCCAATGGTGAGCACTGTATTGCACAGGGGGGAGGATGACAGGCCGATGGTGAGCACTGTATTGCACAGAGGGGAGGATGACAGGCTGATGGTGAGCACTGTTGAGCGGTGGGGAGGAGGTCAGGCCGATGGTGAGCACTGTTGAGGGGAGGGGAGAATGTCAGGCCGATGGTGAGCACTGTTGAGGGGAGGGGAGAACAACAGGCTGATGGTGAGCACTGTATTGCACAAAGGGGAGGATGACAGGCCGATGGTGAGCATTGTTGAGGGGAGGGGAGAATGTCAGGCCGATGGTGAGCACTGTTGAGGGGAGGGGAGAATAACAGGCTGATGGTGAGCACTGTATTGCACAGGGGGGAGGATGACAGGCCGATGGTGAGCACTGTATTGCACAGAGGGGAGGATGACAGACTGATGGTGAGCACTGTTGAGGGGAGGTGTGGATGACAGGCAGATGGTGAGCTCTGTTGAGCGGAGGGGAGGATGACAGGCCGATGGTGATCACTGTTCAGGGGAGGGGAGGTTGACAGGCCGATGGTGAGCACTGTTGAGGGGAGGGGAGTATGTCAGGCCGATGGTGAACTCTGTTGAGGAGAGGGCAGAATGACAGGCTGATGGTGAGCACTGTTGAGGGGAGGGGAGGATGACAGGCTGATGGTGAGCACTGTTGAGGGGAGGGGAGGATGACAGGCCGATGGAGAGCACTGTTGAGGGGAGGGGAGGATGACAGGCCGATGGAGAGCACTGTTGAGGGGAAGGGAGGATGACAGGCCGATGGTGAGCATTGTTGAGGGGAGGGGAGAATGTCAGGCCGATGGTGAGCACTGTTGAGGGGAGGGGAGAATAACAGGCTGATGGTGAGCACTGTATTGCACAGGGGGGAGGATGACAGGCCGATGGTGAGCACTGTATTGCAGAGAGGGGAGGATGACAGGCTGATGGTGAGCACTGTTGAGGGGAGGGGTGGATGACAGGCAGATGGTGAGCTCTGTTGAGGGGAGGGGAGGATGACAGGCCGATGGTGATCACTGTTCAGGGGAGGGGAGGTTGACAGGCCGATGGTGAGCACTGTTGAGGGGAGGGGAGCATGACAGGCTGATGGTGAGCACTGTTGAGGAGAGGGGAGAATGACAGGCCGATGGTGATCACTGTTGAGGGGAGGGGAGGATGACAGGCCTATGGTGAGCACTGTTGAGGGGAGGGGAGGATGACAGGCGGATGGTGAGCACTGTTGAGGGGAGGGGAGAATGACAGGCCGATGGCGAGCGCTGTATTGCACAGAGGGGAGGATGACAGGCCGATGGTGAGCACTGTATTGCATAGAGGGTAGGATGACAGGCCAATGGTGAGCACTGTAATGCACAGGGGGGAGGCTGACAGGCCGATGGTGAGCACTGTTGAGGAGAGGGGAGGACGACAGGCCGATGTTGAGCACTGTTGAGGGGAGGGGAGGATGACAGGCCGATGGTGAGCACTGTTGAGGGGAGGGGAGGATGACAGGCTGATGGTGAGCACTGTTGAGGGGAGGGGAGAATGACAGGCCGATGGCAAGCACTGTATTGCACAGAGGGGAGGATGACAGGCCGATGGTGAGCACTGTATTGCACAGAGGGGAGGATGACAGGCTGATGGTGAGCACTGTTGAGGGGAGGTGAGGATGACAGGACGATGGTGAGCATAGTTGAGGGGAGGGGAGGATGACAGGCAGATGGTGAGCACTGTTGAGGGGAGGGGAGGATGACAGGATAATGGTGAGCACTGTAGAGGGGAGTGGAGTAGGACAGGCCGATTGTGAGCACTGTATTGCACAGAGGGGAGGATGACAGGCCGATGGTAAGCATTGTTGAAGGGAGGGGAGGAGGATAGGCCGATGGTGAGCACTGTATTGCACAGAGGGGAGGAGGACAGGCTGATGGTGAGCACTGTTGAGGAGAGGGATGGAGGCCAGGCAGATGGTGAGCACTTTTGAGGGGAGGGGAGGATGAAAGGCCGATGGTGAGCACCGTTAAGGGGAGGGGAGGATGACAGGCCAATGGTGAGCACTGTATTGCACAGGGGGGAGGATGACAGGCCGATGGTGAGCACTGTATTGCACAGAGGGGAGGATGACAGGCTGATGGTGAGCACTGTTGAGCGGTGGGGAGGAGGTCAGGCCGATGGTGAGCACTGTTGAGGGGAGGGGAGAATGTCAGGCCGATGGTGAGCACTGTTGAGGGGAGTGGAGCACAACAGGCTGATGGTGAGCACTGTATTGCACAAAGGGGAGGATGACAGGCCGTTGGTGAGCATTGTTGAGGGGAGGGGAGAATGTCAGGCCGATGGTGAGCACTGTTGAGGGGAGGGGAGAATAACAGGCTGATGGTGAGCACTGTTGGGGGGGAGGGGAGGAGGACAGGCCAATGGTGAGCACAGTATTGCAGAGAGGTGAGGATGACAGGCTGATGGTGAGCACTGTTGAGGGGAGGGGAGGATGACAGGCTGATGGTGAGCACTGTTGAGGGGAGGGGAGAATGACAGGCCGATGGCAAGCGCTGTATTGCACAGAGGGGAGGATGACAGGCCGATGGTGAGCACTGTATTGCACAGAGGGGAGGATGACAGGCTGATGGTGATCACTGTTGAGGGGAGGTGAGGATGACAGGACGATGGTGAGCATAGTTGAGGGGAGGGGAGGATGACAGGCAGATGGTGAGCACTGTTGAGGGGAGGGGAGGATGACAGGAGAATGGTGAGCACTGTAGAGGGGAGTGGAGTAGGACAGGCCGATTGTGAGCACTGTATTGCACAGAGGGGAGGATGACAGGCCGATGGTAAGCATTGTTGAAGGGAGGGGAGGAGGACAGGCCGATGGTGAGCACTGTATTGCACAGAGGGGAGGAGGACAGGCTGATGGTGAGCACTGTTGAGGAGAGGGATGGAGGCCAGGCAGATGGTGAGCACTTTTGAGGGGAGGGGAGGATGAAAGGCCGATGGTGATCACTGTTGAGGGGAGGGGAGAATAACAGGCTGATGGTGAGCACTGTATTGCACAGGGGGGAGGATGACAGGCCGATGGTGAGCACTGTATTGCAGAGAGGGGAGGATGACAGGCTGATGGTGAGCACTGTTGAGGGGAGGGGTGGATGACAGGCAGATGGTGAGCTCTGGTGAGGGGAGGGGAGGATGACAGGCCGATGGTGATCACTGTTCAGGGGAGGGGAGGTTGACAGGCCGATGGTGAGCACTGTTGAGGGGAGGGGAGCATGACAGGCTGATGGTGAGCACTGTTGAGGAGAGGGGAGAATGACAGGCCGATGGTGAGCACTGTTGAGGGGAGGGGAGGATGACAGGCCTATGGTGAGCACTGTTGAGGGGAGGGGAGGATGACAGGCGGATGGTGAGCACTGTTGAGGGGAGGGGAGAATGACAGGCCGATGGCGAGCGCTGTATTGCACAGACGGGAGGATGACAGGCCGATGGTGAGCACTGTATTGCACAGAGGGTAGGATGACAGGCCAATGGTGAGCACTGTAATGCACAGGGGGGAGGCTGACAGGCCGATGGTGAGCACTGTTGAGGAGAGGGGAGGACGACAGGCCGATGGTGAGCACTGTTGAGGGGAGGGGAGGATGACAGGCTGATGGTGAGCACTGTTGAGGGGAGGGGAGAATGACAGGCCGATGGCAAGCACTGTATTGCACAGAGGGGAGGATGACAGGCCGATGGTGAGCACTGTATTGCACAGAGGGGAGGATGACAGGCTGATGGTGAGCACTGTTGAGGGGAGGTGAGGATGACAGGACGATGGTGAGCATAGTTGAGGGGAGGGGAGGATGACAGGCAGATGGTGAGCACTGTTGAGGGGAGGGGAGGATGACAGGATAACGTTGAGCACTGTAGAGGGGAGTGGAGTAGGACAGGCCGATTGTGAGCACTGTATTGCACAGAGGGGAGGATGACAGGCCGATGGTAAGCATTGTTGAAGGGAGGGGAGGAGGACAAGCCGATGGTGAGCACTGTATTGCACAGAGGGGAGGAGGACAGGCTGATGGTGAGCACTGTTGAGGAGAGGGATGGAGGCCAGGCAGATGGTGAGCACTTTTGAGGGGAGGGGAGGATGAAAGGCCGATGGTGAGCACCGTTAAGGGGAGGGGAGGATGACAGGCCAATGGTGAGCACTGTATTGCACAGGGGGGAGGATGACAGGCCGATGGTGAGCACTGTATTGCACAGAGGGGAGGATGACAGGCTGATGGTGAGCACTGTTGAGCGGTGGGGAGGAGGTCAGGCCGATGGTGAGCACTGTTGAGGGGAGGGGAGAATGTCAGGCCGATGGTGAGCACTGTTGAGGGGAGGGGAGAACAACAGGCTGATGGTGAGCACTGTACTGCACAAAGGGGAGGATGACAGGCCGATGGTGAGCATTGTTGAGGGGAGGGGAGAATGTCAGGCCGATGGTGAGCACTGTTGAGGGGAGGGGAGAATAACAGGCTGATGGTGAGCACTGTTGGGGGGAGGGGAGGAGGACAGGCCAATGGTGAGCACAGTATTGCAGAGAGGTGAGGATGACAAGCTGATGGTGAGCACTGTTGAGGGGAGGGGAGGATGACAGGCTGATGGTGAGCACTGTTGAGGGGAGGGGAGAATGACAGGCCGATGGCAAGCACTGTATTGCACAGAGGGGAGGATGACAGGCTGATGGTGAGCACTGTTGAGGGGAGGTGAGGATGACAGGACGATGGTGAGCATAGTTGAGGGGAGTGGAGTAGGACAGGCCGATTGTGAGCACTGTATTGCACAGAGGGGAGGATGACAGGCCGATGGTAAGCATTGTTGAAGGGAGGGGAGGAGGACAGGCCGATGGTGAGCACTGTATTGCACAGAGGGGAGGAGGACAGGCTGATGGTGAGCACTGTTGAGGAGAGGGATGGAGGCCAGGCAGATGGTGAGCACTTTTGAGGGGAGGGGAGGATGAAAGGCCGATGGTGAGCACCGTTAAGGGGAGGGGAGGATGACAGGCCAATGGTGAGCACTGTATTGCACTGGGGGGAGGATGACAGGCCGATGGTGAGCACTGTATTGCACAGAGGGGAGGATGACAGGCTGATGGTGAGCACTGTTGAGCGGTGGGGAGGAGGTCAGGCCGATGGTGAGCACTGTTGAGGGGAGGGGAGAATGTCAGGCCGATGGTGAGCACTGTTGAGGGGAGGGGAGAACAACAGGCTGATGGTGAGCACTGTATTGCACAAAGGGGAGGATGACAGGCCGATGGTGAGCATTGTTGAGGGGTGGGGAGAATGTCAGGCCGATGGTGAGCACTGTTGAGGGGAGGGGAGAATAACAGGCTGATGGTGAGCACTGTATTGCACAGGGGGGAGGATGACAGGCCGATGGTGAGCACTGTATTGCACAGAGGGGAGGATGACAGGCTGATGGTGAGCACTGTTGAGCGGTGGGGAGGAGGTCAGGCCGATGGTGAGCACTGTTGAGCGGTGGGGAGGAGGTCAGGCCGATGGTGAGCACTGTTGAGGGGAGGGGAGAATGTCAGGCCGATGGTGAGCACTGTTGAGGGGAGGGGAGAACAACAGGCTGATGGTGAGCACTGTATTGCACAAAGGGGAGGATGACAGGCCGATGGTGAGCATTGTTGAGGGGAGGGGAGAATGTCAGGCCGATGGTGAGCACTGTTGAGGGGAGGGGAGAATAACAGGCTGATGGTGAGAACTGTATTGCACAGGGGGGAGGATGACAGGCCGATGGTGAGCACTGTATTGCACAGAGGGGAGGATGACAGGCTGATGGTGAGCACTGTTGAGGGGAGGTGTGGATGACAGGCAGATGGTGAGCTCTGTTGAGGGGAGGGGAGGATGACAGGCCGATGGTGATCACTGTTCAGGGGAGGGGAGGTTGACAGGCCGATGTTGAGCACTGTTGAGGGGAGGGGAGGATGACAGGCTGATGCTGAGCACTGTTGAGGGGAGGGGAGGATGACAGGCTGATGCTGAGCACTGTTGAGGGGAGGGGAGGATGACAGGCTGATGGTGAGCACTGTTGAGGGGAGGGGAGGATGACAGGCTGATGGTGAGCACTGTTGAGGGGAGTGGAGGAGGCCAGGCCGATGCTGAGCACTGTTGAGGGGAGGGGAGTATGTCAGGCCGATGGTGAACTCTGTTGAGGAGAGGGCAGAATGACAGGCTGATGGTGAGCACTGTTGAGGGGAGGGGAGGATGACAGGCTGATGGTGAGCACTGTTGAGGGGTGGGGAGGAGGCCAGGCCGATGGTGAGCACTGTTGAGGGGAGCGGGGAATGACAGGCTGATGGCGAGCACTGAATTGCACAGAGGGGAGCATGACAGGCTGATGGTGAGCACTGTTGAGGAGAGGGGAGAAAGAGAAGCCGATGGTGAGCACTGTTGAGGGGAGGGGAGGATGACAGGCCGATGGTGAGCACTGTTGAGTGGAGGGGAGGATGACAGGCTGATGGTGAGCACTGTTGAGGGGAGGGGAGAATGACAGGCCGATGGCGAGCGCTGTATTGCACAGAGGGGAGGATGACAGGCCGATGGTGAGCACTGTATTGCACAGAGGGGAGGATGACAGGCCAATGGTGAGCACTGTATTGCACAGGGGGGAGGATGACAGGCAGATGGTGAGCACTGTTGAGGAGAGGGGAGGATGACAGGCCGATGGTGAGCAATGTATTGCACAGGGGGGAGTATGTCAGGCTGATGGTGAGCACTGTTGAGGAGAGGGGATAATGACAGGCCGATGGTGAGCACTGTTGAGGGGCGGGGAGGATGACAGGTGGATGGTGAGCACTGTTGAGGAGAGGGGAGGATGACAGGCTGATGGTGAGCACTGTTGAGGGGAGGGGAGGAGGCCAGGCCGATGGTGAGCACTGTTGAGGGGAGGGGAGTATGTCAGTCCGATGGTGAACTCTGTTCAGGAGAGGGCAGGATGACAGGCTGATGGTGAGCACGGTTGAGGGGAGGGGAGGATGACAGGCTGAAGGTGAGCACTGTTGAGGGGTGGGGAGGAGGCCAGGCCGATGGTGAGCACTGTTGAGGGGAGGGGGGAATGACAGGTTGATGTCGAGCACTGTATTGCACAGAGGGGAGCATGACAGGCTGATGGTGAGCACTGTTGAGGAGAGGGGAGAATGACAGGCCGATGGTGAGCACTGTTGAGGGGAGGGGAGGATGACAGGCCTATGGTGAGCACTGTTGAGGGGAGGGGAGGATGACAGGCAGATGGTGGACTCTGTTGAGGGGAGGGGAGGATGACAGGCCGATGGTGATCACTGTTCAGGGGAGGGGAGGATGACAGACCGATGGTGAGCACTGTTGAGGGGAGGGGAGGGTGACAGGCTGACGCTGAGCACTGTTGAGGGGAGGGGAGGATGACAGGCTGATGGTGAGCACTGTTGAGGGTAGGGGAGGATGACAGGCAGATGGTGAGCAGTGTTGAGGGGAGGGGAGGAGGCCAGGCCGATGGTGAGCACTGTTGAGGGGAGGGGAGAATGACAGGATAATGGTGAGCACTGTAGAGGGGAGTGGAGTAGGACAGGCCGATTGTGAGCACTGTATTGCACAGAGGGGAGGATGACAGGCCGATGGTAAGCATTGTTGAAGGGAGGGGAGGAGGACAGGCCGATGGTGAGCACTGTATTGCACAGAGGGGAGGAGGACAGGCTGATGGTGAGCACTGTTGAGGAGAGGGATGGAGGCCAGGCAGATGGTGAGCACTTTTGAGGGGAGGGGAGGATGAAAGGCCGATGGTGAGCACCGTTAAGGGGAGGGGAGGATGACAGGCCAATGGTGAGCACTGTATTGCACAGGGGGGAGGATGACAGGCCGATGGTGAGCACTGTATTGCACAGAGGGGAGGATGACAGGCTGATGGTGAGCACTGTTGAGCGGTGGGGAGGAGGTCAGGCCGATGGTGAGCACTGTTGAGGGGAGGGGAGAATGTCAGGCCGATGGTGAGCACTGTTGAGGGGAGGGGAGAACAACAGGCTGATGGTGAGCACTGTATTGCACAAAGGGGAGGATGACAGGCCGATGGTGAGCATTGTTGAGGGGAGGGGAGAATGTCAGGCCGATGGTGAGCACTGTTGAGGGGAGGGGAGAATAACAGGCTGATGGTGAGCACTGTATTGCACAGGGGGGAGGATGACAGGCCGATGGTGAGCACTGTATTGCACAGAGGGGAGGATGACAGGCTGATGGTGAGCACTGTTGAGGGGAGGGGTGGATGACAGGCAGATGGTGAGCTCTGTTGAGGGGAGGGGAGGATGACAGGCCGATGGTGATCACTGTTCAGGGGAGGGGAGGTTGACAGGCCGATGGTGAGCACTGTTGAGGGGAGGGGAGGATGACAGGCTGATGCTGAGCACTGTTGAGGGGAGGGGAGGATGACAGGCTGATGGTGAGCACTGTTGAGGGGAGGGGAGGATGACAGGCTGATGGTGAGCACTGTTGAGGGGAGGGGAGGAGGCCAGGCCGATGCTGAGCACTGTTGAGGGGAGGGGAGTATGTCAGGCCGATGGTGAACTCTGTTGAGGAGAGGGCAGAATGACAGGCTGATGGTGAGCACTGTTGAGGGGAGGGGAGGATGACAGGCAGATGGTGAGCACTGTTGAGGGGTGGGGAGGAGGCCAGGCCGATGGTGAGCACTGTTGAGGGGAGCGGGGAATGACAGGCTGATGGCGAGCACTGAATTGCACAGAGGGGAGCATGACAGGCTGATGGTGAGCACTGTTGGGGGGAGGGGAGGAGGACAGGCCAATGGTGAGCACAGTATTGCAGAGAGGTGAGGATGACAGGCTGATGGTGAGCACTGTTGAGGGGAGGGGAGGATGACAGGCTGATGGTGAGCACTGTTGAGGGGAGGGGAGAATGACAGGCCGATGGCAAGCACTGTATTGCACAGAGGGGAGGATGACAGGCTGATGGTGAGCACTGTTGAGGGGAGGTGAGGATGACAGGACGATGGTGAGCATAGTTGAGGGGAGGGGAGGATGACAGGCAGATGGTGAGCACTGTTGAGGGGAGGGGAGGATGTCAGGATAATGGTGAGCACTGTAGAGGGGAGTGGAGTAGGACAGGCCGATTGTGAGCACTGTATTGCACAGAGGGGAGGATGACAGGCCGATGGTAAGCATTGTTGAAGGGAGGGGAGGAGGACAGGCCGATGGTGAGCACTGTATTGCACAGAGGGGAGGAGGACAGGCTGATGGTGAGCACTGTTGAGGAGAGGGATGGAGGCCAGGCAGATGGTGAGCACTTTTGAGGGGAGGGGAGGATGAAAGGCCGATGGTGAGCACCGTTAAGGGGAGGGGAGGATGACAGGCCAATGGTGAGCACTGTATTGCACAGGGGGGAGGATGACAGGCCGATGGTGAGCACTGTATTGCACAGAGGGGAGGATGACAGGCTGATGGTGAGCACTGTTGAGCGGTGGGGAGGAGGTCAGGCCGATGGTCAGCACTGTTGAGGGGAGGGGAGAATGTCAGGCCGATGGTGAGCACTGTTGAGGGGAGGGGAGAACAACAGGCTGATGGTGAGCACTGTATTGCACAAAGGGGAGGATGACAGGCCGATGGTGAGCATTGTTGAGGGGAGGGGAGAATGTCAGGCCGATGGTGAGCACTGTTGAGGGGAGGGGAGAATAACAGGCTGATGGTGAGCACTGTTGGGGGGAGGGGAGGAGGACAGGCCAATGGTGAGCACAGTATTGCAGAGAGGTGAGGATGACAGGCTGATGGTGAGCACTGTTGAGGGGAGGGGAGGATGACAGGCTGATGGTGAGCACTGTTGAGGGGAGGGGAGAATGACAGGCCGATGGCAAGCACTGTATTGCACAGAGGGGAGGATGACAGGCCGATGGTGAGCACTGTATTGCACAGAGGGGAGGATGACAGGCTGATGGTGAGCACTGTTGAGGGGAGGTGAGGATGACAGGACGATGGTGAGCATAGTTGAGGGGAGGGGAGGATGACAGGCAGATGGTGAGCACTGTTGAGGGGAGGGGAGGATGACAGGATAATGGTGAGCACTGTAGAGGGGAGTGGAGTAGGACAGGCCGATTGTGAGCACTGTATTGCACAGAGGGGAGGATGACAGGCCGATGGTAAGCATTGTTGAAGGGAGGGGAGGAGGACAGGCCGATGGTGAGCACTGTATTGCACAGAGGGGAGGAGGACAGGCTGATGGTGAGCACTGTTGAGGAGAGGGATGGAGGCCAGGCAGATGGTGAGCACTTTTGAGGGGAGGGGAGGATGAAAGGCCGATGGTGATCACTGTTGAGGGGAGGGGAGAATAACAGGCTGATGGTGAGCACTGTATTGCACAGGGGGGAGGATGACAGGCCGATGGTGAGCACTGTATTGCAGAGAGGGGAGGATGACAGGCTGATGGTGAGCACTGTTGAGGGGAGGGGTGGATGACAGGCAGATGGTGAGCTCTGGTGAGGGGAGGGGAGGATGACAGGCCGATGGTGATCACTGTTCAGGGGAGGGGAGGTTGACAGGCCGATGGTGAGCACTGTTGAGGGGAGGGGAGCATGACAGGCTGATGGTGAGCACTGTTGAGGAGAGGGGAGAATGACAGGCCGATGGTGAGCACTGTTGAGGGGAGGGGAGGATGACAGGCCTATGGTGAGCACTGTTGAGGGGAGGGGAGGATGACAGGCGGATGGTGAGCACTGTTGAGGGGAGGGGAGAATGACAGGCCGATGGCGAGCGCTGTATTGCACAGAGGGGAGGATGACAGGCCGATGGTGAGCACTGTATTGCACAGAGGGTAGGATGACAGGCCAATGGTGAGCACTGTAATGCACAGGGGGGAGGCTGACAGGCCGATGGTGAGCACTGTTGAGGAGAGGGGAGGACGACAGGCCGATGGTGAGCACTGTTGAGGGGAGGGGAGGATGACAGGCCGATGGTGAGCACTGTTGAGGGGAGGGGAGGATGACAGGCTGATGGTGAGCACTGTTGAGGGGAGGGGAGAATGACAGGCCGATGGCAAGCACTGTATTGCACAGAGGGGAGGATGACAGGCCGATGGTGAGCACTGTTGAGGGGAGGGGAGAACAACAGGCTGATGGTGAGCACTGTATTGCACAAAGGGGAGGATGACAGGCCGATGGTGAGCATTGTTGAGGGGAGGGGAGAATGTCAGGCCGATGGTGAGCACTGTTGAGGGGAGGGGAGAATAACAGGCTGATGGTGAGCACTGTATTGCAAAGGGGGGAGGATGACAGGCCGATGGTGAGCACTGTATTGCACAGAGGGGAGGATGACAGGCTGATGGTGAGCACTGTTGAGGGGAGGGGTGGATGACAGGCAGATGGTGAGCTCTGTTGAGGGGAGGGGAGTAGGACAGGCCAATGGTGAGCACAGTATTGCAGAGAGGTGAGGATGACAGGCTGATGGTGAGCACTGTTGAGGGGAGGGGAGGATGACAGGCTGATGGTGAGCACTGTTGAGGGGAGGGGAGAATGACAGGCCGATGGCAAGCACTGTATTGCACAGAGGGGAGGATGACAGGCTGATGGTGAGCACTGTTGAGGGGAGGTGAGGATGACAGGACGATGGTGAGCATAGTTGAGGGGAGGGGAGGATGACAGGCAGATGGTGAGCACTGTTGAGGGGAGGGGAGGATGACAGGATAATGGTGAGCACTGTAGAGGTGAGTGGAGTAGGACAGGCCGATTGTGAGCACTGTATTGCACAGAGGGGAGGATGACAGGCCGATGGTAAGCATTGTTGAAGGGAGGGGAGGAGGACAGGCCGATGGTGAGCACTGTATTGCACAGAGGGGAGGAGGACAGGCTGATGGTGAGCACTGTTGAGGAGAGGGATGGAGGCCAGGCAGATGGTGAGCACTTTTGAGGGGAGGGGAGGATGAAAGGCCGATGGTGAGCACCGTTAAGGGGAGGGGAGGATGACAGGCCAATGGTGAGCACTGTATTGCACAGGGGGGAGGATGACAGGCCGATGGTGAGCACTGTATTGCACAGAGGGGAGGATGACAGGCTGATGGTGAGCACTGTTGAGCGGTGGGGAGGAGGTCAGGCCGATGGTGAGCACTGTTGAGGGGAGGGGAGAATGTCAGGCCGATGGTGAGCACTGTTGAGGGGAGGGGAGAACAACAGGCTGATGGTGAGCACTGTATTGCACAAAGGGGAGGATGACAGGCCGATGGTGAGCATTGTTGAGGGGAGGGGAGAATGTCAGGCCGATGGTGAGCACTGTTGAGGGGAGGGGAGAATAACAGGCTGATGGTGAGCACTGTATTGCACAGGGGGGAGGATGACAGGCCGATGGTGAGCACTGTATTGCACAGAGGGGAGGATGACAGGCTGATGGTGAGCACTGTTGAGCGGTGGGGAGGAGGTCAGGCCGATGGTGAGCTCTGTTGAGGGGAGGGGAGAATGTCAGGCCGATGGTGAGCACTGTTGAGGGGAGGGGAGAACAACAGGCTGATGGTGAGCACTGTATTGCACAAAGGGGAGGATGACAGGCCGATGGTGAGCATTGTTGAGGGGAGGGGAGAATGTCAGGCCGATGGTGAGCACTGTTGAGGGGAGGGGAGAATAACAGGCTGATGGTGAGAACTGTATTGCACAGGGGGGAGGATGACAGGCCGATGGTGAGCACTGTATTGCACAGAGGGGAGGATGACAGGCTGATGGTGAGCACTGTTGAGGGGAGGTGTGGATGACAGGCGGATGGTGAGCTCTGTTGAGGGGAGGGGAGGATGACAGGCCGATGGTGATCACTGTTCAGGGGAGGGGAGGTTGACAGGCCGATGTTGAGCACTGTTGAGGGGAGGGGAGGATGACAGGCTGATGCTGAGCACTGTTGAGGGGAGGGGAGGATGACAGGCTGATGCTGAGCACTGTTGAGGGGAGGGGAGGATGACAGGCTGATGGTGAGCACTGTTGAGGGGAGGGGAGGATGACAGGCTGATGGTGAGCACTGTTGAGGGGAGTGGAGGAGGCCAGGCCGATGCTGAGCACTGTTGAGGGGAGGGGAGTATGTCAGGCCGATGGTGAACTCTGTTGAGGAGAGGGCAGAATGACAGGCTGATGGTGAGCACTGTTGAGGGGAGGGGAGGATGACAGGCTGATGGTGAGCACTGTTGAGGGGTGGGGAGGAGGCCAGGCCGATGGTGAGCACTGTTGAGGGGAGCGGGGAATGACAGGCTGATGGCGAGCACTGAATTGCACAGAGGGGAGGATGACAGGCTGATGGTGAGCACTGTTGAGGGGAGGGGAGGAGGCCAGGCCGATGGTGAGCACTGTTGAGGGGAGGGGAGTATGTCAGTCCGATGGTGAACTCTGTTCAGGAGAGGGCAGGATGACAGGCTGATGGTGAGCACTGTTGAGGGGAGGGGAGGATGACAGGCTGATGGTGAGCACTGTTGAGGTGTGGGGAGGAGGCCAGGCCGATGGTGAGCACTGTTGAGCGGAGGGGGGAATGACAGGTTGATGTCGAGCACTGTATTGCACAGAGGGGAGCATGACAGGCTGATGGTGAACTCTTTTGAGGAGAGAGCAGGATGACAGGCTGATGGTGAGCACTGTTGAGGGGAGGGGAGGATGACAGGCTGATGGTGAGCACTGTATTGCACAGGGGGGAGGATGACAGGCCGACGGTGAGCACTGTTGAGGAGAGGGGAGGATGACAGGCTGATGGCGAGCACTGTTGAGGGGTGGGGAGGAGACCAGGCCGATGGTGAGCACTGCTGAGGGGAGGGGGGAATGACAGGCTGATGCCGAGCACTGTATTGCACAGAGGGGAGCATGACAGGCTGATGGTGAGCACTGTTGAGGAGAGGGGAGAATGACAGGCCGATGGTGAGCACTGTTGAGGGGAGGGGAGGATGACAGGCCGATGGTGAGCACTGTTGAGGGGAGGGGAGGATGACAGGCTGATGGTGAGCACTGTTGAGGGGAGGGGAGGAGGCCAGGCCGATGGTGAGCACTGTTGAGGGGAGGGGAGTATGTCAGGCCGATGGTGAACTCTGTTGAGGAGAGGGCAGGATGACCGGCTGATGGTGAGCACTGTTGAGGGGAGGGGAGGATGACAGGCTGATGGTGAGCACTGTTGAGGTGTGGGGAAGAGACCAGGCCGATGGTGAGCACTGCTGAGGGGAGGGGGGAATGACAGGCTGATGGCGAGCACTGTATCGCACAGAGGGGAGCATGACAGGCTGATGGTGAGCACTGTTGCGGAGAGAGGAGAATGACAGGCCGATGGTGAGCACTGTTGAGGGGAGGGGAGGATGACAGGCCTATGGTGAGCACTGTATTGCACAGGGGGGAGGATGACAGGCCGATGGTGAGCACTGTTGAGGAGAGGGGAGGATGACAGGCCGATGGTGAGCACTGTATTGCGGAGAGTGGAGGATGTCAGGCTGATGGTGAGCACTGTTGAGGAGAGGGGAGAATGACAGGCCGATGGTGAGCACTGTTGAGGGGAGGGGAGGATGACAGGTGGATGGTGAGCACTGTTGAGGGGAGGGGAGGATGACAGGCTGATGGTGAGCACTGTTGAGGGGACGGGAGGAAGACAGGCCGATGGTGAGCACTGTTGAGGGGAGGGGAGGGGAGGATGACAGGCTGATGGTGAGCACTGTTGAGGAGAGGGGAGAATGACAGGCCGATGGTGAGCACTGTTGAGGGGAGGGGAGGATGACAGGTGGATGGTGAGCACTGTTGAGGGGAGGGGAGGATGACAGGCTGATGGTGAGCACTGTATTGCACAGGGGGGAGGATGACAGGCCGACGGTGAGCTCTGTTGAGGAGAGGGGAGGATGACAGGCCGATGGTGAGCACTGTATTGCGCAGAGTGGAGGATGTCAGGCTGATGGTGAGCACTGTTGAGGAGAGGGGAGAATGACAGGCCGATGGTGAGCACTGTTGAGGGGAGGGGAGGATGACAGGTGGATGGTGAGCACTGTTGAGGGGAGGGGAGGATGACAGGCTGATGTTGAGCACTGTTGAGGAGAGGGGAGTAGGCCAGGCCGATGGTGAGCACTGTTGAGAGGAGGGGAGGATGACAGGCCGATGGTGAGCACTGTTGAGGGGAGGGGAGGATGACAGGCTGATGGTGAGCACTGTTGAGGGGAGGGGAGGAGGCCAGGCCAATGGTGAGCACTGTTGAGGGGAGGGGAGTATGTCAGGCCGATGGTGAACTCTTTTGAGGAGAGAGCAGGATGACAGGCTGATGGTGAGCACTGTTGAGGGGAGGGGAGGATGACAGGCTGATGGTGAGCACTGTATTGCACAGGGGGGAGGATGACAGGCCGACGGTGAGCACTGTTGAGGAGAGGGGAGGATGACAGGCTGATGGTGAGCACTGTTGAGGGGAGGGGAGGATGACAGGCTGATGGTGAGCACTGTTGAGGGGAGGAGAGGAGGCCAGGCCGATGCTGAGCACTGTTGAGGGGAGGGGAGTATGTCAGGCCGATGGTGAACTCTGTTGAGGAGAGGGCAGAATGACAGGCTGATGGTGAGCACTGTTGAGGGGAGGGGAGGATGACAGGCAGATGGTGAGCACTGTTGAGGGGTGGGGAGGAGGCCAGGCCGATGGTGAGCACTGTTGAGGGGAGCGGGGAATGACAGGCTGATGGCGAGCACTGAATTGCACAGAGGGGAGCATGACAGGCTGATGGTGAGCACTGTTGAGGGGAGGGGAGCAATGACAGGCAGATGGCGAGCGCTGTATTGCACAGAGGGGAGGATGACAGGCCGATGGTGAGCACTGTATTGCACAGAGGGGAGGATGACAGGCCGATGGTGAGCACTGTATTGTACAGGGGGGAGGATGACAGGCCGATGCTGAGCACTGTTGAGGATAGGGGAGGATGACAGGCCGATGGTGAGCAATGTATTGCACAGGGGGGAGTATGTCAGGCTGATGGTGAGCACTGTTGAGGAGAGGGGATAATGACAGGCCGATGGTGAGCACTGTTGAGGGGAGGGGAGGATGACAGGTGGATGGTGAGCACTGTTGAGGGGAGGGGAGTATGTCAGTCCGATGGTGAACTCTGTTGAGGAGAGGGCAGGATGACAGGCTGATGGTGAGCACTGTTGAGGGGAGTGGAGGATGACAGGCTGATGGTGAGCACTGTTGAGGGGTGGGGTGGAGGCCAGGCCGATGGTGAGCACTGTTGAGTGGAGGGGAGGATGACAGGCTGATGGTGAGCACTGTTGAGGGGAGGGGAGAATGACAGGCCGATGGCGAGCGCTGTATTGCACAGAGGGGAGGATGACAGGCCGATGGTGAGCACTGTATTGCACAGAGGGGAGGATGACAGGCCGATGGTGAGCACTGTATTGCACAGGGGGGGAGGATGACAGGCCGATGGTGAGCACTGTTGACGAGAGGGGAGAATGACAGGCCGATGGTGAGCACTGTTGAGGGGAGGGGAGGATGACAGGTGGATGGTGAGCATTGTTGAGGGGAGTGGAGGATGACAGGCTGATGGTGAGCACTGTTGAGGGGAGGGGAGGAGGCCAGGCCGATGGTGAGCACTGTTGAGGGGAGGGGAGTATGTCAGGCCGATGGTGAACTCTGTTGAGGAGAGGGCAGGATGACAGGCTGATGTTGAGCACTGTTGAGGAGAGGGGAGGAGGCCTGGCCGATGGTGAGCACTGTTGAGAGGAGGGGAGGATGACAGGCCGATGGTGAGCACTGTTGAGGGGAGGGGAGGATGACAGGCTGATGGTGAGCACTGTTGAGGGGAGGGGATGAGGCCAGGCCGATGGTGAGCACTGTTGAGGGGAGGGGAGTATGTCAGGCCGATGGTGAACTCTGTTGAGGAGAGGGCAGGATGACCGGCTGATGGTGAGCACTGTTGAGGGGAGGGGAGGATGACAGGCTGATGGTGAGCACTGTTGAGGGGAGGGGAAGAGACCAGGCCGATGGTGAGCACTGCTGAGGGGAGGGGGGAATGACAGGCTGATGGCGAGCACTGTATTGCACAGAGGGGAGCATGACAGGCTGATGGTGAGCACTGTTGCGGAGAGAGGAGAATGACAGGCCGATGGTGAGCACTGTTGAGGGGAGGGGAGGATGACAGGCCTATGGTGAGCACTGTATTGCACAGGGGGGAGGATGACAGGCCGATGGTGAGCACTGTTGAGGAGAGGGGAGGATGACAGGCCGATGGTGAGCACTGTATTGCGGAGAGTGGAGGATGTCAGGCTGATGGTGAGCACTGTTGAGGAGAGGGGAGAATGACAGGCCGATGGTGAGCACTGTTGAGGGGAGGGGAGGATGACAGGTGGATGGTGAGCACTGTTGAGGGGAGGGGAGGATGACAGGCTGATGGTGAGCACTGTATTGCACAGGGGGGAGGATGACAGGCCGACGGTGAGCCCTGTTGAGGAGAGGGGAGGATGACAGGCCGATGGTGAGCACTGTATTGCGCAGAGTGGAGGATGTCAGGCTGATGGTGAGCACTGTTGAGGAGAGGGGAGAATGACAGGCCGATGGTGAGCACTGTTGAGGGGAGGGGAGGATGACAGGTGGATGGTGAGCACTGTTGAGGGGAGGGGAGGATGACAGGCTGATGTTGAGCACTGTTGAGGAGAGGGAAGGAGGCCAGGCCGATGGTGAGCACTGTTGAGAGGAGGGCAGGATGACAGGCCGATGGTGAGCACTGTTGAGGGGAGGGGAGGATGACAGGCTGATGGTGAGCACTGTTGAGGGGAGGGGAGGAGGCCAGGCCAATGGTGAGCACTGTTGAGGGGAGGGGAGTATGTCAGGCCGATGGTGAACTCTTTTGAGGAGAGAGCAGGATGACAGGCTGATGGTGAGCACTGTTGAGGGGAGGGGAGGATGACAGGCTGATGGTGAGCACTGTATTGCACAGGGGGGAGGATGACAGGCCGACGGTGAGCACTGTTGAGGAGAGGGGAGGATGACAGGCTGATGGCGAGCACTGTTGAGGGGTGGGGAGGAGACCAGGCCGATGGTGAGCACTGCTGAGGGGAGGGGGGAATGACAGGCTGATGCCGAGCACTGTATTGCACAGAGGGGAGCATGACAGGCTGATGGTGAGCACTGTTGAGGAGAGGGGAGAATGACAGGCCGATGGTGAGCACTGTTGAGGGGAGGGGAGGATGACAGGCCTATGGTGAGCACTGTTGAGGGGAGGGGAGGATGACAGGCTGATGGTGAGCACTGTTGAGGGGAGGGGAGAATGACAGGCCGATGGCGAGCGCTGTATTGCACAGAGGGGAGGATGACAGGCCGATGGTGAGCACTGTATTGCACAGAGGGTAGGATGACAGGCCAATGGCGAGCACTGTAATGCACAGGGGGGAGGATGACAGGCCGATGGTGAGCACTGTTGAGGAGAGGGGAGGACGACAGGCCGATGGTGAGCACTGTTGAGGGGAGGGGAGGATGACAGGCCGATGGTGAGCACTGTTGAGGGGAGGGGAGGATGACAGGCTGATGGTGAGCACTGTTGAGGGGAGGGGAGAATGACAGGCCGATGGCAAGCACTGTATTGCACAGAGGGGAGGATGACAGGCCGATGGTGAGTACTGTATTGCACAGAGGGGAGGATGACAGGCCGATGGTGAGCACTGTTGAGGGGAGGTGAGGATGACAGGACGATGCTGAGCATAGTTGAGGGGAGGGGAGGATGACAGGCAGATGGTGAGCACTGTTGAGGGGAGGGGAGGATGACAGGATAATGGTGAGCACTGTAGAGGGGAGTGGAGTAGGACAGGCCGATTGTGAGCACTGTATTGCACAGAGGGGAGGATGACAGGCCGATGGTGAGCACTGCATTGCACAGAGGGGAGGATGACAGGCCGATGGTAAGCATTGTTGAAGGGAGGGGAGGAGGACAGGCCGATGGTGAGCACTGTATTGCACAGAGGGGAGGAGGACAGGCTGATGGTGAGCACTGTTGAGGAGAGGGATGGAGCCCAGGCAGATGGTGAGCACTTTTGAGGGGAGGGGAGGATGAAAGGCCGATGGTGAGCACCGTTAAGGGGAGGGGAGGATGACAGGCCAATGGTGAGCACTGTATTGCACAGGGGGGAGGATGACAGGCCGATGGTGCGCACTGTATTGCACAGGGAGGATGACAGGCTGATGGTGAGCACTGTTGAGCGGTGGGGAGGAGGTCAGGCAGATGGTGAGCACTGTTGAGGGGAGGGGAGAATGTCAGGCCGATGGTGAGCACTGTTGAGGGGAGAGGAGAACAACAGGCTGATGGTGAGCACTGTTGAGGGGAGGGGAGGATGACAGGCCGATGGTGAGCACTGTTGAGGGGAGGGGAGGAGGCCAGGCTGACGGTGAGCACTGTTGAGGGGAGGACGACAAGCCGATGGTGAGTTGTGATTAGGGGAGGGGGGAGTGACAGGCTGATGGTGAGCACTGTTGAGGGGAGGGGAGGATGACAGGCTGATGGTGAGCTCTGTTGAGGGGAGGGGAGGATGACAGTCCGATAGTGAGCACTGTATTGCACAGAGGGTAGGATGACAGGCCGATGGTGAGCACTGTTGGGGGGAGGGGAGGAGGACAGGCCGATGGTGAGCACTGTTGAGGGGAGGGGAGGATGACAGGCTGTTGGTGAGCACTGTTGGGGGGAGGGGAGGAGGACAGGCCAATGGTGAGCACAGTATTGCAGAGAGGTGAGGATGACAGGCTGATGGTGAGCACTGCTGAGGGGAGGGGAGGATGACAGGCTGATGGTGAGCACTGTTGAGAGGTGGGGAGGATGACAGGCCGATGGTGAGCACTGCTGAGGGGAGGGGAGGATGACAGGCCGATGGTGACCACTTTTGAGTGGAGGGGAGGATGACAGGCTGATGGTGAGCACTGTTGAGGGGACGGGAGGATGACAGGCCGATGGTGAGCACTGTTGAGGGGAGGGGAGGGGAGGATGACAGGCTGATGGTGAGCTCAGTTGAGGGGAGGGGAGGATGCCCGGCCGATTGTGAGCACTGTTGAGGGGAGGGGAGGATGTCAGGCCGATGGTGAGCACTGTTTAGGGCAGGGGAGTATGACAGGCTGATGGTGAGCACTGTTGAGGGGACGGGAGGATGACAGGCCGATGGTGAGCACTGCTGAGGGGAGGGGAGGATGACAGGCCGATGGTGAGCACTGTTGAGTGGAGGGGAGGATGACAGGCTGACGGTGAGCACTGTTGAGGGGAGGGGAGAATGACAGGCCGATGGCGAGCACTGTATTGCACAGAGGGGAGGATGACAGGCCGATGGTGAGCACTGTATTGCACAGAGGGTAGGATGACAGGCCAATGGTGAGCACTGTAATGCACAGGGGGGAGGATGACAGGCCGATGGTGAGCACTGTTGAGGAGAGGGGAGGACGACAGGCCGATGGTGAGCACTGTTGAGGGGAGGGGAGGATGACAGGCCGATGTTGAGCACTGTTGAGGGGAGGGGAGGATGACAGGCTGATGGTGAGCACTGTTGAGGGGAGGGGAGAATGACAGGCCGATGGCAAGCACTGTATTGCACAGAGGGGAGGATGACAGGCCGATGGTGAGTACTGTATTGCACAGAGGGGAGGATGACAGGCCGATGGTGAGCACTGTTGAGGGGAGGTGAGGATGACAGGACGATGGTGAGCATAGTTGAGGGGAGGGGAGGATGACAGGCAGATGGTGAGCACTGTTGAGGGGAGGGGAGGATGACAGGATAATGGTGAGCACTGTAGAGGGGTGTGGAGTAGGACAGGCCGATTGTGAGCACTGTATTGCACAGAGGGTAGGATGACAGGCCGATGGTAAGCATTGTTGAAGGGAGGGGAGGAGGACAGGCCGATGGTGAGCACTGTATTGCACAGAAGGGAGGAGGAGAGGCTGATGATGAGCACTGTTGAGGAGAGGGATGGAGGCCAGGCAGATGGTGAGCACTTTTGAGGGGAGGGGAGGATGAAATGCCGATGGTGAGCACCGTTAAGGGGAGGGGAGGATGACAGGCCAATGGTGAGCACTGCATTGCACAGGGGGGAGGATGACAGGCCGATGGTGCGCACTGTATTGCACAGAGGGGAGGATGACAGGCTGATGGTGAGCACTGTTGAGCGGTGGGGAGGAGGTCAGGCCGATGGTGAGCACTGTTGAGGGGAGGGGAGAATGTCAGGCCGATGGTGAGCACTGTTGAGGGGAGAGGAGAACAACAGGCTGATGGTGAGCACTGTTGAGGGGAGGGGAGGATGACAGGCCGATGGTGAGCACTGTTGAGGGGAGGGGAGGAGGCCAGGCTGACGGTGAGCACTGTTGAGGGGAGGACGACAAGCCGATGGTGAGTTGTGATTAGGGGAGGGGGGAGTGGCAGGCTGATGGTGAGCACTGTTGAGGGGAGGGGAGGATGACAGGCTGATGGTGAGCTCAGTTGAGGGGAGGGGAGGATGACAGGCTGATGGTGAGCTCTGTTGAGGGGAGGGGAGGATGACAGTCCGATAGTGAGCACTGTATTGCACAGAGGGTAGGATGACAGGCCGATGGTGAGTACTGTCGAGGGGAGGGGAGGATGACTGGCTGATGGTGAGCACTGTTGAGGGGAGGGGAGGATGACAGGATAATGGTGAGCACTGTAGAGGGGTGTGGAGTAGGACAGGCCGATTGTGAGCACTGTATTGCACAGAGGGGAGGATGACAGGCTGATGGTGAGCACTGTTGAGCGGTGGGGAGGAGGTCAGGCCGATGGTGAGCACTGTTGAGGGGAGGGGAGAATGTCAGGCCGATGGTGAGCACTGTTGAGGGGAGAGGAGAACAACAGGCTGATGGTGAGCACTGTTGAGGGGAGGGGAGGATGACAGGCCGATGGTGAGCACTGTTGAGGGGAGGGGAGGACGACAAGCCGATGGTGAGTTGTGATTAGGGGAGGGGGGAGTGGCAGGCTGATGGTGAGCACTGTTGAGGGGAGGGGAGGATGACAGGCTGATGGTGAGCTCAGTTGAGGGGAGGGGAGGATGACAGGCTGATGGTGAGCTCTGTTGAGGGGAGGGGAGGATGACAGTCCGATAGTGAGCACTGTATTGCACAGAGGGTAGGATGACAGGCCGATGGTGAGCACTGTCGAGGGGAGCGGAGGATGACTGGCTGATGGTGAGCACTGTTGAGGGGAGGGGAGTATGACAGGATAATGGTGAGCACTGTAGAGGGGTGTGGAGTAGGACAGGCCGATTGTGAGCACTGTATTGCACAGAGGGTAGGATGACAGGCCGATGGTAAGCATTGTTGAAGGGAGGGGAGGAGGACAGGCCGATGGTGAGCACTGTATTGCACAGAGGGGAGGAGGAGAGGCTGATGGTGAGCACTGTTGAGGAGAGGGATGGAGGCCAGGCAGATGGTGAGCACTTTTGAGGGGAGGGGAGGATGAAAGGCCGATGGTGAGCACCGTTAAGGGGAGGGGAGGATGACAGGCCAATGGTGAGCACTGTATTGCACAGGGGGGAGGATGACAGGCCGATGGTGCGCACTGTATTGCACAGAGGGGAGGATGACAGGCTGATGGTGAGCACTGTTGAGCGGTGGGGAGGAGGTCAGGCCGATGGTGAGCACTGTTGAGGGGAGGGGAGAATGTCAGGCCGATGGTGAGCACTGTTGAGGGGAGAGGAGAACAACAGGCTGATGGTGAGCACTGTTGAGGGGAGGGGAGGATGACAGGCCGATGGTGAGCACTGTTGAGGGGAGGGGAGGAGGCCAGGCTGACGGTGAGCACTGTTGAGGGGAGGACGACAAGCCGATGGTGAGTTGTGATTAGGGGAGGGGGGAGTGGCAGGCTGATGGTGAGCACTGTTGAGGGGAGTGGAGGATGACAGGCCGATGGTGAGCACTGTTGGGGGGAGGGGAGGAGGACAGGCCAATGGTGAGCACAGTATTGCAGAGAGGTGAGGATGACAGGCTGATGGTGAGCACTGCTGAGGGGAGGGGAGGATGACAGGCTGATGGTGAGCACTGTTGAGGGGTGGGGAGGATGACAGGCCGATGGTGAGCACTGCTGAGGGGAGGGGAGGATGACAGGCCGATGGTGACCACTGTTGAGTGGAGGGGAGGATGACAGGCTGATGGTGAGCACTGTTGAGGGGACAGGAGGATGACAGGCCGATGGTGAGCTCTGTTGAGGGGTGGGGAGGATGACAGTCCGATAGTGAGCACTGTATTGCACAGAGGGTAGGATGACAGGCCGATGGTGAGCACTGTCGAGGGGAGGGGAGGATGACTGGCTGATGGTGAGCACTGTTGGGGGGAGGGGCGGATGACAGGCCGATGGTGAGCACTGTTGAGGGGAGGGGAGGATGACAGGCTGATGGTGAGCACTGTTGGGGGGAGGGGAGGAGGACAGGCCAATGGTGAGCACAGTATTGCAGAGAGGTGAGGATGACAGGCTGATGGTGAGCACTGCTGAGGGGAGGGGAGGATGACAGGCTGATGGTGAGCACTGTTGAGGGGTGGGGAGGATGACAGGCTGATGGTGAGCACTGTTGAGGGGACGGGAGGATGACAGGCCGATGGTGAGCACTGCTGAGGGGAGGGGAGGATGACAGGCCGATGGTGAGCACTGTTGAGTGGAGGGGAGGATGACAGGCTGATGGTGAGCACTGTTGAGGGGACGGGAGGAAGACAGGCCGATGGTGAGCACTGTTGAGGGGAGGGGAGGGGAGGATGACAGGCTGATGGTGAGCTCAGTTGAGGGGAGCGGAGGATGACCGGCCGATTGTGAGCACTGTTGAGGGGAGGGGAGGATGTCAGGCCGATGGTGAGCACTGTTTAGGGGAGGGGAGTATGACAGGCTGATGGTGAGCACTGTTGAGGGGAGTGGAGTTTGTCAGGCCGATGGTGAACTCTGTTGAGGAGAGGGCAGGATGACAGGCTGATGGTGAGCACTGTTGAGGGGAGGGGAGGATGACAGGCTGATGGTGAGCACTGTTGAGGGGTGGGGAGGAGACCAGGCCGATGGTGAGCACTGCTGAGGGGAGGGGGGAATGACAGGCCAATGGTGAGCACTGTATTGCACAGAGGGGAGGATGACAGGCCGATGGTGAGCACTGTATTGCACAGGGGGGAGGATGACAGGCCGATGGTGAGCACTGTTGAGGGGAGGGGAGGATGACAGGCTGATGGTGAGCACTGTTGAGGGGAGGGGAGGAGGCCAGGCCAATGGTGAGCACTGTTGAGGGGAGGGGAGTTTGTCAGGCCGATGGTGAACTCTGTTGAGGAGAGGGCAGGATGATAGGCTGATGGTGAGCACTGTTGAGGGGAGGGGAGGATGACAGGCTGATGGTGAGCACTGTTGAGGGGTGGGGAGGAGACCAGGCCGATGGTGAGCACTGCTGAGGGGAGGGGGGAATGACAGGCTGATGGCGAGCACTGTATTGCACAGAGGGGAGCATGACAGGCTGATGGTGAGCACTGTTGAGGAGAGGGGAGAATGACAGGCCGATGGTGAGCACTGTTGAGGGGAGGGGAGGATGACAGGCCTATGGTGAACTCCGTTGAGGTGAGTGCAGGATGACAGGCTGATGGTGAGCACTGTTGAGGGGAGGGGAGGATGACAGGCTGATGGTGAGCACTGTTGAGGGGTTGGGAGGAGACCAGGCCGATGGTGAGCACTGCTGAGGGGAGGGGGGAATGACAGGCTGATGGCGAGCACTGTATTGCACAGAGGGGAGCATGACAGGCTGATGGTGAGCACTGTTGAGGAGAGGGGAGAATGACAGGCCGATGGTGAGCACTGTTGAGGGGAGGGGAGGATGACAGGCTGATGGTGAGCACTGTTGAGGGGAGGGGAGGATGACAGGCTGATGGTGAGCACTGTTGAGGGGAGGGGAGGAGGCCAGGCCGATGCTGAGCACTGTTGAGGGGAGGGGAGTATGTCAGGCCGA
The DNA here is from genome assembly GCF_030144855.1 of Hypanus sabinus. Lineage (NCBI taxonomy): Eukaryota > Metazoa > Chordata > Chondrichthyes > Myliobatiformes > Dasyatidae > Hypanus > Hypanus sabinus. The sequence continues at coordinate 119,028,612 of NC_082708.1, forward strand.
TGGTGAACTCTGTTGAGGAGAGGGCAGAATGACAGGCTGATGGTGAGCACTGTTGAGGGGAGGGGAGGATGACAGGCTGATGGTGAGCTCAGTTGAGGGGAGGGGAGGATGACAGGCTTATGGTGAGCACTGTTGAGGAGAGGGAAGGAGGCCAGGCCGATGGTGAGCACTGTTGAGGGGAGGGGAGAATGACAGGCCGATGGTGAGCACTGTTGAGGGGAGGGGAGGATGACAAGATGATGGTGAGCACTGTTGAGGGGAGGGGAGGATGACAGGCTGATGGTGAGCACTATTGCACAGAGGGGAGGATGACAGGCCGATGGTGAGCACTGTTGAGGGGAGGGGAGGAGGCCAGGCCGGTGGTGAGCACTTTTGAGGGGAGGACAACAAGCCGATGGTGAGTTGTGATTAGGGGAGGGGGGAGTGACAGGCTGATGGTGAGCACTGTTGAGGGGAGGGGAGGATGACAGGCTGATGGTGAGCTCAGTTGAGGGGAGGGGAGGATGACAGGCTGATGGTGAGCTCTGTTGAGGGGAGGGGAGGATGACAGTCCGATAGTGAGCACTGTATTGCACAGAGGGTAGGATGACAGGCCGATGGTGAGCACTGTCGAGCGGTGGGGAGGAGGTCAGGCCGATGGTGAGCACTGTTGAGGGGAGGGGAGAATGTCAGGCCGATGGTGAGCACTGTTGAGGGGAGGGGAGAACAACAGGCTGATGGTGAGCACTGTTGAGGGGAGGGGAGGATGACAGGCCGATGGTGAGCACTGTTGAGGGGAGGGGAGGAGGGCAGGCTGACGGTGAGCACTGTTGAGGGGAGGACGACAAGCCGATGGTGAGTTGTGATTAGGGGAGGGGGGAGTGACAGGCTGGGTGAGCACTGTTGAGGGGAGGGGAGGATGACAGGCTGATGGTGAGCACTGCATTGCACAGGGGGGAGGATGACAGGCCGATGGTGAGCACTGTATTGCACAGAGGAGAGGATGACAGGCTGATGGTGAGCACTGTTGAGCGGTGGGGAGGAGGTCAGGCCGATGGTGAGCACTGTTGAGGGGAGGGGAGAATGTCAGGCCGATGGTGAGCACTGTTGAGGGGAGGGGAGAACAACAGGCTGATGGTGAGCACTGTTGAGGGGAGGGGAGGATGACAGGCCGATGGTGAGCACTGTTGAGGGGAGGGGAGGAGGGCAGGCTGACGGTGAGCACTGTTGAGGGGAGGACGACAAGCCGATGGTGAGTTGTGATTAGGGGAGGGGGGAGTGACAGGCTGATGGTGAGCTCTGTTGAGGGGAGGGGAGGATGACAGTCCGATAGTGAGCACTGTATTGCACAGAGGGTAGGATGACAGGCCGATGGTGAGCACTGTCGAGGGGAGGGGAGGATGACTGGCTGATGGTGAGCACTGTTGGGGGGAGGGGCGGATGACAGGCCGATGGTGAGCACTGTTGAGGGGAGGGGAGGATGACAGGCTGATGGTGAGCACTGTTGGGGGGAGGGGAGGAGGACAGGCCAATGGTGAGCACAGTATTGCAGAGAGGTGAGGATGACAGGCTGATGGTGAGCACTGCTGAGGGGAGGGGAGGATGACAGGCTGATGTTGAGCACTGTTGAGGGGTGGGGAGGATGACAGGCTGATGGTGAGCACTGTTGAGGGGACGGGAGGATGACAGGCCGATGGTGAGCACTGCTGAGAGGAGGGGAGGATGACAGGCCGATGGTGAGCACTGTTGAGTGGAGGGGAGGATGACAGGCTGATGGTGAGCACTGTTGAGGGGACGGGAGGATGACAGGCCGATGGTGAGCACTGTTGAGGGGAGGGGAGGGGAGGATGACAGGCTGATGGTGAGCTCAGTTGAGGGGAGGGGAGGATGACCGGCCGATTGTGAGTACTGTTGAGGGGAGGGGAGGATGTCAGGCCGATGGTGAGCACTGTTGAGGGGAGGGGAGTATGACAGGCTGATGGTGAGCACTGTTGAGGGGAGGGGAGGATGACAGGCCGATGGTGAGCACCGTTGAGGGGAGGATGACAGGCTGATGGTGAGCACTTTGAGTGGAGGTGAGGAGGCCAGGCTGATGGTGAGCACTTTTCAGGGGAGTGGAGGATGACAGGCTTATGGTGAGCACTGTTGAGGAGAGGGAAGGAGGCCAGGCCGATGGTGAGCACTGTTGAGGGGAGGGGAGAATGACAGGCCGATGGTGAGCACTGTTGAGGGGAGGGGAGGATGACAAGATGATGGTGAGCACTGTTGAGGGGAGGGGAGGATGACAGGCTGATGGTGAGCACTATTGCACAGAGGGGAGGATGACAGGCCGATGGTGAGCACTGTTGAGGGGAGGGGAGGATGACAGGATGATGGTGAGCACTGCTGAGGGGAGGGGAGGATGACAGGCCGATGGTGAGCACTATATTGCACAGAGCGGAGGATGACAGGCTAATGGTGAGCACTGTTGTGGGGAGGGGAGGATGACAGGCCGACGGTGAGCACTGTTGAGGGGAGGGGAGGATGACAGGCTGATGGTGAGCACTGTTGGGGGGAGGGGAGGATGACAGGCCGATGGTGAGCACTGTTGAGGGGAGGGGAGGATGACAGGATGATGGTGAGCACTGCTGAGGGGAGGGGAGGATGACAGGCCGATGGTGAGCACTGTTGAGTGGAGGGGAGGATGACAGGCTGATGGTGAGCACTGTTGAGGGGACGGGAGGAAGACAGGCCGATGGTGAGCACTGTTGAGGGGAGGGGAGGGGAGGATGACAGGCTGATGGTGAGCTCAGTTGAGGGGAGGGGAGGATGACCGGCCGATTGTGAGCACTGTTGAGGGGAGGGGAGGATGTCAGGCCGATGGTGTGCACTGTTTAGGGGAGGGGAGTATGACAGGCTGATGGTGAGCACTGTTGAGGGGAGTGGAGTTTGTCAGGCCGATGGTGAACTCTGTTGAGGAGAGGGCAGGATGACAGGCTGATGGTGAGCACTGTTGAGGGGAGGGGAGGATGACAGGCTGATGGTGAGCACTGTTGAGGGGTGGGGAGGAGACCAGGCCGATGGTGAGCACTGCTGAGGGGAGGGGGGAATGACAGGCCAATGGTGAGCACTGTATTGCACAGAGGGGAGGATGACAGGCCGATGGTGAGCACTGTATTGCACAGGGGGGAGGATGACAGGCCGATGGTGAGCACTGTTGAGGGGAGGGGAGGATGACAGGCTGATGGTGAGCACTGTTGAGGGGAGGGGAGGAGGCCAGGCCAATGGTGAGCACTGTTGAGGGGAGGGGAGTTTGTCAGGCCGATGGTGAACTCTGTTGAGGAGAGGGCAGGATGATAGGCTGATGGTGAGCACTGTTGAGGGGAGGGGAGGATGACAGGCTGATGGTGAGCACTGTTGAGGGGTGGGGAGGAGACCAGGCCAATGGTGAGCACTGCTGAGGGGAGGGGGGAATGACAGGCTGATGGCGAGCACTGTATTGCACAGAGGGGAGCATGACAGGCTGATGGTGAGCACTGTTGAGGAGAGGGGAGAATGACAGGCCGATGGTGAGCACTGTTGAGGGGAGGGGAGGATGACAGGCCTATGGTGAACTCCGTTGAGGTGAGTGCAGGATGACAGGCTGATGGTGAGCACTGTTGAGGGGAGGGGAGGATGACAGGCTGATGGTGAGCACTGTTGAGGGGTTGGGAGGAGACCAGGCCGATGGTGAGCACTGCTGAGGGGAGGGGGGAATGACAGGCTGATGGCGAGCACTGTATTGCACAGAGGGGAGCATGACAGGCTGATGGTGAGCACTGTTGAGGAGAGGGGAGAATGACAGGCCGATGGTGAGCACTGTTGAGGGGAGGGGAGGATGACAGGCTGATGGTGAGCACTGTTGAGGGGAGGGGAGGATGACAGGCTGATGGTGAGCACTGTTGAGGGGAGGGGAGGAGGCCAGGCCGATGCTGAGCACTGTTGAGGGGAGGGGAGTATGTCAGGCCGATGGTGAACTCTGTTGAGGAGAGGGCAGAATGACAGGCTGATGGTGAGCACTGTTGAGGGGAGGGGAGGATGACAGGCTTATGGTGAGCACTGTTGAGGAGAGGGAAGGAGGCCAGGCCGATGGTGAGCACTGTTGAGGGGAGGGGAGAATGACAGGCCGATGGTGAGCACTGTTGAGGGGAGGGGAGGATGACAAGATGATGGTGAGCACTGTTGAGGGGAGGGGAGGATGACAGGCGGATGGTGAGCACTATTGCACAGAGGGGAGGATGACAGGCCGATGGTGAGCACTGTTGAGGGGAGGGGAGGAGGCCAGGCCGGTGGTGAGCACTTTTGAGGGGAGGACAACAAGCCGATGGTGAGTTGTGATTAGGGGAGGGGGGAGTGACAGGCTGATGGTGAGCACTGTTGAGGGGAGGGGAGGATGACAGGCTGATGGTGAGCTCAGTTGAGGGGAGGGGAGGATGACAGGCTGATGGTGAGCTCTGTTGAGGGGAGGGGAGGATGACAGTCCGATAGTGAGCACTGTATTGCACAGAGGGTAGGATGACAGGCCGATGGTGAGCACTGTCGAGCGGTGGGGAGGAGGTCAGGCCGATGGTGAGCACTGTTGAGGGGAGGGGAGAATGTCAGGCCGATGGTGAGCACTGTTGAGGGGAGGGGAGAACAACAGGCTGATGGTGAGCACTGTTGAGGGGAGGGGAGGATGACAGGCCGATGGTGAGCACTGTTGAGGGGAGGGGAGGAGGGCAGGCTGACGGTGAGCACTGTTGAGGGGAGGACGACAAGCCGATGGTGAGTTGTGATTAGGGGAGGGGGGAGTGACAGGCTGGGTGAGCACTGTTGAGGGGAGGGGAGGATGACAGGCTGATGGTGAGCACTGCATTGCACAGGGGGGAGGATGACAGGCCGATGGTGAGCACTGTATTGCACAGAGGGGAGGATGACAGGCTGATGGTGAGCACTGTTGAGCGGTGGGGAGGAGGTCAGGCCGATGGTGAGCACTGTTGAGGGGAGGGGAGAATGTCAGGCCGATGGTGAGCACTGTTGAGGGGAGGGGAGAACAACAGGCTGATGGTGAGCACTGTTGAGGGGAGGGGAGGATGACAGGCCGATGGTGAGCACTGTTGAGGGGAGGGGAGGAGGGCAGGCTGACGGTGAGCACTGTTGAGGGGAGGACGACAAGCCGATGGTGAGTTGTGATTAGGGGAGGGGGGAGTGACAGGCTGATGGTGAGCTCTGTTGAGGGGAGGGGAGGATGACAGTCCGATAGTGAGCACTGTATTGCACAGAGGGTAGGATGACAGGCCGATGGTGAGCACTGTCGAGGGGAGGGGAGGATGACTGGCTGATGGTGAGCACTGTTGGGGGGAGGGGCGGATGACAGGCCGATGGTGAGCACTGTTGAGGGGAGGGGAGGATGACAGGCTGATGGTGAGCACTGTTGGGGGGAGGGGAGGAGGACAGGCCAATGGTGAGCACAGTATTGCAGAGAGGTGAGGATGACAGGCTGATGGTGAGCACTGCTGAGGGGAGGGGAGGATGACAGGCTGATGTTGAGCACTGTTGAGGGGTGGGGAGGATGACAGGCTGATGGTGAGCACTGTTGAGGGGACGGGAGGATGACAGGCCGATGGTGAGCACTGCTGAGAGGAGGGGAGGATGACAGGCCGATGGTGAGCACTGTTGAGTGGAGGGGAGGATGACAGGCTGATGGTGAGCACTGTTGAGGGGACGGGAGGATGACAGGCCGATGGTGAGCTCTGTTGAGGGGAGGGGAGGGGAGGATGACAGGCTGATGGTGAGCTCAGTTGAGGGGAGGGGAGGATGACCGGCCGATTGTGAGTACTGTTGAGGGGAGGGGAGGATGTCAGGCCGATGGTGAGCACTGTTGAGGGGAGGGGAGTATGACAGGCTGATGGTGAGCACTGTTGAGGGGAGGGGAGGATGACAGGCCGATGGTGAGCACCGTTGAGGGGAGGATGACAGGCTGATGGTGAGCACTTTGAGTGGAGGTGAGGAGGCCAGGCTGATGGTGAGCACTTTTCAGGGGAGTGGAGGATGACAGGCTTATGGTGAGCACTGTTGAGGAGAGGGAAGGAGGCCAGGCCGATGGTGAGCACTGTTGAGGGGAGGGGAGAATGACAGGCCGATGGTGAGCACTGTTGAGGGGAGGGGAGGATGACAAGATGATGGTGAGCACTGTTGAGGGGAGGGGAGGATGACAGGCTGATGGTGAGCACTATTGCACAGAGGGGAGGATGACAGGCCGATGGTGAGCACTGTTGAGGGGAGGGGAGGATGACAGGATGATGGTGAGCACTGCTGAGGGGAGGGGAGGATGACAGGCCGATGGTGAGCACTATATTGCACAGAGCGGAGGATGACAGGCTAATGGTGAGCACTGTTGTGGGGAGGGGAGGATGACAGGCCGACGGTGAGCACTGTTGAGGGGAGGGGAGGATGACAGGCTGATGGTGAGCACTGTTGGGGGGAGGGGAGGATGACAGGCCGATGGTGAGCACTGTTGAGGGGTGGGGAGGAGGACAGGCCAATGGTGAGCACAGTATTGCAGAGAGGGGAGGATGACAGGCTGATGGTGAGCACTGCTGAGGGGAGGGGAGGAGGCCAGTCTGATGGTGAGCACTGTTGGTGGGAGTGGAGGATGACAGGCTGATGGTGAGCACTGTTGAGGGGAGGGGAGGATGACAGGCCTATGGTGAGCACTGTCGAGGGGAGGCGAGAATTACAGGCCGATGGTGAGCACTGTTGAGGGGAGGGGAGGATGACAAGATGTTGGTGAGCACTGTAGAGGGGAGGGGAGGATGACAGGCTGATGGTGAGCACTATTGCACAGAGGGGAGGATGACAGGCCGATGGTGAGCACTGTTGAGGGGAGGGGAGGATGACAGGCCGATGGTGTGCACCGTTGAGGGGAGGGGAGGATGACAGGCCGATGGTGAGCACTGTTGAGGGGAGGGGAGGATGACAGGCTGATGGTGAGCACTGTTGGGGGGAGGGGAGGAGGACAGGCCAATGGTGAGCACAGAGTTGCAGAGAGGTGAGGATGACAGGCTGATGGTGAGCACTGCTGAGGGGAGGGGAGGATGGCAGGCTGATGGTGAGCACTGTTGAGGGGTGGGGAGGAGTCCAGGCCGATGGTGAGCACTGTTGAGGGGAGGGGAGAATGACAGGTCGATGGTGAGCACTGTTGAGGGGAGGGGAGGATGACAGGCTGATGGTGAGCACTGTTGAGGGTTTGGGAGGATGACAGGCCGATGGTGAGCACTGTTGAGGGGAGGGGAGGATGACAGGCTGATGGTGAGCACTGTATTGCACAGAGGGGTGGATGACAGGCTGATGGTGAGCACTGTATTGCACAGAGGGGAGTATGAAATGCTGATGGTGAGCACTGTTGAGGAGAGGGGAGGATGACAGGCCGATGGTGAGCACTGTATTGCACAGATGGGAGGATGTCAGGCCGATGCTGAGCACTGTTGAGGGGAGTGGAGGATGACAGGCCGATGGTGAGCACTGTTGAGGGGAGGGGAGGATGACAGGCCGATGGTGAGCACTGTTGAGGGGAGGATGACAAGCACATGGTGAGCACTGATTAGGGGAGGGGAGAGTGACAGGCTGATGGTGAGCGCTGTTGAGGGGACGGGAGGATGACAGGCCGATGGTGAGCACTGTTGAGGGGAGGGGAGGGGAGGATGACAGGCTGATGGTGAGCTCAGTTGAGGGGAGGGGAGGATGACCGGCCGATTGTGAGCACTGTTGAGGGGAGGGGAGGATGTCAGGCCGATGGTGAGCACTGTTGAGGGGAGGGGAGTATGACAGGCTGATAGTGAGCACTGTTGAGGGGAGGGGAGGATGACAGGCCGATGGTGAGCACCGTTGAGGGGAGGATGACAGGCTGATGGTGAGCATGTTGAGTGGAGGGGAGGAGGCCAGGCTGATGGTGAGCACTTTTCAGGGGAGTGGAGGATGACAGGCTTATGGTGAGCACTGTTGAGGAGAGGGAAGGAGGCCAGGCCGATGGTGAGCACTGTTGAGGGGACGGGAGGATGAAAGGCCGATGGTGAGCACCGTTGAGGGGAGGGGAGGACGCCAGGCTGTTGGTGAGCACTGTTGAGGTGAGGGGAGGATGACAGTTCGATGGTGAGCACTGTTGAGGGGAGGGGAGGATGACAGGCTGATGGTGAGCACTGTTGAGGCGAGGGGATGATGACAGGCTGATGGTGAGCACTGTTGAGGGGAAGGGAGGATGACAGGCTGATGGTGAGCACTGTTGAGGTGAGGGGAGGATGACAGTCCGATGGTGATCACCGTTGAGGGGAGGGGAGGATGACAGGCTGATGGTGAGCACTGTTGAGGCGAGGGGAGGATGACAGGCTGATGGTGAGCACTGTTGAGGGGAGGGGAGGATGACAGGCTGATGGTGAGCACTGTTGAGGGGAGTGGAGGATGACAGGCCGATGGTGAGCACTGTATTGCACAGAGGGAAGGATGACAGGCCGATGGTGACCACTGTTGAGGGGAGGGGTGTATGACAGGCCGATGGTGTGCACTGTTGAGGGGAGGGGAGGACGGTAGGCTGATGATGAACATGAAGTGCGTTTTCCAAGCATTTGAGTGAACTTGCTCAACGGGCTGTGACATCAGCCCCTCCCTCCTGAATTACCCTCCCCAACTTCCCCTTACACACCGCCAACTAACTTACGGGAATGAACAAACTCTCCCGTGCAGTAGAAAGTTGGAGGTAAATTTTCATTCCAAAGAAGGAATTTCTTTTTATATACGCATTGCAACTGAATTGCTGCTTTGCTGTTGTAAACATTGCAAAAGGTGGATTGTGTAGATTAGAATTGAATTGTATTGTCAAGTTTTTGTATTTATTGTGGTTTCCTTGTTTAGTTATTTATTAATTTATTATGCTGTTCTTTTTTGTTTTTTTTAATTAACCCCTGTTCCACTGTGCCCAGTCTGTGGCAAACAGCCTACAAATTTAACGGCTCCAGCAACATTGAAAACACTGAACCACAAATCACTGCCACGTACAAGTACTGATTATTTTAAACAGCTGTTGGAACCTCAATACAAACAGCAAAGCTTTTAATTAAAATCAATTTACAACCTTTATTTAAATGAAATCTACCAAGTCTACTTTTAGAAAAATTAAATCCATTTTTGGCTTAAGGATGTTACTAAACAGAAATTTATGATGTTTGCCTTATGAGTTTTTAAAATGTATGAATGGGAAAGAAAGATTAATTTCAAGAAAGGTTAGCTAAGCTTAACTATGGTGTTTTCAAGAAAGGCTGGCTAAAAATTCATTCTCTATTCAAAAGAACATTGACAATTATTTTCAGATTATATCTATAACTACTGATCACACTAATGCACAATGAGCTGCAGATATAGTAATTTTTATGCAGCTGTTCCCAGGGACGTGAAAATTATTTCAAGGGTTCCTCCAGGGCAAATAGGTTGAGAAAGGCTGGTCTGGAGACACTAAAGATTGCAGATGCTGAAATCTGAAGCAACAATCTTCTGGAGGAACTTAGTGGGTGTGAGGGAGCTAAACATTTGACCTTACAGGTTGAAAACCCTGCATCAGCCCTGACCCGCTTAGTTCCTCTAGCAGAATTCTTATTGTTCCATATCTCAGTCTGGCTCAGGAAATAACCTCCTGGTGGTTTTCTTTTTCTCCCTAAAGTTATCAAAGTACTCAGCTTTCCTTGAACCCCAGATTACTACTACCATCATCCCCAGGACATGTTTGCCTAAAGCTTCCAGTTAGGATAGAACAGTCAGGGGTAAGCAGGTAACTATGATCAGCAACATTAGTTGGTAAAGCCAGCTGAATACTGGGATTTATTTCTAAGGTGAAGAATAAACAAGTACAGTGACCTCTTTGGGATTGTGCAGGGTGCCAGACAGTATAGGTTTTTAGAGCACCTGGATTGGTTATTTGTTGAGTAATGAGCGCCTTTATTCATTTAGAGTTACTTGTGTTTTTCTCAAGCGATTCACTCTTTGTAATGCAGTCTCCTGGTGCTTTCTGTTTAAACTTGTTAAGTTTATTTTGATAGTCTTAGGGATTCTATGTTACCTGTATTATTTATGTGGACACCCGATTAGCGCAAATTGCGGGGTCTTAGATTAAAGAATGTTACACCTCACAGTGTCACTCGGCCAAGCCACCACGTTCTGTTGGAATTCTTATGAATAAGAAACACACACAAAATGCTGGGGGAGCTCAGTAGGTCAGGCAGCATCTACGGAAATGCATACAGTCAATGTTTCGGGCTGAGAGGCTTCGTCAAGACTGAAAATGAAGAGGGAAGATGCCAGAGTAAAGAGTTAGGAGGAAGGGAAGAAGACTAGCTAGAAGATAAATTTGGTTGCTGTCTCTACATTGGAGTCTGTCCTTCATCTATACTTGGGTTCCAGTGCACATCATGACATTAGTTAGGATATTAGTCAGGACACACGTGAGTACTGAGCACCATTTTGCTCTGTAAAATGCAAAAGCATCATGGAAATACTGATGAAAATACAACAAATATTTAAAAGAATGCTCCCAGAACTGCAAGAATGTAGCCATCAGACAAGTGTTGAAAGTTGTGGTTTTTCTTTAAGCAAAAAAATTAGGACTGACCTGATAAATATCTTTAAAATTTCAAAAGGTTGAGAGACAGTATAGGTGTGGCGATCTGAGTCGATGCTGTAAGGGAGGCCAGTACTAGTTCTGTGCTCAGGTAGCAACACTCCCAGGGCTCAAAGCGCAACAGATGGACCTTAGATTTGTAAAGGGCACAGAAGGCTTTCCCCTGGTTACTCTGCCACTCTATTGTGAGCAAAGAGAGACAGGCAGACCACCGATTAAAAGATCAGAAAGTGGCACGTGCAGTAGCTGAGCTGGGACCTATGAAGTATAGAGCATTAAGCGGGTGGAACACTGATGGTTGAATTGGTATCTAGCCCACAGATTGCGGTGGTGATTTGAGAGTTTTAAAGGGGAACACTAAATTACAATGGCAGTGAATGGTGACGTTGGAGGATGACAGTGAAAATTCTCAAGCATGTATTCAGTACTTGCCTCAGACTATCTAACTATAAACCAGATAAGACCATGGGCCAATGCAGAGGAAGTCCTCAAACTCTTGCTAAAATTAATTTCTGTGTTTGCTATGCACAAACTACAGATGCTTAAATTGATTGTGATAAATTACATCACCACATGAGAATTCAGCCATTCTACATCACCGTTCGTGTTTGGTGCCTTGTCGGCAAGCACAACATAGATAAGGAAAAACTAGAACAAGTTCTCCAATATCTAGGGCCTAATAAAAGTTACTGTTTCTCCATGACAAGATTATAGACTGATGTCTACAATTGTAGGAGAATCCAAGATATGATTTTACAGCTAGTCTCAAGGGCGACCAGGATTACTGGATTTGCTGGTGACGCCTACATCCCGTAAATAAAAGAGAAAAAAATCCAATGCAGCAAAAAAATGGTTAATGTCTTTACCAACTGATTGGTCAGAACGTGCAATTCACTACTTTAAGCAGTGGTTGGTGTGTACACGTAATAAATTATAAATTGAGTTATTATTGCCACAGGTCACATATTATTGTCCAGCGTGTGGTGAAAACTGCCCAGCGGATTATCGGCACCCAATTGCCCACCATTGAGAACATCTACCTGGGCAGGGCGAAAAGCCATTATCAAGGATGCATCTCACCCTAACCATGGACTTTTTATTCTCCTCCCGTCCGGTAGGCACTACAGGAGCCTCTGCTCCTGCACCAGCAGGCACAGGAAGAGCTTCTTCCCTGAGGCTGTGACCCTGCCGAACCTCACATCACAGCGTTAAGCAGTACTGCACTCATATTGCACTGTCTCAGTACTTTTATATTTGTGTGCTGTAAAACTTTTTATTTGCAGTTATTTTGTAAATAACAGTATTCTTTGCATTTCTGGTTAGATGCGAACTGCATTTCATTTGGCTTTGTATCTGTACTCAACACAATGGCAATAAAGTTGAATCTAATCTAATGTAAAGTGAGAAACTTGTTTTTGTATATGTAGATTATTTCAATTTAATAGTGCATTGAGGTAGTACAAGGGAAACCAACAACAGAAGGTACAATAAAGCGTTAGTTACAGAGTAGTGTTCTTTGCAGGTAGACAATAAAGTGGAAGAGCATAACAAGGTAGATTGTGAGGTCAAGAGCCCATCTTATTGTACTAGGGAACCATTCACCAGTCTTATAACAGCAAGGGAGAAGCTTTCCTTAAGCCTGGTGGTACGTGCTTTCAGGCTTTTATAGCTGTGGTAGATGAAATACAGTGGGTTGAAGTTGTTTGGGAGGATGGAGTTAATGTGTGTTGTGACCTGGCTCTCAAAACGCTTCATGATGCTAGATGCCAAAGCTACAGGTTGGTAGTCACTAAAGCATTGCCATATTTTTCTTAGTACCAGGATGATAGTACACTAGTCTTCTGAAGACTCAACCTCAGATTGAAGCAGGGAGAGGTAGCGTTTATGATTCATTGTCCATGCAGAAATCTAATGGTGGAAGGGAAGAAGCTGCTCCTGAAAGGTAGAATGCATCTCTCCAGGCTTCTGCACCTCCTTCTTGAGGATAGCAATAAGAAGGCATGTCCTAGGTGATGGCGGTCCTTAAGGATCCATTCCGCATTTTTGAGGCATAGTCTTTTGAAGATGTCTTGGATGTTGGGGAGGCCAGTGCCCATGATGGAGCTGGCTGAGCTCACAACTTCCTGCAACATTTCCGATCCTGTGCAGTGGCCCCTCCATACCAGACGGTGAGGCAACCAGATAGTATGCTCTCCGTGGTACATCTGTAGAAATTTACCAACAAACCAAGTTTCCTCACATACCTTGTGAAATATAGCTTCTGGTGTCTCTCGTTTGTAGTTGAATCAATATTTTGGGCCCAAGATAGATCTTCAGACATGTTGACATCCAGGAACTTGAAACTGCTTACCCTTTCCACTGCTGATCCCTCAATGAGGACTGGTATATGTTCCCTCGACATCCCCTTCCTGAAGTCCACAATTAGTTCCTTGGTCTTACTGAAGTTGAGTGCAAGGTTGTTGCTGTGACACCACTCAACCAGCTGATCTATCTCGCTCTTGTACACCTACTCATCACCTTCTGAAATTCTGCCAACAGTAGTTGTGTTGTTGGCATATTTACAGATGACATTTGAGCTGTGTCTAGCCGCACAATTGTGTGTGTAGAGAGAGTGGAGCAGTGGGCTAAGCACACTTCCTTGAGTTGTGCCTGTGTTGATTGTTAGTGAGGTGGTATTTCTGATCTGCACAGCCTGTGGTCTCCCAGTGAGGAAGTCAAGTTGCAGAGGGAGGTACAGAAGACCAGGTTTTGGAGCTTGTTGATTAGAACTGAGGGTATGATTGTGTTCAACGCTGAGCTATCATCAATAGACAGCAGCCTGACGTAGGGATTATTATTGTCCAGGTGATCCAAGGCTGAGTGAAGACCCAGTAAGACTGCATCAGTTGTAAACCTATGTTTCGGCCAAAAACATTGACTATTTACTCTTTTCCACAGATGCTGTCTGGCCTGTTGAGTTCGTCCAGCAGTTTGTGTGTATTACTGATATTGAATTGTGTCCTGAACACCTGGAAATGTGGGTCAAATTCTCTACAGATGCAAACCCACCCAGAAATTATTTAATGCAGAGAAGAAATAAATATTCAGTTGCACAACGCTGAACACAAGCAGCAATATTCCATTGAGTTTAACAACTGGTTGATTGCCTGTCAGTGATGAATCCAAATAATGTACATATATTCAAATTTAAATTACAAGGACTGTAGTTTATTAAAATGTTTCTCAAAAATACAGGACATAACTTATTTAAATTCATAAAACATTCTTTTCCAACACGAACTGTTAATTAGTGCAAACAATCAATATTCCAAAGGGTAGGAAATTGTAAGCAAAGAAATTACCACATTTCCTATCTCTATTCCTATCTGTCCCACAAGTTTAAGAATTACACTAACCTGGTTTAGTGTAACTCAGGTTTATCCATGAAAACGAGAGTTTTCTGGACAGGACTACAGTGAGGTCATTACACCGAGGATACAGGAAGAGAGAAAGGGGGCGACGATGAGGAAGGAAAGGATGCTTAAGTACAGGAGACTCCAGGGGATGTATTTCTCGTAAACAGGTTCATCCTCTTGGAAGCTGTCAGGACAGAAGATACTGCCAGTCTGAGAGGCGGACAGGTCTGTGAGCCGAAAATTGTTGCAGAAGCAGAGCTGAGGAGTCAGACATCAGGAAGAGCCGTGGTAGTAGGGGACTCCATAGTAAGAGGTACGGAAAGGAGTTTCTGCAGCAACAGGCGAGATTTAAGGATGGTGTGTTGCCTCCCCGGTGCTAGGATCCAGGACATCACCGACCGATTGCAGGGAATCCTCAAGGGTGAAGGTGAACAGCCAGAAGTGGTAGTGCATGTCGGCACAAATGACATCGGGAAGAAGAGGAAGGACATTCTGCAGCGGGACTTCAGAGAACTCGGAAGAAGGCTGAAAAGCAGGACTTCCAGGGTGGTTATCTCTGGTTTGCTTCCAGTTCCTCGTGCTGGAGAGGGCAGGAACAGGGAGATAATGGATCTGAATGTGTGGCTGAGGAACTGGTGCAGGAAGCAAGGATTTACATTCTTGGACCACTGGGATCTGTTTTGGCATAGGGATGAATTGTACAAAAGAGACGGGTTGCACCTTAATAGGCGGGGGACCAGCATTCTGGCAGACAGGTTTGTCATTGTAACAGGGATGTGTTTAAACTAAGTAGTGGGGGGAGGGGATGAACTGGAAATATAAGGATGGAGTTAAAGGGAAAGTGAAAATAAGTTAAAAAGGACAACAGGATCAATGGAGTAGAAAGCTCAAGAAGAGATTATAAGTATGGTCAAGTGAAATAGGAATTGATATGAAAGGAGAGGGGAGTAATGAATTAAAAGTATTATATATGAATGCACGAAGTATAAGGAATAAAGTAGATGAGCTTGAGGCTCAGTTGGAAATTGGCCAGTACGATGTTGTGGGAATAACTGAGACATGGCTTCAAGCGGACAGGGCCTGGGAAATGAATATTCAAGGATATACATCTTATCGAAAGGACAGACTGACTGGCAGAGGGGGTGGGGTGGCTCTGTTGGTGAGGAATGATATTCAGTCCCTTGCGAGGGGGGACATAGAATCAGGGGATGTAGAGTCAGTATGGATAGAACTGAGAAATTCTAAGGGTAGAAAGACCCTAATGGGAGTTATCTACAGGCCCCCAAACAGCAGTCTGGATGTAAGGTGTAAGTTGAATGAAGAGTTAAAATTGGCATGTCGCAAAGGTAATGATACAGTTGTCATGGGAGATTTCAACATGCAGGTAGACTGGGAGAATCAGAATGGTACTGGACCCCAAGAAAGGGAGTTTGTGGAGTGCCTCCGAGATGGATTCTTAGAACAGCTTGTACTGGAGCCAACCAGGGAGAAGTCAATTCCAGATTTAATGTTGTGCAATGAACCGGATTTGATCAGGGACCTCGAGGTAAAGGAACCATTAGGAGGTAGTGACCATAATATGATATGTTTTAACCTACAATTTGAGAAGGAGAAGGGAAAAATCGGATGTGTTAGTATTACAGTTGAACAAAGGGAACTATGGAGCTATGAGGGAGGAGCTGGCCAAAGTTTAATGGAACAATACCCGAGCAGGGAAGACAGTGGAACAACAATGGCAGGTATTTCTGGGAATAATGCAGAAAGTACAGGATTGCTTCATTCCAAAGCGGAAGAAAGATCCTAAGGGGCAGCTGTGGCTGAGGGAAGTAAAGGGCAGTATAAAAATAAAAGAGAAGAAGTATAACATAGCAAAGATGAGCAGGAAACCGGAGGACTGGGAAGCTTTTAAAGAGCAACAGAAGATAACAAAAAAGGCAATATGCCAAGAAAAAATGAGGTACGAAGATAAACTAGCCAAGAATATAAAGAAGGATGGAAAAAGCTTCTTTAAGTATGTGAATAGCAAAAAAATAGTTAAGACCAAAATTGGGCCATTGAAGACAAACGGGTGAATTTATTATGGGGAACAAGGAAATGGCAGATTAGTTGAACAGTACTTTGGATCTGTCTTCACTAGGGAAGACACAAACAATCACCCAGATGTAATAGTGGCCAAAGGAACTAGGGTAAAGGATGAACTGAAGGAAATTTATATTAGGCAAGAAACGGTGTTGGATAGACTGTTGAGTCTGAAGGCTGATAAGTCCCCGGGACCTGATGGTCTGCATCCCAGGGTATTTAAAGAGGTGGCTCTAGAAATCATGGACGCATTGGTAATCATTTTCCAATGTTCTATAGATTCAGGAACAGTTCCTGCTGATTGGAGGGTGGCTAATGTTGTCCCACTTTTCAAGAAAGGAGGGAAAGAGAAAACAGGGAATTATAGACCGGTTAGCCTGACGTCAGTGGTGGGAAAGATGCTGGAGTCAATTATAAAAGAGGAAATTATGACACATTTGGATAGCAGTAGAAGGATCGGTCCGAGTCAGCATGCATTTATGAAGGGAAAAACATGCTTGACTAATCTTCTGGAGTTCTTTGAGGATGTAACTATGAAAATGGACAAGGGAGAGAGAGCCAGTGGATGTAGTGTACCTGGACTTCCAGAAAGCTTTTGATAAAGTCCCACATAGGAGATTAGTGGGCAAAATTAGGGCACATGGTATTGGGGGCAGAGTACTGACACGGATTGAAAATTGGCTGGCTGACAGGAAACAAAGAGTAGCGATTAACAGGTCCCTTTCGGAATATCAGGCTGTGACCAGTGGGGTACTGCAAGGTTCGGTGCTGGGACCGCAGCTGTTTACAATATACATTAATGACTTAGATGAAGGGATTAAAAGTAATATTAGCAAATTTGCCGATGACACAAAGCTGGGTGGCAGTGTGAACTGTCAGGAGGATGTTATGAGAATGCAGAGTGACTTGGACAGGTTGGGTGAGTGGGCAAATGTATGGCAGATGCAGTTTAATGTGGATAAATGTGAGGTTATCCACTTTGGTGGCAAGAACAGGAAGGCAGATTTCTATCTAAATGGAGTCAAGTTAGGAAAAGGGGAAGTACAACAAGATCTAGGTGTTCTTGTACATCAGTCAATGAAAGCAAGCATGCAGGTACAGCAGGCAGTGAAGAAAGCTAATGGCATGCTGGCCTTTATAACAAGAGGAATTGAGTATAGGAGTAAAGAGGTCCTTCTGCAGCTGTACAGGGCCCTGGTGAGACCCCACCTGGAGTATTGTGCGCAGTTTTGGTCTCCAAATTTGAGGAAGAACATTCTTGCTATTGAGAGAGTGCAGCGTAGGTTCACAAGGTTAATTCCCGGAATGGCAGGACTGTCATATGTTGAAAGATTGGAGCAACTGGGCTTGTATACACTGGAATTTAGAAGGATGAGAGGGGATCTGATTGAAACATATAAGATTATTAAGGGACTGGACACACTGGAGGCAGGAAGCATGTTCCTGCTGATGGGTGAGTCCAGAACTAGAGGCCACAGTTTAAGAATAAGGGGTAGGCCATTTAGAACAGAGATGCGGAAAAACTTTTTCTCCCAGAGAGTGGTGGATATGTGGAATGCTCTGCCCCAGAAGGCAGTGGAGGCCAAGTCTCTGGATGCATTCAAGAGAGTTAGATGGAGCTCTTATAGATAGTGGGGTCAAGGGATATGGGGAGAGGGCAGGAATGGGGTACTGATTGTGTATGATCAGCCATGATCACAGTGAATGGCAGTGCTGGCTAGAAGGGCCAAATGGCCTACTCATGCACCTATTGTCTATTGTCTATAACCCCCAAAGATGTGAGGTACAGAGGAAATTTAAGTGCTGTCTAAGACTAAATGGACCAATATTGCCTGTGACATTGCTAATTACAGGCAGCAAGGTTTTTTCAAAGACCTGTTCCAGTAGTATATTTTGATTAAGGCTGTCTGAGGTTTAAAAAGTGAATAAGCCAAAATTGTCATTCATTCTGAATTAAACTACATGGGGTGAAAAAAAAATACATTAACTAGTTGTGATGCCTGGCTTTTGATGTAAGTATCAAGGCCACAGAGTTAGTTCTCAGGAATTTTTTGTGGTTGAAGATGGGCTCACATTGAAGAATGCAATAACAGTGCAACCATGTTTTTTTGCATACATCTGTGTAGCATCACACTAGATAAAGGAAAGTTTTACATCTGTACAAGCAGTCACTATTAGACCTACGGACACCACTGGAATCTGATGCACAAGTCTCAAACATTTGCCAAAAGAGTTTTTGTCACCTGGAGTTTTGCCAAGAAAACATCACAGGCAAACAAAATCATTCTAAAAATGATGAACAACATCTACCATATCCACAAGCCCCATGGAATCTGTATACCATTTATTTTTATGAAACACCCCACTATATAAGTGGCTGTAAGGAATGAGATTGCCACAAAGTCAACAAGGAAATACTCTTGAATCAATAGCGTAGTACAGACAGAATCATACTTCATCATAAATAACCAGAGAAATAAGCACTTGCACTGATAGAACTATAATTACATCTCAGCTGCAAAGAAACATTGGGTTCATTGAAAGCCAGCAGTTTTCTCTTTTGTCTCTCATGGTTTCTTGGTACCACATGGGACATGCTGGTGGGCAGACAATGCCCTAGCTCCTCCCCCCAAGTCCCCAACTCCTCTCCCCACCCCCGCTACAACTAATAGGAAACTCTCTGTCAGTGATACTGAGCAAGAAAAGGCATGGGAATGCAGACTAAAGATTGCTAGCCTTGACCTCAGCTTGCTGGCTTCACTGAGAGGATTAATGTAATTGATACAAAGCCAAACAGAAAAATCAAGAGGTATACTGAACTACTTTTAACATCCAAGTTTAAGTTTAAAGGAATTATTAGTAATCTAAATTTTATATTATCTTCTGACATAATTAGTGAGAGCTGAATGGTGTTGACGAGAGACCTACACCTAGGTTCATCACTGCTTGCACAGAATTTGTTTTCCCTGCTCTGCTAAATGGGGAAGGAAACATCAGCTCACTTGCTGCCAAAAAAAAATCATTACGAATACTGGACCTAGGAAGGTTTTTCATCTTGTTAGTAAATGCATCAACACATTGACTGGCACGAAACATCAAAGCTGCAGGGTACAATAATTAAATAACTGAAATGGATAGAGACCTCCAAAGAAATGTGTGTGACATCATATGAGGAATTGAGCACCTTGGGCCACACTTTGAAGGGACTAAAGGTGTTCCACAGCAGGAAGAAATTAAACAAGATTAAAACTAAATTGTGTTTTTTTCTCACTTTAAAATGAACCCTTATGTGCCCCAAAGCAGAGAGCCTTCAGAGAGCTTTATGGGAAAGCACGGCTACTTATCGAATTGTGTATCAATTGCAGCATGGTGTTATTCACCGCACATAAATTAAAATTAGAGGTACAGTGCATTGGCTGATGAAGTTAACTAAAGGAAATCAGACTTGGAAAGGGACACTTACCTTCTACAGCTCTTTTGAAGAAAACTTTGCAACTACCGCAGGTAAGGACACCGTAATGACATCCTGATGCCTCATCTGCACAAACCAAACAGACCTTCAAAGGCGTTGTGGTCACCGATGAGCAACTTCGATCCAGTCTAATAGGGGAGCTGAAAAAGATGGGAAATTTCCAATGTTAGAAGGATGCTATGAATCTCTTTTCACAGACATGATGGACTCGTACCAGCTAGCTAAAGTCAAAATGGTACAAGAACAAGCAAAACCATTTCAGATCATAAGGAAACATCTGTCAACTTTGAAACAGTTTTGGGTCACGATTCTTAAACTTCCTGGTTTACTTTAGGAGATGTTGCAACCCCTGAACATGATGGAGATAGTCACCATCAAAGCTCACCACACCAATAGGAGTCAAAAAAGGTACCTATTACAAGTTTCAGGGTTATATGAGGTACAAGTTTATATGGATTATCATTCATTGTGTCAGGAACAACAGCAATTCACTGACAATTATTTTTCTGAAAATCACGTTGCAGCAAATAACCTTACAACCTTATTACCTATTAGTGGCAGTTGAATAACCTGTTATTCTGTCTTGGTTGAAAGAGCTTGCCACAAAACAAAACATCTTTTAATATGTCTTAAATTAGCTGTATCCTTATACAGTGGCATGCAAAAGTTTGGGCAGGCCTGGTCAAAATTTCTGTTACTGTGAATAACTAAGAAAATAAAAGATGTCCTGACTTCCAAAAGTTACCTTTTAAATTTTCTTCTTTCATAGTTTCAAAATAACAAAAAAGGAAAAGGGCCCAAAGCAAAGGTTTGGGCACCCTGCATGGTCAGTACTTAGTAACACCCCCTTGGTGAGACCCAATGCAGACTGAGAGACCGTTTTGCTGAACACCTACGCTCAGTCCGCCAGAAAAAGCAGGATCTCCCAGTGGCCACACATTTTAATTCCACGTCCCATTCTCATTCTGATATGTCTATCCATGGCCTCCTCTATTGTCAAAATGAATCCAAACTCAGGTTGGAGGAACAACACCTTATATACCGGCTGGGTAGCCTCCAACCTGATGGCATGAACATTGACTTCTCTAACTTCCGTTAATGCCCCTCCTCCCCTTCTTACCCCATCCCTGACATATTTAGTTGTTTGCCTGTTCTCCATCTCCCTCTGGTGCTCCCTCCCCTTCCTTTCTCCTGAAGCCTCCCATCCCATGATCCTTTCCCTTCTCCAGCTCTGTATCACTTTCGCCAATCACCTTTCCAGCTCTTAGCTTCATCCCACCCCGTCCAGTCTTCTCCTATCATTTCGCATTTCCCCCTCCCCCCACTACTTTCAAATCTCTTACTATCCTTCCTTTCAGTTAGTCCTGACGAAGGGTCTCGGCCCGAAACGTCGACAGCGCTTCTCCCTATAGATGCTACCTGGCCTGCTGTGTTCCACCAGCATTTTGTGTGTGTTGTTGTTTGAATTTCCAGCATCTGCAGATTTGCTCGTGTTAACACTTTCTGTAGCCAGCTACGAGTCCTTCAATTCTTGTTTGGGGGATTTTCGGCCATTCTTCCTTGTAAAAGGCTTCTAGTTCTGTGAGATTCTTGGGCTGTCTTGCATGCACTGCTCTTTTGAGGTCTATCCACAGATTTTCGATAGTGTTTAGGTCTAGGGACTGTGAGGGCCATGGCAAAACTTTCAGCTTGCGCCTCTTGAGGTAGTCCATTGTGGATTTTGAGGTGTGTTTAGGATAATTATCCTGTTGTAGAAGCCATCCTCTTTTCATCTTCAGCTTTTTTACAGACGGTGTGATGTTTGCTTTCCGAATTTGCTGATACTTAATTGAATTCATTCTTCCCTCTACCAATGAAATGTTCCCAGTGCCACTGGCTGCAATACAGCCCAAAGCATGATTGATCCACCCCTGTGCTTAACAGTTGGAGAGGTGTTCTTCTCATGAAATTCTGCACCCTTTTTTCTCCAAACATACCTTTGCTCATTGTGGCCAAAAAGTTCTATTTTAACTTCATTAGTCCACAGGACTTGTTTCCAAAATGCATCAGACTTGTTTAGATGTTCCTTTGCAAACTTCTGATGCTGAATTTTGTGGTGAGGATGACTCTTCCATGAAGGTCATATTTGTGCAGGTGTCACTGGACAGTAGAACAGTGCACCACCACTCCAGAGTCTGCTAAATCTTCCTGGAGGTCTTTTGCAGTCAAACAGGGGTTTTGATTTGCCTTTCCAGCAATCCTATTAGCAGTTCTCTCGGAAATTTTTCTTGGTCTTCCAGACCTCAACTTGACCTCTACTATTCCTGTTAACTACCATTTTTTAATTACATTACAAATTGAGGAAACAGCAACCTAAAAACTCTTTGCTATCTTTTTATAGCCTTCTCCTGCTTTGTGGGCATCATTTATTTAAATTTTCAGAGTGCTAGGCAGCTGCTTAGAGGAGCCCATGGCTGCTGATTGTTGGGACAAGGTTTGAGGAGTCAGGGTATTTATAAAGCTTTGAAATTTGCATCACCTGGCCATTCCTAATTATGACTATGAACAAGCCATAGCCCTAACAAGCTAATTAAGGTCTGAGACCTTGATAAAAGTTATCTGAGAGCTCAAATCTCTTGGGGTGCCCAAACTTTTTCATCGTGCTCCTTTCCTTTTTTTCACTCTAAAATTGTACAAAACAAAAACAATACACTAATCTTCTTAAAATATTGAAAAGAATGTTTCTTCTTTAACTTTATGACTCTTGGAGATCAGTTCATCTTCTACTCACTTAACTATTCACAGTGACAGAAATTTTGACCAGGGGTGCCCAAACTTTTGCACAACACTGTAAGTATTAGAAGTACAAAATAAAAAACATATGTCTTGCAGGCTTAGAAAATTGGATACAACTCCGGATAAGTGTTAAAGATTTGACACTTATTTAAATCTTATTTAAACCCATTTATTCTTGCTCTTACTGTTTCTACAGTTCTCACTGATTAAATTCAATATAGTGTGCAAGCATTTCTACAGAGGGACTCTGCTGACCATTGGTTACTTCCAGAACACACAAAGCAGGCCAGCAGAGTTATCTTCAAATAGGATTAAGTCAACCACAATAACTCCACAACTACAGTACAAGGAAAAATCTTTCTGCCAGAATAGCTCCCACTGGCTCGAGCCTGAATATCTGTCTCAGTGTCGTTTTTGAGGTGATATCCAGGGCAGAGAATGGTTTGAGAAGGCAACACAATTCAAAGTGATCCCGGAAGCAATCTTTCTATCTGTGACTGGTGGTTCCTAAGGGAGCTGTTCTAACAGCAAGACTACTTGCTGCAGTGTGACATTAAATGCGATGCTTTGAAACATTGCAACTCTCCATTCTGCGCCAATACTGAAGGATGAAACCACCTACACAACAATAATTCATTATACACAGCCCACTTATATATGCAGACAATTAGTGGTTTCGATCTTTCTACTTTGTACGTGGACTCTGAGTGTAGGCTAATGACAGGGCTTAATTGGAAAGAGTTTTCCCTACATTATGATGGGGAATCACCTCTCTGATTTTATACCTGACCAACCCTGATGTGAAATTGCAGACCTCATTAATTTCAAGAGAGTTTGGTAACAGATTAAGGGACAAAGGAAAGAAGTATCCTTTCCAATAATTTTACTTCAGTTTAATGGTTTTCAATTATTCTTTAAGTATTTAAAAGAATTTCAATTAACATGAAATAAACCATTGCAGTTTTAAAGTCTCTATTACCTTTTAACTTTCTGAACTATTTACACAAAGTTAAAGATTCCAGAATCATTTAAAAATTCTAAATCATTTACAGGCTTTGACTGTAACCATAGTTCCACCCCACTCCATTCCCACACTTCTAGTTTGAGGTTTTGTCTTCTTTTAAATCCTGTCAGAATGTTTTGAGGCCTATTCACTGCTCCCTAACTCCACCGTGAATGAGGTTAGCCCTTTGCATCTTTGCACGTGTGGGTATGAAGGTGGGGATTCTGGATGGTGAACTGGGTTCAGAAAGATCCAGCTTGTTGATAAAGTAATCAAGTATTAGAACCCAGAAAAACGTGGAACAGAAACAAGCCCCTGGGCCCACAATGTTGTGCTGAACTAATTAAATTAGTAATCAAATGCCCAACTAAATTAATCCTTTCTGCCTACAAAATGGTCTTATCCTTCCATTTCCAGCACCTTCACGTGCCTGCCTACGAGTCTCATGAAAGCCTCTATCCTACTTGCCTTCACACCACTCCAGGCAGCCCATTCCAGACGCTGTTATGAGTCTTGCCACTAACAATGTACTGTCTCAATATTTTATTTCCCAAAGAGCAATACTTCACGCTTGGCTGGGAAAACTATTGTACATCTGCTATTTCTCTGTCCATATTTATAATGGATTTGTATCCCACTGTATTCTTTGCCAATCTTCTTCACTATCCAGAACACCACCGATCTTCATAATGTCTGCAAACCTACTAACCTACCCACTTATGTTTTCATCTGGGTAATTTATATGTATCTTAAACAGTATGGATCCCTGCACAACAACTCCAGTCATTGACCTTCGGCCAGAGTAAGACTGATTGACCATTACACTCTGTCTTCCATGGGCAAGCCAATTCTGAATCCAAACAGCAAATTCACTGTGGATCCTATGTTTTTTAATCTTCTGGAGGAGCCTTCCATAAAGAACTTACCAAACGCTTTACTAAAATCCATACAGACAACATCTACATCTCTACATTCATCAATCACCTTCATCATCTCTTCAAAAAAAACCCCAGTCAAGTTAGTAAAACACAACTTGCCCTGCACAAAGCCAAGCTGACTGCCCCTACTTAGGCCATGGTTTTTCAAATGCTCATAAATCTTATCACTAAGAGTTCTCTCCAGTAACTTCCCACAGATGTGAGACTTATTGGTCTATATTTTCCAAGATTATCTCTGGTTCCCTTCTTGAATTATGGAACACGTGCCTCTTGCCAGTCCACTGAGATTTCACCTGTGGCTAGAGAGAACACTATCCGATCTCTTGTCTCTGTCTGGTGTGTATCCCATCAGAACCTGGGACCTATCCATCTTAATGTTCTTTAAGAGACCCAGCACTACCTACTTCCTCTTCTCTAAATGCCCTGCAAAATGCATGCTTCATACAGATCTCATGTCTTTCTCCTTGGTAAATACTGATGCAATATACTCATTTAGGACCTCAACCACACCCTCTGCCTCTAAGCACATATTCCCTCTTTTATCCTTCAGTGCTCTTACCCTCTTCCTAGTTAATCCTCTTGCTTTTGATGTATGTATAGAATGCCTTGGGATCCCCTTTAATCTTACTTGTCAAGGACATTTCATGGCCTCTCCTGACTCTCCTAATTCCCTTCTCGAGATCTTTTCTAGTTTCTTTATAATCCTCAAAGGCTCTGTTTGAATTCAGCTTCCCTTTTCTTCTTGACTAAATTCACCGCCTCTCTTGATATCCAAGGTTCCCTTACCTTGCCACCTCACCCTTCCTTCTTACAGGTACATGCCTAGCTTGTACTCTGTGCAGTGGGTCTTTTTGTTTAAAAACTTGATGAAACCATCTGAATTCATAGCTGTTTTCAAGCACTTTAGTCTGTTCATTATCCTACATTCAGGTGCTGTAATCTTTTCATAGACTGCTCTTGCCTTCCTTGAGTTGGAAACAAAATGCCACTGTTTGGTTAAACAGCACATTACTTGAGCTATTAACCTATCAATTTGTATCACTGATGCTTTGTACTAATGCTGTGTGCAGAAGTGCATACTGACTTAAAATAACATCAATTTACTGTAAAAAAAATTTAAAAGATCTTTGATTTTTGAAAGGGTTTTCAGATAAATCCTCTCCGTTCATAGAATTTGTCAACACTAAAACATCAGTTGTTTTACAAATGCTCATATGAAATATGATGTGTTTCTTGTCACAAACCTCTCACTTTAAAAGAATAGTATTATTAGTTAATGTCTATTAAAACAGTGAGGACTGATTTGTTAAAATCAGAGCACCGATTAATCACTACCCTGTACTTAACTAGTTATAATTAATGCATTATAGTAGTAATCCAATTGGGTAGAATAATGACAGTATAGGAATATACTGAATAATAAACGGATTCAAATCACTTTAATTAGGACAAGTGGAGTTTGACTTTAAATGCCTGGCCATGTCAGTGATGCCCACATCCAGTAATATCATGTTATTTCTTTTCTGTACATAACCAGTTCCACATTGCTGACAAAATATAAGTGCGTCACTGGATTACCGTCTTAGATCTTAAGGCATTACAAAAGAAATAAAGAAAATGATGTTTCCCTGTAGAGTAAGATTGACAGTAAGCATCTAATTTATAATTATAGATGTTTTTATAAAAACAATGGAAGTTTACAATAATAACTTATAGTGCCTAAGGGTTTGCTTTCAATCATTTTTCAGTGTTTCCGATTATATTTTCTCCAACACCAATTACATTTTCTCCAGAACCACAGGAATTACTTGGCCAGTGTCTCCAGGAACTACTGAGCAAGTAAAATATGCATAACAAACACGAGAAAATCTGCAGATGCTGGAAATCCAAAGCAACACACACACAGGGCTGGAGGAACTCAGCAGACCAGGCCGTATCTATGGAAGCGTGCACACAGTCGACGTTTTGGGCCGAGACCCTTCAAGAGGACTTGATCAGAAAATATGCAACATTTTAACAATGGTAACTTTTACCAAAAACCTCTGCTAACAGAGCATTCTCGTTCTCACACTGCAAAATAATGCAAACAAATATCAGCGTCTGTCACTATCAAATTTTGGAACATCAAATATCATATTTTAATTGTTACACTGTCACTGATGCCCACGACACCCAGATAAAATATGAACAAATTGCAGAGCAAAATAGTTTTATTTTTAATTTTGTAGAAGTCCTTACTATACGAATAACATTATACCAGCTGATATCATTAAATCAGCAAGTTAAACAAAAGATATGGTAGAGAAACTGAAGCTTGAGGTAGGTGGAACGACTTTCACTGGAAGAACATGCAAGCATGTCACTCATGTTTCTTCACTGCACCAACTGGAAACCAAAATAAGCTCCACCCAATTCACAGCAAGGACGTTCTTAAGCTGATTCAGTTTGATAACAAGGAGAATTTCAGCAGCATTCCAAAATGCTAAGCACCAAACTAGTTACCACGATTCCACAAAAAAAGGAGTAAGTCATAGTGGGTTTAGGGTGGATAAATCTCTGGGGTTTATGTATGAGGGATCACAGGCTGTTCGGGAGGAGGAAGGAGGGAGGAGATTGCTGAGTCTCTAGCGGAGTTTATTAAATCTTCACCACTCAAAGAGGAGGTGTTGTATGACTGGAGGTCAGTAAACGTGGTACCTTTATTCAAGAAGGGTAGCAGGAATAAACCAGGCAATTACAAACCTGAGAATCTGCCCATCAGTGGTAGAGAAGCTACTGGAAAAAATTCTGAACAAAGTATAGAAAAATCTACACTTGGAAAGGCATGGATCAATCAAATACAGCAGATTCCAGTTAATTGGGCTTATTTGGGATAACTTTTAAAGAACAAAAAGTAATCCAGAAAATAGCCAGGATTTGCTTTGTTTATTTGGGAAACAATCCCACTTATCTGAGGCAGGAGACTATTGCCAAGTGCATGCATCTAACTAATGCCAATGTGGAAATTACACATGCGAACAGTTCTTAAATAGTGTCATATGTGCCTGTGTTCAAGAACAGCTTTTTGTTATTGCTCGTTGATGTGAAATAAGCAGTAAGGCAATTCTTAACCATTTTGCTCACTGTGATTTCAAGCATTCAGATTTGAGGTTGTCGGAAACCACTGGGAGTGAAAATGAAATGATTTCCTTACTTCAACAAGACAATGAATGCCTGGGCTCCAGGGAGTACTGAACAAAGGCAACGTGATTTACAATCTAAAAACGTCGATATTGATAGCATAATTAAATAAGATAATGAAAAAAGACATACAGGATACTTACATTCATTAGCTGGGCCATAGAAAATTAGATCAGAGAGGTTTTGACTTTATAGAACATCGGTTAAGCCACGGCTGAGAGGCTACTGTATGTGTAGTTCACACTTGCCATATTACAAGGAAGGCATTACTGCACTGAAGAACGAACTGATGTTCTCACTGACATCTTCAACATCTCCCTGTGCAGTTTGACTTCACAACCTTCACTCCCCGTTCCAACGTGCTTCAAGGCCGCCACCATCATCCTCGTGCCAAAGAGGTCTTCAGTGTCCTGCCTAAATGACTACCATCCCATTGCACTCAAATCCATCATCATGAAGTGTTTCGACAGGCTCGTCATGAGGCATATCAAGATCCTGCTGCCCCTTTCAGTGGACCCCCTGCAGTTTGCGTACCGTCCCAACCGCTCAACAGACGACGCCATTGCCATCACTCTCCACCTGGCCCTAACCCACCTGGACAAAAAAGACACATACGTTCGGATGCTGTTCATAGACTTCAGTTCAGCATTCAACACAATCATCCCTGGAAAGCTGAGCCTACTGGGCCCGAACACCTCCCTCTGCAGCTGGATCCTAGACTTCCTGACTGGGAGATCTCAGTCAGTCCAGATCGGGAGCAACATCTCCAACACCATCACACTGAGCACGGGGGCTCCCCGGGCTGCGTGCTCAGTCCACTGCTGTTCACTCTGCTGCCCCACGACTGTGCTGCAACACACAGCTGGAACCACATCATCAAGTTCGCCAATGACATGACCATGGTGGGTCTCATCAGCAAGAATGACGTCAGCTTAGAGCTTAGAGAGGAGGTGCAGTGGCTAACGGACTGGTGCAGAGCCAACAACCTGTCTCTGAATGTGAACAAAACAAAAGAGATGGTTGTTGACTTCAGAAGGGTATGGAGCGACCACTCCCCACTGAACATCGACGGCTCCTCGGTGGAGATCGTTACGAGCACCAAATTTCTTGGTGTTCACCTGGCGGAGAATCCCACCTGGTCCCTCAACACCAACTCCATAGCAAAGAAAGTCCAGCAGCGTCTCTACTTGCTGCGAAGGCTGAGGAAAGTCCATCTCCCCCCCCCCCTCCATCCTCATCACATTCTGCAGGGGTTGTATTGAGAGCATCCTGAGCAGCTGCATCACTGCCTGGATTGGGAATTGCACCATCTCGGATCACAAGACCCTGCAGTGGATAGTGAGGTCAGCTGAGAAGATCATCAGGGTCTCTCTTCCCCCCATCATGGACATTTACACTACACGCTGCATCCACAAGGTAAACAGCATTATGAAGGACCCCACGCACCCCTCATATAATCTCTTAAAGGCTCTGAAGTATTCAGGCTCTCACGGCCAGACTATGTAACAGTTTCTTCTCCCAAGCTATCAGACTCCTCAATATCCAGAGCCTGGACTGACACCTTGCCCTACTGTCCTGTTTATTATTTATTGTAATGCCTGCACTGTTTTGTGCACTTTATGCAGTCCTGGGTAGGTCTGTAGTCTAGTGTAGTTGGGTTTTTTCTCTGTGTTGTTTTTTACGTAGCTCAGTCTAGTTTTTGAACTGTGTCATATAACACCATAGTCCTGAAAAACATTGTCTCATTTTTACTATGGACTGTACATAGCAGTTATGGTCAAAATGACAATAAAAGTGACTTGACTTGACGACTTGACAGAAGAGATTCATGAGGATGCTGCCTGGGTTGGAGTCTTTCAGTTTTGAGGAGAGACAAGCTAAGCTGGGGTTGTTTTCCCTTGAGCAGAGAAGGTTGAGGTACCTGATTAAAGTGTACATGAGTGATAGAGGTTGGGAAATAATAAATAAATAAATTTTGATAAGTAAAACTGCATTAAACCAGAGAATTTTGGTTTAAGTTAAGGGGCAGGAGATGTAGAGAGGATTTGTGGATTTTTTTTTAAATAGATGGTGTTTGGAATTTAGAATGCACTGCCTGAGATGGTGATGGAGTCAATGTAACTCAACGGTACTTGGATCAACAAGCCCTAGGTGACTAGGAGCTAAGTGCTAGAAAAGGGGGATTGCTTGGTATAGATACTATTTTGTGTGACTCCACACTGCTATAAACCCTACAGTCCCCCAGTCTTCCAAAACAGGGCACAATTAAGTAATTTGAGCCTTTATAAATAGAATGTTATTTTTTAAATTTACTCTGAACAAATTAGTTCTTCTCACTGTTTTCATACACGGATCTTTGAGACGAGTGCAATATAGCCGCAGCTCGGCCCTGAGCCATTTTCTTGGATTTGTTTTTAAAGTTGTTTGAAATTTTCAGATCAGTTACTCTAAATAAAGAAGCAAACAAAAGAGCTGGAGAAATTGTGAAAACTCAAGTATCATCAACTTTACTATTTTGTACCTCAACCTATTTTAGTAAATCATTCAATCACATCCTATGCACCAACAGTAAAAATAATTTGGACCATCTACAGAAGACCTGAAAGCAAATGGAAAAATCCTACTGAAATACACGGCCTAGTAAATGGGCAGACCAAGACCAACAGGAATACATTCAATATTGAAGCTGCTTGGGTGGTAGAAATATGATGTAGTAATGCTGTAATCACAAAGAACTACTGTGCTCCATTCAAAGATTAATTATTCCTAAATGTTATTCACTGAGAGCACAGGAGGGAACAGACATATTTCCCTTCATCAGTATTGAATGACCTAAACACAAATTACACTACAGATGCTGCGGTCAAATCAACACGTACAAACAAACTGGATGAACTCAGCAGGTCGGGCAGCATCCGTTGAAATGAGCAGTCAACGTTTTGTCAGGACTCAGCAGTCAACGTTTCGGGCTGAGACCCTTTGTCCGGACTCAGCAGTCAACGTTTCGGGCTGAGACCCTTCGTCCGGACTCAGCAGTCAACGTTTCGGGCTGAGACCCTTCGTCCGGACTCAGCAGTCAACGTTTCGGGCTGAGACCCTCCGTCCGGACTCAGCAGTCAACGTTTCGGGCTGAGACCCTTCGTCCGGACTCAGCAGTCAACGTTTCGGGCTGAGACCCTTCGTCCGGACTCAGCAGTCAACGTTTCGGGCTGAGACCCTTCGTCCGGACACAGCAGTCAACGTTTCGGGCTGAGCCCCTTCGTCCGGACTCAGCAGTCAACGTTTCGGGTCGAGACCCTTCGTCAGGACACAGCAGTCAATGCTTCGTTGCGAGACCCTCCGTCCGGACACAGCAGTCAACGTTTCGGGCTGAGACCCTTCGTCCGGACTCAGCAGTCAACGTTTCGGGCTGAGACCCTTCGTCCGGACTCAGCAGTCAACGTTTCGGGCTGAGACCCTTCGTCCGGACTCAGCAGTAAACGTTTCGGGTCGAGGCCCTTCGTCAGAACTCAGCAGTCAACGTTTCAGGCTGAGACCCTTCGTCCGGACTCAGCAGTCAACGTTTCGGGCTGAGACCCTTCGTCCGAACTCAGCAGTCAACGTTTCGGGCTGAGACCCTTCGTCCGAACTCAGCAGTCAACGTTTCGGGCTGAGACCCTTCGTCCGGACACAGCAGTCAACGTTTCGGGCTGAGACCCTTCGTCCGGACACAGCAGTCAACGTTTCGGGTCGAGACCCTCCGTCCGGACACAGCAGTCAACGTTTCGGGTCGAGACCCTTCGTCCGGACTCAGCAGTCAACGTTTCGGGCTGAGACCCTTCGTCAGGACTCAGCAGTAAACGTTTCGGGTCGAGGCCCTTCGTCAGAACTCAGCAGTCAACGTTTCGGGCTGAGACCCTTCGTCAGGACTCAGCAGTCAACGTTTTGGGCTGAGACCCTTCGTCCGGACTCAGCAGTCAACGTTTCGGGCTGAGACCCTTCGTTAGGACTCAGCAGTCAACGTTTCGGGCTGAGACCCTTCGTCAGGACTCAGCAGTCAACGTTTCGGGCTGAGACCCTTCGTTAGGACTCAGCAGTCAACGTTTCGGGCTGAGACCCTTCGTCCGGACTCAGCAGTCAACGTTTCGGGCTGAGACCCTTCGTCCGGACTCAGCAGTCAACGTTTCGGGCTGAGACCCTTCGTCCGGACTCAGCAGTCAATGTTTCGGGCTGAGACCCTTCGTCCGGACTCAGCAGTCAACGTTTCGGGCTGAGACCCTTCGTCAGGACTCAGCAGTCAACGTTTCAGGCTGAGACCCTTCGTCCGGACTCAGCAGTCAACGTTTCGGGCTGAGACCCTTCGTCCGGACTCAGCAGTCAACGTTTCGGGCTGAGACCCTTCGTCCGGACTCAGCAGTCAACGTTTCGGGCTGAGACCCTTCGTCCGGACTCAGCAGTCAACGTTTCGGGCTGAGACCCTTCGTCCGGACTCAGCAGTCAACGTTTCGGGCTGAGACCCTTCGTCCGGACTCAGCAGTCAACGTTTCGGGCTGAGACCCTTCGTCCGGACTCAGCAGTCAACGTTTCGGGCTGAGACCCTTCGTCCGGACTCAGCAGTCAACGTTTCGGGCTGAGACCCTTCGTCCGGACACAGCAGTCAACGTTTCGGGCTGAGACCCTTCGTCCGGACTCAGCAGTCAACGTTTCGGGCTGAGACCCTTCGTCCGGACTCAGCAGTCAACGTTTCGGGCTGAGACCCTTCGTCAGGACACAGCAGTCAACGTTTCGGGCTGAGACCCTTCGTCAGAACTCAGCAGTCAACGTTTCGGGCTGAGACCCTTCGTCCGGACTCAGCAGTCAACGTTTCGGGCTGAGACCCTTCGTCAGGACACAGCAGTCAACGTTTCGGGCTGAGACCCTTCGTCAGAACTCAGCAGTCAACGTTTCGGGCTGAGACCCTTCGTCCGGACTCAGCAGTCAACGTTTCGGGCTGAGACCCTTCGTCCGGACACAGCAGTCAACGTTTCGGGCTGAGACCCTTCGTCCGGACTCAGCAGTCAACGTTTCGGGCTGAGATCGGCCCGAAACGTTGACTGCTCATTTCAACGGAAACTGCCCAACCTGCTGAGTTCATCCAGCTTGAATGCCCTAGTTGGGCGGTCTTTCATTGAAACTGTTATAATTACCATTCTATAGATTTGTTGAGTATACCGTCAAGAAAATGAATCCTATTGTTGTATATGGTGACATATATATGTACTTTGATTAAAAAAAATACTTTGAACTTTGAACTTAGAAAGAAAAGAGGTCATACTCATCAAACATCCATTGTAACATCAAGTAAAGACATTTGGTGATGTGGATGACCTGATATGTCTTTTCATTATCTGCTGATTCAGCCGAGTCCACTTAAAACAAGTGACTGGTGTGAGTTTAATCAAGTGGTGATACAGGTACCTGTATCAATCCTAACCTGTACCTGAAGTCAAACTGAATCCAAAGCAAATTAAAGAAATGAGAGAAACTATTTATTTATATCTAGTGAACATTAGAAATGTAATGGTTGCTTTATTCCATTTTAGCTAACTGGCATTCTTCCACGGAGATGCTGAATATTAACTTTATATTCTGGAAAAGAATTACAGCTTAGAATGCTGTGTATGAGGTTTCTATTTTTTTTCCTGAGAACACCTGCGCCTTTGTAACCAGACTGTGAACGAGACGCACATGCAGCAAGATATCTTTCATAACTAGTACACAGGGAGTGGAACGTTTAGTTGATACCTCATCTTTAAAAAGCCGCAACATGCTTTGAAAGAAGGTACAGAGACCTCATGGGTTATGAATAACTGTATCAATTATCTTGCCTATGTATTGCTAAAAGTAACCACACAGATAGCCAATAGCCAATAAAGATTGATGTTTTATTGTGACACACATCTGCACTTTGGAGTTTTGCATCTAACAACCTACTTGCAGAATCTCTGGGTTCAAGCAGACTGGATTGTTTGGCAAAAATTACTAGAGAAGTGTACAACCTATGTATCATTTACACAAATTGTGCATAGCCAAACTAGGAATTAGATATGGTCAAATCTGAATCTACCTGATCTTCCGCTGTAGATTCCAATTTCAAATGCTTCATAAGCTCCTTAACTAGAATAAGCCATCCAAAAATGAGTGGGAAATTAAAATGTCCGTCATAGTAGCAACTCTTCAAAAGCCATAGAAGGCAGTTACAAAATTACACCACCCAGAATTGTGGGTAATGTGGGAATCTAAATTAATTATTTCAATTAAAAAGAAATTTGCTATGTTTCAGTCATAGTAATTCCAACTAACCTTTTTTTAACCGATATTTTTAACACAGAACAGCACAGCTGTTCATTCAAAACTGTCTACTAATCTCAATTATTTCTTATAAATCTGGCTATATAATAGTTAGCAATTGTAAATAAGTCAAACCGCAGTTTTACCTATTCTTCAACAAACAATTTTTAAAAATTTTCCCTAATAAGTAACCCACAAAAATACTGCACAAATTTAATGACCAAGAAATTATTCAAAAGGTAGTGTTTTCCTCTCAGCATATACTCTCTGGATTTCAGAAGAATTGGTTCAGATCAAGGAGTAATGAGCATAATTACAACCAAAGGCTTTTGAAACTGAAATAAAACTCCCATTCTCAAGATGAGACTCACGTGCCTCATTCATTGTAGCTATTGTAATTGTGTTTATTTGAGAAAATGTTGCTATTGAGTTTCTGAGGAATGAACTGAAAGGTCATATTTTCAATTTCTATCCCTCCCACAGCAAGTTGCTTAATCTCTCTCTTCCTTCTATGTTGCCTTCACATTCTCTGGATCTCCCTTTCAATTACGAGTTTGTATGATCTGGATTATAGCGTGGATATCGTCCAGAATAAACTCCCCCTCATGGTGCCTGGAAGTAATTTAACAGTAACAGTCCGAGAAATGGTTGCATGTTGGATTTTAAAAATCTGTTGTATCTCCCCCACCCCCAAGCTCTTCTCCCTGAACTCCTGACTTACTAGCTTCTACTATTACATCCTGTTCCCCCTTTTCCTTGATGCATCTGCTCTCACACATCTCCTTCACTGGTCCCCTTCATCTTCCAAACCCAAAGTAGACTTGGACTTAGCAATAGATCTTTAATCTGCATGTTTTTTTCTTTTAAAGAGCAAGAGCTAATACCACTGATGCCTTTACAAGTAGGGTGGCCCAGCAGGGCAGCTAACAGAGCTGCTCCCTTACAGTTTGACCATGACTACTAGTTCTAGGTGGAGCCTGCAAGGCCTCCCTATAACAGCAAAAGTTTCTCCTGAGTACTTCGGTTTCCTCCCACATTCGAAAGATGCGTGGGTTGGAAGGTAACTAACTGGCCAACTGAGTGTGCCTTGAGTGTGTGGGTAAGTAGCAGGATCTGGGCAAATGATGGCAGCATGGCGAAAACAAAATGGGATTAGCATAAGTGTGTTCTTGATGAACAGCTCAGACTCAGTGGGCCAAAGGCCATGGCCATGCTGTATCTATCTGTGAGACTCATCCATATGGACATGGTCTTCTCTTAATATACTTTGAAGCTTTTAACTTCAAACCTGTGTATGAAATGGAAACTTAAAGAATAGATCAGAACCAGAGGTACATCATAAAAGCACCCGTGCAAAGATCACAAAACACAACAAAGGTGGCATTTGCCAACTACCCTCAGAAATTATTGATACGCATCAGTTATTACAAAATACAAATAAATTGAGTCATCAGTTTTGTCTTTTTAAGTTTGTTTTTATTTCTTTGACACTAATCCCCTATTGCATTTTATAAATATAGACACCGGCAGATTAACTCTGACATAGCCACTTGGAATCAGCAAATAAATAAAGGCTGTGCCAGTGCCATCCATAACTTTGCAACAAATACTTTTAAAAATACATTTTATAAGCCAGGAGTCCCACTGGGGAACAATGATTGATGTAACTAATATCACCAAGCTGGGAATGGCAACCAGACAGTTACCTGGAGACATTAATTTACGTCAGCTTATCAACAAGACCAGCTAGTTACTATACATCTTTCTCGGTCGACTGTCCATGTCAATGCTGGGCTGTGAAATAAATGGCATAATACAAAATTTTCCACAGGCACCAAAACCATCCAGTCCACAATGTGATTAGGTGTCGGCTGACTGAATGGCAACTGCACAAGCTATTGATTCAAATCTTAATATTGTCTCAACTCCCAGATTTGCTTACAGACTCCAAGACTTAACAACTGATCTCTGCATGACCATTGGATTTCTGAAAGGCTTGATAGTTTGTCAACCATCACTACTGCCCAGCTCACACGTTAGTTAGTTTACTGGTGGTGGGGTTGGAGTCTCTGCAGTTGTAAAATCTCCTGAAATACTATTTATCAATTTGTATTTCATCGTCAATTACAATGAGGTGCAAATATCCCATCTTCTGGAAAATAATGTCATGCATGGTAAAATTCAAACCATCACACATCTGAAAACCACTACATTTTCAGTTACTTGTCTATGACTCCCACTTCAGATGATTCCAGACCCTCTCCACAGTACACAAGTCACAACTTGAGAAGTTTGCTCAATAACAAGGCAGTTTCCACCTGAAGCAATGCTCTACATGCAAAAGTAAACACTTACAGATTACAGAAGATGGCAATCTGCAACAGTCTGTTAACGTAATACTGTTTTTTCTAATTAACACAGTGATTTCAGTTCATCTATTCTAATTGGTTCAATTACTGTTATGAAAAATGCTTACAGTTAGGACAAATATAGACAGCAGCTTAGGTGTTATTTCCAACAATGCCTTAATGAGAAAGCTCAAGTATGTATTAACATAATCCACAGCTCACCTGCTTGTTTCAATTTCATTTGAAACAAGCAGGTGAGCTGTGTTCAGTTCCACATCATGAACAGAAATAAAAAATTTAAAAGATAATGTGTGAAAAGGTTTTTATGTTATTAAAAATGTAAGTCAATTTGTGTTTCAATCTTGCATTAAAAGTTAGATCAATAACACAACAATTATTACATTAGCTTGTAAGTATTCCAAACACAATAATTGGCTGTTTTTAAAGGTTTTATTGAATTAATTACACCAGTTATGCCTCTATTTTTACATTAAGTCTGCATGGTTTGTGTGACATTGCAGGTAAAGATCCGTTTTCCCTTTCTCATTCAAATGAAAAAATGAACAAAGCTTAAAATACTCAGCCTTTGCGATATTACACTTTCTATTAATTGACCGTTTTCAGTTGTTTGCCCTTTTCAAAGTCTTAAATTACATATTCCATTCAATAATTATATCTTTCAGTATCTATATTTACCTGCAGACCTTTTGGGCTTCTTGACAGCCTCTGGAGACAGAATTAATGTTTTACTTGCTAGATCAGTGCCATTCATAGTTTCACTGACAATCTATGGTGCAGTCTTTTTATTTTCTTTTAGTTATTTAGAGATACAGCATGGAGTAGGCTCCAACAGCCTTTTGAACCACACTGCCCAACAACTCTGGACAACCTCCCGATTTAACCATAACCTAATCAAGGGGCAATTTATAATGGCCAATTGACCTACTAATTGGTACACCTTTGGATTGTGAGAGGAAACTGGAGCACCCAAAGAAAACCCAAGCGCTCCACGGGGAGGACACACGCGCTCCTTACAGAATGGAGCTCCAAACTCCAACAGCCAAACTGTAATGGCGTCTCGCTGACTAATTGCTACGCTATAGTGGGGAATGGAAGTGAAAGCAGGAAGAAATAAGACTATGTAGCTCAAAGTCAAGAGGGGATAGGTTTAAGGTGAGAGATAGGAGGCTCAGAGGGATCACAGGGAGTTGCTGGAGTCTGAAATGCACTGCCTGAGAGATGGTGGGAGCAGATACTCATGACATTTAAAAAGCATCAAGGAAGTACCTAAATTGCCACAGCATAGAAAATTGTGGACCAGATGTAGGTAAATGGGATGAATGTAAATAGATAGGACTACAGCATAGAGATGGGGGACCAAGTTTTTCCAAAATCAGCTTGGTTTGTCTGCCTCTGCGCTTGACAAATAAACTGGCCTCTGAGGTCCAGGTCCAGTATACTGGGAACAAGAGAGCGATGCGTAGCTTAGGCATCTGATGTTTCTGACTGAGTGAGTGGAGTGTGACATACAAAGTTTTTTACTCATTACAGATTCACTATGTTATAGAACATAGAGCAGTACAACTTAGTATTGGCCTCCCAGCCCACGATGTTGTGCTGACCTCTTACACTTCCATCCCTTCCCTCCCCACTGCCCTCCATTTTTCTTTCATCTTGTGCTTATCTAAGAGTCTTTTAAATGTCTGAAATATATCTGGTTTGATCACCACCTCTGACAGTATGTTCTACGCACCTAACACTGTCTGTACAAAAAAAACCTCTGATATCCCACCTATACTTCCCTCCAGTCACCATAATATTATATCCCCCAGGGTGGTGTTGTAGATTGTGTAGAAGGTTGTTGTATGTTACAATGAGCTGCTGATAGGATGCCTTGTTGGGCTGAGAAAGCGGCTGACAGAATTCTGTCTGGAAAATTGTGAAGTATTAACCACTTCCACCCTGGGACAACGTCTCTGGCAGACCACTTTATATATGCCTCTAACCATCTTATATACCCGTATCAAGTCACCTCTCATGCTCCTTTGCTCCAAAGAGAACCCAACCTTTCCTCATAAGACCTATTCTCTAATCAGGCAGCAAGTGGGAAACCTCCTCTACATCCTCTCTAATGCTTCTTGGAATGACGCAACCAAAACTGAACACAATATTCCAAGTGTGGTGTAACCAGTTTTATGAAAGTATAACATTACCTCACAACTCTTCAATTTAATCCCATGATTAATATAGACCAACAGACTCCATTTGCCTTCTTAATTACCCTATCAACTTGCATGGCAAATTAGACACGGGCACCAAGACCCTGCTGTGCTTCCACACTGCTAAGAACCCTCCCTTGTACTCTGCCTTCAAGTTCCACCTCCCAGTGTGCATCACTTCACACTTTTCCAGACGGAATTTTGCCAGCCACTTTCTCAGCCCAACAATGCATCCTATCAACAGCTCACTGTAACATACACCAACCTTCTACAAGATCTACAACACCACCAGCCTTTTTGTCATCTGCAAACCTACTAACCCTCCCTTCCACTTTCTCATCCAGGTCATTTATAAAAAATAAGGAAGGCAAGGGTCCCAAAGCCGATCCCTGCAGTATACCACTGGTCACCGACTTCCAGGCAGAGCATGCTCCATTTTCAACGACCCTCTGCCTTCTGTGCGCATGCCAGTCCTGAATTCTGGCAGCCAAGTTTTCCTGGATCCCATGTCTCCTGTCTTTCCGATTGGGCCGACCATGGGGAACCTTGTTGAACTCCTTACTAAAATCCATATACATCACATCCACCACTTTTCCTTCATCACTTCCTCTGAATTTCTTGTGAAGCATGATCTGCCATTCACAAAGCCATGTTGATTATTCCTAATCAGACGACGCTTCTCTAAATACTTGTAATTTCTGTCTCTAAGAATCTTCTCTATTATTCTGCCCACCACTGATGTAAAACTCACTGGTCTATATTTCCAAGGATTATCCCTATTCCCTCCTGAACAAAGGAATAACATTTCCATCCTCCAGTCTTCTGGTACTACTCTTGTAGCCAGTGAGGATGCAAAGATCATTGCCAAAGTGCAGCAATAGCTTCCCCCACTTCCTGTAGTAACCTGGAATGAATCCCATTAGACCTCAGGGTCCTATCTATCCTTGATGTTTTTAATAGTTCCAGCACATCCTCTTTTTCAGCCTTGACGTGTTCCAGCACATCAGCCTGTTCTACACTGTCCACAGATGTATCAAGTATTAATTAACGACTTCCATTACCTCCTCCAACTTCAGGCACAGGTTTCTTCTTTCATTCCTGATCAGTCCTACCCTTACTCTAGTCATCCTTGTGTTACTCACATATGTGTAGAAAATCATGGGGCTTTCCACAAACCTACTCTCCAAGGTTTTCGCTTGCCCCCTTCCAGCTCTTCTAAATCCTTTCTTAAACTCCTTCCCAGCTACTTTATAGCTCTCAAGAGCTCTGTCTGGTCCTTGCTTCCTAAACATTAACTATGCTTTCTTCTTCCTTTTGACTAGATGTTCTACACTTCTTGTCAACCATGGTTCTTTGCTCTGTCTCAAAAGGAGAAAACCTACAAGAACCCCATGCAAATGTTCCTTAAACAATTTCTACATTTCCATTGTGCATTTCCCTGAGTACATCTGATCCCAATTTATGCTTCAAATTTCCTGCCTAATAACATCATAATTCCACCTCCCGCAATGTTCCATACCAACTACACCTATCCCTGTTGAAGGCTATGGTAAAGGTCAGGGAGTTGTGGTCACTATCTCCAAAATGCTCACCCACTGAGAGATCAATCACCTGACTAGGTTCCTTGCCTAAAACCAGATCCAACATGGCCTCTCCTCTAATCAGCCTGTCTACATAATGTGTCGGGAATCCTTCCTGGGCATACCTAACAGATTTCGCTCCAACTAAACCAATCAATATTAGGAAAGCCGAACTCACCCACAGCAACACTGTTATTTTATGCACCTTTCCAAAATCTGCCTCCCAATCTGCTCCTCAGTGTCTCTATTGCTCTTGGGGTTGTTACAGAATACTCCCAATAGAGTGATCGCTTCCTGTTTTTGACTTCCAGCCACTCTGGCGTAGCAGACAATCTCTCCCCAACATCCTCCCTTTCTACAGATGTGATACTATCCCTGACTAGCAATGCCACTCTCCTACCTCCTTCACCTCCATCCCAGTCCCTTTTGAAACACCTAAACCTCAGAGCATCTAGTCCATATGATAGCCAATCAGAATCACTTCATTGCCAGCAGTGAAACACATCAGACTTGATTGTGGCTCAGTGCCAAGCATTACACAGAGGAACCAACAGCAACCAGCAATTTAGAAGACAATAGTTCAGCCAAGAGCAATCAACAATTAGTGCAAACATCAATAATCAAACTTAAATAAATATGAACAGACTATATAATTATCAACAGAACAAGGAGCACAGGAAAGACCATGTAAAGTCGTGCAGGGACTGTTAGAATATTACACCTGACTGAGTTTTATTGGGAAGCTGGATAGCTACACGAAAGAAGCTTCAGTGATGACATGAAGCTCTGGTGGTGACGGACTTGTGCTGTCTTCCTGATGGCAGTCTAGTGAATAGGTGACTGCTAGGTGGAGTCAGCAGTAATTTTCTTCTGCTTTATTCTTTGTTTTGCTGATGAACATGTCTTTTAATGTCAGTACCTGACAGCAAATGACCTTCTCCACTGAGCGGGCCACTCACTGCAACCTGAACTTGGAGAGGAAGGAGTGGCAGAAGCTGAAG
The DNA here is from genome assembly GCF_030144855.1 of Hypanus sabinus. Lineage (NCBI taxonomy): Eukaryota > Metazoa > Chordata > Chondrichthyes > Myliobatiformes > Dasyatidae > Hypanus > Hypanus sabinus. The sequence continues at coordinate 119,069,550 of NC_082708.1, forward strand.
GGAGACAGAAGTCTCTGTAATGGCCACCTCACTGTAGTTGCATGTAATGATCCATGCTCCAAGTTTATCAACCTTGTTCTTGATACTTTTCCCTTTAAGTTAGACACATTTCAATCCAATCCAACTGACTACTATTATGCCCTGTCCATTGTCTATCCTTCTTCACAGTCTCTCTACACACTGCATATAACTTTACACCAACTGCCCATCCTCTGATCTCTCACTCTGGTTTCCAACTCCTGCCAAACCAGTTTAAATTCACCCCAACAGCTCTAGCAAACCTGCCAGAAGGATATTGGTCCCTTCAAGTTCAGATGTAATCTGTCCCTTTTGCACCGGTCATATCTTCTCCAGAAGAGATCTCAATGATCCACAAACCTGAAACTCAGCCCCCTGCATCAATTTTTCAGCCACACATTCATCTGCCATGACATCCTATTCTTACCCTTACTGTCAACTTTCCCTCGTTCTTACATAAACAGCAGATCAATTGGAGTTTACCAGTGCCATTCGGAATAGAAGCTGCACCAGGAGTCCCAAGCACACGCTGTTAAGTGAAGAAGTCCCAAATGTACTGAATCGGCTTTGGATTTTGACAAGAAACTTCAGCCTACTGAGATTTCTCTGCATTGCATGTTGCATACTGCACCAGGACGCCACTGATTTCAATAGGGATTTCAGGGTGGTGTATATCAAATATAGACAAAGGTAATTTCCTTTAAAAATTATATTAGTTAGTTTTCAAGTTTTATCTACTGAACTTTTAAAAAAATATATTTACTTTAATTTTAACAGTTAAAGAATGTTTCTGAATGTCTGCTTTTGAGTGGGGCTTGCCTTGATGTTTCAAGGGCACCTAAAGGCCATTCTCAGGCCACGATGGGACATCTCAGGCCAGCAGAATAAACCATTATGAAGTGGTGGATGTGATGCATATGGAGCAGCTATGACGAATATTGGTAACTGTGGGTGGTAATTCTAGACAACAGACTCAAAAACCTTAGGGAATTGTAGACTTCTTGCAAACATGCATGAATGCATCTGCACAAGGAACATCTGGAGCACTGCTACCATTGTTCCTTCTTTTCCAGCAACAGTCCTGCACGTTGCTTCGCCAGCACCTGTAACCTGCAATCAGCTCCCAGCCTTATCCCACAAACAAGATACCAACCCAAGACTGTCAGCAGTCTTCCCCAATGTTAGCTGTGGCATCGGAAGCCGTTCCTCACCAGAAGCTACCACTCATTTACCAGGACCAATCAAATGAGGTCCAACAGTGTAAATGCATTGGCCTACAAGCTCAAACTCTCACAGAAGAACACTATCCACTCCAACTGAAGTTAGAAACCAAACTGATTAGTTGTAATGGAAATTTTTTTTTAAAACTTAGGAGAACTTCTTATGCAACCAAATATAGAAACTACTAACATGCCCCTTGGATAAGTCTTAGGATTGACCTATCTGGCACCATCTGACTCCATTGGAATTGATAGCATCAGGCCTAGGTTATCCTTGTAAATAATGAGCACTTACAGCTCTTGTGACACAGCACATCCTGCCCTGCATAAAACAGACTACTGGCTGCCAGCTATTTTAATGGCTGTGTAATTGCATTCCTACCAGATTTACGGCATTAACCACCTAAATTTAAAATAATCAAAAATAATTTAAAATGATTATTTATCCAATGAGAAGTTACAAAATTTTGGCCATATAACTGTGGAATGGCTTGAAAGAAGTGCTATTTAGTTATCACATGTTAGAATAATGATGGATTTAGGCCCTGGGCCTGTTGAAGCCTCAGGTACTTTTGTTGAGCAGAGAGTAAAGGCCTGGCTCACTTAAAGACCAAATAGGGGCTGCAGGAGAAAGTGAAGATGTTAAGTCAGCATCACAAAATTTGGAACTTATGTGAGCTGTACTGGTTGAAAAAGAAAGGTGTTTGATGTAAAAATCAGCCATCACAGGACGGGCAGGGGTTGGGGTTTATAGTCACGATGGTGACCAGAACGCTTTAATATGCTCTGCTGGCCTGTAGTGCACATAGGTAGCAGTGTGGGAGCAAGCTAGCATTCTCTTCTCTGGGTACATTTGATAATATTCAGGACATCCTCTCTACTTATCACTGACGTCAATAGGCTTGAGTCAGAACATTAGATTTTGGTGGCAAGACGCATCTGACGTGGGAACAGCAATTGCCTTGCTGAAGGACAGGGTCCGCCTAAGGAGCCATCCTGACAGCTCCTGCTTCTATCTCTTTTAGTCTTGTATTTTAGAGTGCCCTAGATTTGAAACTTAAACCACATCAGCAATATAAATACCATTCCCTTGGTTCTTCAATGCATTTGGCTGACTGGGAAGTGCTCCTCTAAGCTCTGAATAACACCGCAAATGCCATTTTATTAATTTTCAATGCTTCACAGCCCCCTGAAGCATATGCTGGTGCAACGTGTTCTGCACAACATATGAACATCTGAGAGGATGCGACACCGACACTGAATGTACTTTTTATACCAAGTGACCCATAATAGCTCGGCTTTGAACCAGAAGCCTGTGTTTGATTTTAAAGCTTGGCAAAGGCTTTTCAGGATTGCAAGTAAGTGCTTCATTCCATGACCTTTTCATATTACAGCTCTTTAAAACAGCCTACTTCAATTACATGGGAATAACGTTGATCTTTTTTAAACAATATAGCCTTAGTATGAGTCAACAACAGGGTCACTGCTGCTGTTTTCCTCCTAAATGCAATATAATACAGTTATATTGTATCTGCAGTTATTTTTGGATATATTGCCTATTCAAAACCATATGCAATGTATAAAATATTCCCCCCATTCAGTTCCTAAAGAGAAAAGGAAGCATTCTATTTCCAGTCATCTGCTAACAATATGTTCCATCCAACCACAGGGAGACACATGGATGTACACAGAGTCATTTGAGGGAGTACTAAAATTTCAGAACAGCCTCATCAATACCAGCTGCAAGCTTTATGAAATGTGCCTGCTTGCTGTTTCTGTCCCCTGCCCCCACTGCTGATTCAAGGCTTCTGCCAGCAATATATTCTGCATAGTTAATTAGGTCAATCCCAAGGAAGCAATCCAGAATGAGGTCAGTGAATCTAAAACAAGGCAAACTCCGGCACTGCCACTTCTGCCCAAACACCAAAATATTCATCAGTTATTAATTTCATTTAATTTGCTTAGTAATGCAAATCTTTATTGCTCAATAAATCTCCCAGGTAGCATAGCTTTCAATCAACTAAACCCTGCATCAATTTCACACTATTAGCATGATCAAAAACTGACAAATATTGATGAAGTAGAACTCAATTACAGCCATTTCCTTTTTCTGCTATATCAGTAACAGTTAGGTTTCCTGATGAAGTTAGAAGGCAATCTGTTTTACATAATTCTCTGTGAAAGTGCAAACAAAGACATTCCATTTCTGCTGACTTCTGCACTGGGATGTGTTTGTTTTAATTTTTCTTCATGGAACCTTAATTGCAGGAGTTCACTGAACCTCGTTGTGTGGGAAAGCATAAAGTACACTCAGATTAACAAAGTTATTATCTAGGTGACCCAACACTGCACCAAATTCAAAAATATTTGTACAAGTAATTTCTTCTCAGAAACTGATCCAGTAAGACTGAATTTATGCTCCAGTTTACTCCAAATCTGAATGTTTTAGAATCTAGTGGAAAGTGGTCTCATTGGAACAATTCTATGATGTTATGCCTGATTAACATTTGGCTATGTTCCAGTTTTCAACAGTGCAGCGGTGAAAGTTTTCTTTATATACCTTATGTCAAAGGGATCTTGAAAGGATCCATTTCCATTTAACAGCTGGTGGACCAACCGGGCCCTAAATCGACAAGACGCTCATAGAAAATGGCTGGGAAGGAGCCTGGGGTCACGTCTTTGGGTAAGTTTGTTGTATTCATAGTTTCCAACCATTCCTGCTGAACAGTTATCATCAACAGCAGTAAAATGCAGCAGCTATCTATTATGGAAAAAGGTGTTAATTACAAAGGCATCTTTTAAAAATATTTTAAGCACAGCAATTGATGTTAAGCAGATTTACTGAAAAAAATTTGGAAAAAAGAATCAATTATGTGCACCTTGTTAAAGTAGAATTACTTCACTGATTAGTAATTTTTTAATCAAATCTTACCATTTGATTTCACAGTCTGTTGTCTTCAGTGGAATAACTGTACTGTGCTAAGGTGCTTGCTATGAGAAATGGAACCTGAACTGAGTCTCCTTTAAAGCTCATGTCTCAAAGACTTGAAAACTTCACTTTTCTTCTTTTCCAATATTTTTTATCAATTTACATATAAGAATACAGAGTACAAGAAAAAAATATCAATACGTTATACTAAATCGTATATAAAGACTCCTTACCTTATATTCATACAGATTGATGAATTTGTAATATTGAAATATAGTAATTTTCTTATATAAAAAAATCTAACCCACTACCAAGACCAAAGCTGATTAGTAAAGATAAAAAGGAAAAAACAAATTATTAGTCGTCATCTGTGCTTTAACAACAAATCAAAGGTTTTGAAAATAATTCAAAAAAGGTCCCCACAATGTTTGAAAGTCTTGACCAGATTCAGAGATTGAACATTGAATCTTTTCCAAATTTAAACATGACATCACATCATGTAACCACTGGGCTTGAATAGGAGGGGCCACATCTTTCCATTTAAGTAAGAGCGTTCTTCTGGCCATGAGAGAAATAAAAGCCAAAATGTGCAAGTCAGATGACTCCAAAATAATATCCTTTCTTTCAACAATACCAAATAAAGCGGTCAAAGGATTAGACTTAAAGTTTACTTTGAAAAGTATCAAGAAAGTTTGAAATACTTCTTTCCAATATTTTCCAAGACCCAGACATGACCAAAACATATGAATGAGTGATACTTCTCCATTATTACATTTATCACAATACGGAGATATATCTAAATTATAACGAGACAACTTATCCTTGGTCATATGGGCCCTATGGATCACTTTAAATTGCAGGAGAGACTGGCGGGCTCATAACGATGAAGTGTTAGCCAATTTAAAAGTTTGATTCCAAGTTTCCTCAGAGATTGAAGTCTGTAAATCTTGTTCCCATAGATTTTTAATTTTATCTAAAGGAACATTTCTCATTCCCAACAGCATACATTAAATATTAGATATAGATCCATTATAAAAAGGTTTCACATTAAAAATTACTTCTGGTAGGTTCTTATCAGGGCTTTTAACTTCACCCAGATCTTTCAGTGAAACCTGTGGGCTCACAGACTGGGTGGGAGGAACAGGAGCTCCTGAGAACTGATGCCAGGGCAGCTGGATTTCTGAAGAAGATTGTGTGCCTTCCTGATGGCATTTCCAGAGAGAAAACAATCTACTACTGGCAATAAAAGTAGATGCACCTCTGACATTTGCTCACTTTTCAATAGCTAACAAAACAGGCCATTTCTAATTATGTTTGCTTTTAGAAATCCACTCTGTTAATAAAAACAACTCTTGACATGAAATTACCACAGTTTCCTGAAAGATCAACAGGAAGGTAATAATTCAGAACATTACAAATCTTCATGTGTTCCATTCCTTGTTAAACGCTTTATTCTTTACCTCCATTTCCTACTGCTAGGACTAATGGGTTGATCAATACTGAAGCAAATCATGACTGGTATAATAAAATACAAGTCCATGTCTCAACCAATTACAGCTGCTACCATAGGTATAGTGGGAATTAAGAAATGATTTCATAGTAATGTTAACTACCCATCATCGATAAGACACAATAAATGGAAGCAATTTTCTGAAGAATGGAAATAGTGCCTATGTAAAGTATTCACTCCCCTTGGAGATTTTCATGTTTTATTGTTTTACAACATTGAATCACAGTGGATTTAATTTCACTTTCTTGACACTGGTCAACTAAAAAGACTATTTTGTGTCAAAGTGAAAACAAATTACTGCAAATTGGTCTGAATTTATTACACAAAAAATTATTAAACAAAAAATTTGATTGCATAATTACTCATCCCTTTTTGTATTTTGTAGATTCACCTTTAGCAGCAATTATAGCCTTGAATCTGTGTGGACAGGTCTCTATCGGCTTTGCACATCTGGACACTGCAATTTTTCCCAATTCTTCTTTACAAAACTGCTCAAGCTCAGTTAGATTGCTGGGGATCCCTTTTCAAGTCCAGCCACAAATTCTCAATGGGATTGAGGTCTGGACTCTGACTTGGCCACTCCAGGACATTCGCTTTGTTGTTTTTTAAGCCATTCCTGTGAAGCTTTGGCTTTTTTGCTTGGGATCATTGTCTTGCTGGAAAATAAATCTTCTCCCAAGTTGCAGTTCTCTTGCAGGATGCATCAGGTTTTCTTCCAGGATTTCCCTGTATTTTGTTGCATTCGTTTTACCCTCTACCCTCACAGGCCTTCCAGGGTCTGCTGAAGCATCCCCACAGCATGATGAACCCACCACCATGCTTTACAGTAGGGATGGTGTGCTATTTATGAATTGCAGTGTTTGGTTTATTCCAGACATAGTGGCCAAAAAGCTCAATTTTGATTTCATCAGACCATAGAACTTCCTTCTAACTGACTTCAGAGTTTCCCATATGCCTTCTGGCAAACTCTAGCTGAGATTTCATGTGAGATTTTTTCAACAGTGGCTTTTTTTATGTCTCTTTCCCATAAAGCTGTAACTGGTGAAACACCCGGGCAACAGTAGTATGTGCAGTCTCTCCCATCTCAGCCACTGAAACTTGTACTTCCTCCAGAGTTGTCATAGGTCTCTTGGTGACCTCCCTCACTAGTCCCCTTCTTGCACAGTCACTCAGTTTTTGAGGACAGCCTGGTCTAGGCAGATTTACAGCTGTGCCATATTCTTTCTATTTCTTGATGAATGATTTAATTATACTCCAAGGGATATTTGGTGCCTTGGAAAGTTCTTTGTATCCTTCTCCTGACTTGTACTTTTCAATAACTTTTTTATGGAGTTGCTCGGAGTGTTCATTTGGCTTCATGGTGTAGTTTTTTCCTGATACAGGTGTATTTTTACTACAATCAATTGAAACACCTTGACTGCACACAGGTGATCTCCATTTAACTAATTATGTGACTTCTAAAACCAATTGGCTGCACCAGTGATGATTTGATGTGTCGTATTAAAGGGGGTGAATACTTACGCCATCAATTGTTTTGTGTATTATATTTGTAATTAACTTAGATCACTTTGTTGAGATCTATTTTCATGTTTACACAAATCTTTTTCTGTTGATCAGTGCCAAAAAAGCCAAATTAAATTCACTGTGATTCAATGTTGTAAAATAATAAAACATGAAAACCTCCAAGGAGGTAAGTACTTTTTATAGGCACTATATCTAGATAGAAAATATTTGAAATTTATTATAAATATGAGTATTTTCAGGGAAAGGGATATGAGCGTTTGCAATGTACTGCAATATCTATTGATCAAAGCAAAGACCATAACAATTCTGAAGACAATTTCTAGCATGTAAAAAAAATGGGAAGTGCATTAAGAGATAGAGGAATAGGCTGAAGTATAAAGCTTGTGTGAAGGATAAACAAATGCTAGTATTTGCAGCTACCAGGAAAAATCGGATGTTCGAGTTGTTTTCTTTGAAACAGAAAGAGCTGAGGGAAGGTTAATTGAGATAAATAAAATTATGATGATGCTAGGGAGTGTAAATAAGAAGGAATCAATAAAAAAAACCAGGACATTTAAAGTAACTGTTAGAAGATTGGTGGGAGGTGAGGATTTTTTTTCTCCCTAAAGATGGTGGTGGCGTTGATTGATGTAAAAACTGTGATGGAGAATGATGACTTTTTGTGTATAGCTCCTAAAGGAATTATCAAATATTCAAGTTAGGACTACTACAGCCGTAATCTATATTCCCAGTCACAGGTTCTTCGGGAAGCAAAATTGTTGGAGAATGTTTTAAAAAAATCTATTGCTCTTCAAAATTGGCAGAATCTGGACTGCAGGCCACCAAGGTTTCCCTTTAAAAAAGCGAGGCTGTAGGACTGAGCTGCAGTTGAAACTGAAATGCAGGGCCCTGAAGGCCCCACTCCCTACCATCTTGGCTAATGTACAGACTCTGGGAAAAACCTGAAGACCTCAGAGCAAGATTGCAGCACCAGAAGGACATCAGCTGTCACAAGACAGCATGGGACTTCGACCAGGCCAGCGTGAAGAAGTCTCTGACCATCGTGTGAAATCAAAGGGGTCTATACACTTGACCACTGTTACACCACGATGCAGTGCAGAACACCTACTGTGCTATCCCATGTCAGCAATTGGCAAGTCCCATCAACTGACTATACTTCTGCTCCTGGCATATAGACTGAGACAGGTCGTGAGGACCAAGAAGGTATGATCAAGGGAGGTGAAGCAGCACTTATAGGAATGATTTGAACTGGTGGACTGGACCATATTGTGGGATTCATCTTCAAATCTGAATGAATGTGCCACATTTGTCACTGACTTCATCAAGACGTGTGTGGATGAGTGTGTGTCTTTGAGAACATACTGGATAAACCCAATCCAGGAAATGTAGATGAAGCAGAAGATTTGCAGTCTGCCAAGGGCTAGATCGGTGGCATTCAAGACCTGTGATCCTGAACTCTACAAGAAGACAGAAAGCTATATTAAGAGGAAATATACAATTCCAAGTGAATTTAGAGATGAAATCAGATGCGTGTCAGCTATGGTAGGGTTTACAGGCCATTACTTCCCACGTAAATGGGTGTGAAGGGCTGAATGCATTTTGTGTATGCTTTTAAAGGAAGAATAAAACTATACCTGTGCGAATCCCTGTTGCATCTGGTGACCGTGTGATCTCTGTCTCAGAGATCAACATCAAAGCATCTTTCAAGAGGGTGAATCCCTTGCAAGGCATCAGGCCCTGACTGTGTACCTCACAGAGCACTGAAAACCTGTGCCAACCAAAGAGCTGCAGTGTTCAAAGACATCTTCAATTTCTCACTGTTGCAGTCAGACATTCCCAACTGCTCCAAAAGGGCATCAGTCATATTGGTGCCCAAGAAAACCTGGGTGAGTTGGTTCAGCTTGCCCAGTAGCACTCACATCTACCATGCTGAAGAGCTTTGAGAGGTTGGTCATGTCGTTGACCATGAAAGAACTAAAATATGGAAGAAAGCTTCTAAATGGAATAGGTCAACAACTGTAAAACAAAATGTCTTTGTTCTTGTCACATGGTGCCATTTTGTTAAACTCTTCTGCAACCTCCATTTTGTGAAATGTCTTGTGATCCAGTTTTGCTCAGGAATAGCTGGATCAAAGTACTTAAAAGTAGACAGAAGTAGGCTCCTGCTTATAATCTTCTGAACTAGAGATAATTTCCAAAGAAGAAGTTGTTTGTGATATGGTTTTTGATAAGATTGTCTATGCAGACTTCTGGATAGGGCAGTCTGTGTCTGTGACCTGAGTACCCTGAGGCTGGCAACTGGCTGATCTGGTTGAGCTGGTTCAGGGACAACAAAGAAAAAGACATTAATTATAAGGCGTTACGTGAGAAGTGCAATAAAATAATGCTGTTTTAGACCAGAACCATTGAAAAGCTGACAAACATTAGCTAGATAGGTCAAGGCCAACAAATCGAAACACAACAGTTTGAACTGATAAGGAAAGAAAATAAGAATGAGGGGCTTCTAATGCAAAGCAGTGAGAAATCTGGATGCTAACTATCACAAAGAAGACTCCTGTGCCATTGCCAGGAAGAAGAATGATCAATTGATTGGCCAACAGGAGAACCCCTATTTCAGAGTTATAAATTGGAGAGCTGGTCTGAGTGAGTATTGGTAGAAAAGGAACAATAGAATTCATTAATTGAATTGGGGTCAAAATAATTACATTGATATCTGTGTAGAGACAATAAAGAGGAAGCACTAATTTAATTAATTAATTAAAAGCTGTGTGGTGAATTACCTAGCCTTGATCAATTGGCAATATTATTCAAATTGGCAATATTATTCAAATGGCTAGAATTAACTCCTGCCTGAGCAAGGATCTGCACCCATTGCGATTTGCCTAACGCCACAACAGTTCTACAGCAAATGCAATCTTACTGGCTTTTGTTACGTACCCGTGACACGTGACAGTGGTGCCCTTGTCACGTGACAGGTGCTGAAGCTATACTGGACTTGAGGTAATGGTCTTGTGATGGTGGAGTGATGTCATTTTCCCGCCAGTAGAGGTCATGCAACAGGTTTTTTTTACAGGATATAAAAGGAGGACCGCTCCCTGTGAGAAGGGGCAGTCCACGGCTGGATTTACCATGTTGACTTCATGCCACTGCGTGATTTAATGTTATGACACAGTTTAGTTGAAGGATGAAGTTTTATTTAATGCCTAAAGTTTAAAAGGTCATTGCCAGTGGTTTCTGTATAATACTGCTAGTTGAGAATCAGTGGAGAGTGAAGATCGGAGTTCAGGAGTTAAAAGATCAAGGAGAATCGATTTCGACGGTGCAACAGGTTTGACCTTGTTTGATCCTTATTCGGAAGGTATTTGTTGACTGTTCTCATGTTAATCCCGGTGAAGTAGCAGAAAGGATTGGGAACAGTTCTGTAAAGGAAAGGTCAGTGCCTTTAAGCCGTTTCACTTCATCTTCGTAAAATTCTTCATGGGAATCGCAACAACACGACGTGAAAGAGAATTTAAGTCATCTTAAAAAGCCTCTCCCTTAAATGGACTGAAAGTATTTTGAACTTTTGCAATACTACTTTGAAGAACTGTTTCTGCAACATCGCTTTAAGAACTGTTTAAGCTGCCACACAGCAGCTGATTTCCAGTTACGATAGTGATTTGTTTACTTTTTGGGGGTTGGTTTTCAGTGTTTAATAAACATGTTATTTGTTATAAAAACCCCTGCCTCACTCATATATTTATTGTTGCTTGAATCTGTAACACTTTCCACTCATTCTCAGACCACCTGAACAACATCAATACCAAAGTCAGCCCGCTGTTTATAGATCACTGTTCAGCATTGAACACCATCTCTCCTTTGTACTAAACAACAAGTTTCAAAACCTGAGCCTCAGTATCTTCCTCCGCAATTGGATCCTTGACTTTCAGGAGACCACACTCTGTGCAGATCAGAAATAACATTTCTTCCTCACTGGTTATCAACACAGTCGCACCTCAACTTCAAAGTTAAAAGTAAATTTCTATATCACCATATACAGCCCTAATTAATTTTCTTACAGGCATTACATAAAAGATATTGAGCACATTTGGGAGTGAAGCTCGTTGTCACCTATTTTGCTTGGTTTCACTTTGTAAGAGGTGGTAATATTCAAGCCCTGCCAAAACCATTGAGCACCCTTCAGTGATTTTTTGGTCCGGAATTGTCACTTTGCATGTGAGATGGCTTTCTGAAGATCGTAACTAGACCTCTTGTATTTTCCTTGGTCACTAGACTTGAATGCCACTGATCTGGCCCCTGAGCAGATTAAAGACCTCATGGTTCATTCAGAACTTCTGGTTGCAGAAGACTCTGAATGATTTTGAGGGGATACACTCGTCTACAACTGCTTTTATAAAGTCCAACACAAGCATGGTGTATTCATTCAGATGCTTTGATGAGTCCTCGAACACGGCCCAGTCCGCGGACTTAAAGCTATCCCACAGCCGCTCCTCTTCCTCCTGCACCCACCTCTCTGGAGCATTGCCTCCGCAGTAAGCAGGTAAGAGGAGAAAAGCCAAGCAATCAGATTCCTGAAATGTGGTCTAGGTGTGGAATGGTAAGCATTCCTAATCACAGTATAACAATGGTCGAGTGTGTTGGGATCCCTGGTGCTGCAGGTGATAAACAGGCAGAGCTTTCTTCAAAGAAGCATGATCGAAGCTCCCAGCAATGATGCTTAGCTCACTGCTCTAGTCCCTCTACTCTCATGATCAGGCACAGCTCAAGCACCATCTATAAATTCACCATCTGCTGTGGGCAGAATCTCAGATGGTGATGAGGAGGTGTACAGGAGTGAGGTAGATCAGCCGGCTGAGTGTTGTCACAACAGTAACCTTGCACTTAGCATCAGTAAGACCAAGGAATTGATCGCCGATTTCAGGACGGGGAAATCGGGAGAACACATGGGTATTCTCATCGAGGAGTCAGCAGCAGAAGGATGAGCAGCTTCAAGTCCCTGGGTGTCAGTATCTCTGAAGATCAACCCTGGGCCCAACATATTGATGCAATTACATAGAAGGCACACTAGTGGCTGTATTTCATTCGGAGTTTGAGGAGATTTGATAGGCCACCAAAGACTCTAGTAAGTTTCTACAGATCTACTGTGGAGTGCATTCTGACTGGTGGCATCACGGTTTGGTATGAAGGCACCAAAGCAGAGGATGGGAGAAGCTCAGCCCGCTCCATCATGGGCAGTAGCCTCCCCACTGTACCGTGTCAGACTGACTGCCAGACTGTGGCAAGTGCACATGTGAGCGATGGATCACACAGTGAACTGACTGGGCCTCCTCCACACGGAGAGGATTCCAAGTGCGCAAGTCTTTATCTCGGCACGCTGGTATGGCGCTCCCGCGCTATGTCCAGAGTGTACCATGAGTCTGTAAAAAAGTTTCATCATACTACTCCAGTGTAGATCTTGCTCTGTGCATACGTAACATTTTGGCAATGAAGATTGAAACAAGAATGGCTGCTTTAATCCAAGTACCCAATCCAGCTTTGGCTGCAACCACGGCAAAACTGACCACTGCAGCCTGGCTACTGCAAAAGAAGAAAATCTTCTGGACTACATTGAACTCTACCAATTTTAACACCAGCAGCAAAGCTAGAGGAAACAATGAAACTGAAGCCGCTCTGCCTGCACTTGGGCAGACATTCTTCAGTGTTCTGCACCTACATCTGAACCTAAACTGACAGACGTGGTTGAGGTGGGGGGGGGGGGGTCGCAGAACAATGTCCTTACAGCACCCTTCTGGTTCTCAGAGCTGCCGCAGAACCTGGACGAGAATGCAGATGATTTCATCACAAGATTGACTCTAGTGGCACAGGGCTGCAAGTACAAAGATTTTCCCCCAGCAAATTCAAAGAAGTGATGCTTATCCAAGTGTTGATTGTTGGAGTCCAAGATGGTAGGACACAGGAAAGCCTCCTATCCAAAAAGCACGATTTGTCCTGGGACAAAGACAGCTCCACAGCTCACCATCAGGAGGCAGTCAAGAGAGGTCTATTCAGCCTCCCCTCCCAAAAATGTCAGTGTTGTTAGTGGATACCAACCCACAGCCTGCAGTCTCTGCAGAGATCATATAAACCTCCACAAAAATGCCATCACTGTGGGGTAAGTCATAGTCAATGGTCCAATCACAAGCATCGAAAGACAGTCTGCTGGTTCTGTTACTGTGGAACACCTCAAGAAGGTGCCCCTCGCTAAGCAATGTGCCAGAAGACAGCAGAATTCAACCGTCAACTCCACGCAAGGAGACAGCCAAACTGAAGAAGTAAATGTCATTTTCCAAACCCATGACATGGGCCGCCGAAAACACTCACTTTTACTTAGTTACACTCACAGTAGACCACCAGCCAAATCTGAAGTGGATATGGGGACAGCCAATATTTCAGTAAGAGAACAATCCTTACACCAGGTTCCAAACTTACAATCTCCGAACTTGGTGTTCACAGCTACACTGGAGACATCATGGACATGCATCGTGTCTTTACGGCAGAAGTGGTCCACAAGAGAGAACTATTTTACTTACTCATGCATATAGTCAGGGGAGGCTACCAGCCTGATTTTCTGGATAGAAGTTTAAATTGGGGGGCTGATTATTTACACAACTCTTAAAGAACAAAAACTAAATTCAGAAAATAGTTGAAAATCCCTTTGTTTATTTCAGACACTATGCCACTTAACTGGGACAGGAGAAATGGTGAACTGATTCTAACTCGTGTCAGCCACATGCACCATGCTTAGAGCAATCAGTTTTTAAATGGCATCAGTTAATTGTGTTTGTGTTCAAAAAGCAGCAATTTTTGTCACTGACAGTTGGTGAGAAATTAGCAGTGTTACGAACCCCGTAACTGGGTCACTTACCAGCAAGGATAGAGAGGTCCGTTGAAGTCTGATTATACTATTTTTAACAGTATTTATTAGTAAAAATACACAAAAATAATATCAATGCAAATATACAGATAATATACGTCGTCAATACTAAATCTAAAAGTGCGGGTATAATAATAATCAATAAGAAATAAGCTCTATCGTTGTCTAGGGGATAATGAATTGTATGATGGAAATATACAGTTCACTGCAGTTCCACAAGCTGCCGTCTTTTGGTTGTCGCTGTGTTGCACTTTGTTGGAGAGGGAGAGAAATAGGGATAGAATGGGAACAGTTACCACTACGGGTTTTCCAACCTTTATGATTTTGATCCGTCAGGAGTCTCATTGTCGTGGCCTTTCACTTGTGGCCTCTCCTTTAGCTAAACCGTTCTTTCGTGGTGAGCCCGCCAATCCCAGGCAAGGAAAGGACGCACATGGGCCCCCACCGGCTGTCGCTATTAAACCCTGTCACGGGATTTCTAACATTTCTCCTGGTGCGTCTAAAGGGGTTGTTCCCCAGACCCTCTTTTATCCTTACTCACGGGGTCTCAGATGTCAATCAGGTTGGGATGATGCAATCCCTCAACCAGCCCACTCTGGTCGTCCCCCGAGGGGCTTCAATGAATAGTACAGTACTCAATATACAATTCCGTCTCCAAGAGACAATAGCCGTTATCAGTGGTTTTGTTTCGCTGAGGCCAGGACACATTCCAAACCTTGTGGATTCTGCGTGTCTCTCTCTCATTTCCTGGGTCCCAGACCCGAATTAATAGCGATCTTGTGATTCTCAAAAAGGAGGGGGCAACTTTGTACCCTTCGGCCTCTCAGAGTTGCTGCACATTCATAACAGCAGTAAGTCACTTTGGAACTGTTTTGCTCACTGCAGTTTCAAGCATTTAAGCTTGGAGATGCCAGAAATGACAAGGAGTGAAAATTAAACTATTTTGCTACTTACCAAGGTTTTGCCAATTAATTGAATGTTACAATGAAAATAAAGATTTGGAGGGTGCGATCATCTAAAGCATTGTAGGAAGGCAGTCCATTATCTGCACTAAGCGTCTGCGCTGATTTGTTCATTTACAGCTAATCACAGAACACGATGAATGAATTCCATCATCAATAACCATTATGAACTAATACACAGTTTTATAGTACTGAAGAGTCATTGGTAGTGTACTAATTTGTCCTGTATTTCATTTAAATGCATAAATTGTTACTCAGTTAAATGATAGTTTGTCTGTTTTACCTTTTAACTTTTTCTATGAAACTTCAGCTAAATGGGGAAGCCACTTAATTGGGCCAAATTCTCCTGGCCTCGATGTGTTCCAATTAACCAGGATCCACTGTATTTATTTTAAAACATAGATTATTGTACTTCAAGTAATTTTTATGCATTTTACTGTACTGTTGTCACAAACAACTTTTATGACACATGCAAGTGACAATAAACCTGAGTCCGATTCTGGATTCATGGTGTGGAAGGGCAGGAACAGCAGAGACATTTGGAAAGTACGATTCTCTGTACATCCTTCGTATGGAATATGTGGGTTTTCTCCGGGTCCTCTGGCTTCTGCCCTCAGTCCAGAGATGTACTTGGTAGGTTAGCATCATTGTAAATTGTCCTGTGGTTAGATTTACGACAAGTCGGGGTTGTCGGGGTTGCTGGGATCATGTGATTTGAAGGGGCGGAACAGCCTACTCAGCACTGTATCGCCAATAATGAACATAACGATCTGCTGATCTATGGAAGTATTGTTGGATGATAGGACTAGGATTGTAATACATAGCATAGTGTTTAAAAAGTCTATGATTCTAGTTAGAATGAATGTTTATTTACATGTAAAAATTTTTGTATTAATCCATGTCTCCTCCAAGACACTTCAGTGTCAAAACGTTCCATGACTGCAATTGTAATTTTAACACTACATAATTATTTTTCTCCACTGTTATTTCAAATATAGCTAGCTACAAAGCAGGCTCTCAGGAAGATGTTTGATACCTGTATCTGTACAAACAGTTTGCAGGTAATGAAAAGGCATTTTTTAAAATGCTGATATGATGGCGATTGGACTTGCTCCTCTCTCATTCACTATCCCAAAGGGCTGCCCATGCAGTAAGCAGAAATCATATTTAGAATCAGTTCCCCATTTTTAGAAACAGCAACTACTAACAAGGTCCAAAGATTCATGGATGCCTGTTTGTAGTATATATGCTGAGCCTCTGAAAATCCCAAAGGTACATTTTCTGCGCCACAAGAGGGTATCAAATATTTCACGTTGGATACAAAATATCACGTGCTTCTTACAGGTAAAAAATCCAAAATATTACCAAGACAGAAAACTTGCATTTACATTGCACTTTCACGGCCATTTCCAGATATTTTAAAACAGCATACAGCCAATAATGTATAGTCACAGTATTGTAGAAAATGTGGCTCTCAACTGACGTACAGGAAACTTGTACATATGCCAAAGAGATAACAACCAAATAATCTGTTTTAGTGATGTTGTTACAGAGGTAAACTCTGGATAGGAGATCAGAGAGCTGACTTACTCCTTTTCAAATTTGGACTACTTGCAGTACATGCATCGAGGAGAACAGGCACATTCAGAATTTGGTCTGATAGAACAGATAGCAGCAATGAACTGCCAGTGTTGCAAGTGATAGTCAGGCTAGATTATCGTGTGCAAATTCCAGAACCTTCTGACTTAGCAGCAAAATCGTAACCAACTGAAGCAAAGCTGACAAGCTCTATCGCCACCGAATTATCTCACTTCAAGCTGGAGGACTCCGAAGTTTTTAAGTTGCAAGTTTAAAACACATAAATATATAATATAAGACTGACTTTATGTAGTAAATAATCTTACTTACAGCATGTTTAGGGTTACAGTACAATTGGCTCTTTACTGACTTCAGAATTAAACTATCATTCACATATCATACAGCTGAAGGAAGTTGGCTTCCAAACTGTTCATATGAATATGGCCTTGCTAACGTGCTTTTACGTTCAATATAAGGCATCCCATTTTGTTATTTCTGCTGCAAATTTTCAGGTGAAGTAAGTATATTATACACCTGTAAAAGGTTTATGATAAGGTACATGGCTTATATCAATAGGACTAAATAGCTTCATGTGATTGGAAGCATTTAAAATAAGTGGTTTTCCATACAAATCTGTCATTCTTACTTATCACCTGTCCAGGGTATTCTGTAAAGCAATTTTGATTCAAACATGGCTAGGATTGATTTTCAGATGCAAGTGTGTTTGGTACCAAAGCAGTACTTGACTGAGTAGTATCACACAGTGTTTGTTTGTCTATTCACTTATTGATTGATACAGTGCGGGATAGGCATTTCTGACCCTTTGAGCATGCCATCCAGCAGTCTCCTGATTAAATCATAGTCTAATTATGGGACAATTTACAATGACCAATTAACCTGCCAGTTGGTACATCTTTGGACTATGAGAGGAAACTAGAGTGCCCAGAGAAAACTCATTCGGTCACAGGGAGAATGCAGAAACTCCTTACAGACAGCAGCAGGAATTGAACCCTCGTCAACTGTACCGTAAACCGTTGTGCTAACCACTACACTACCATGCCGCCCCAGAGGAGAAGTTTCCACAAACTGGAGTCATATCCAGAACAGCAGAAAGTGGTTGTAATTATTGTAGGGCACCATCTTGATTCCAGGGGTCTGCAATTGGAGTTCCTCAGACCACTGTCTTAGGTAATGTTACCTTCAGCTGCTTCATCAATAACCTCATCTCCATCTGGAAATAGGGACATTTGCGGTAATTGTATAATGCTTGGTTTTTTACACAGAGCACATATAATGAAGCAGTTTGTGCCCACTCGCAGAAGGCTGAATAGCTTTTAGTAACAGACTGATTGGTGGCAGGCAACACTCTTTTATATGACGCTCATGCAATGACCATTTCCAATAACAAAAGAGTTTAACCACCTTTCCTTGACATTTAGATACAATACTGAGTCATGTCACCTGCAGAAATTCTCTGATGACTCAGCAATAATTGGGTGTATAAAGGGAGAACAGGAGGATGAATACAGGATTCTGGTGGAGGACCTTGTCAAATGGTACAAGCTGAATCATCTGTAGCTCAACATCAGTAAGACAAAGGAGATGGTGATGGACTTTAGGAGGACTAAGCCTGCATAGCTCCCTATTACTATTGATAGTGAGGATGTGGATGTGGTGAGGACCTACAATTACCCAGGGATGCACCTTGTTAACAGACTTGAGTGCAGCACCAACACAGAGGCTGTATACAAGAACAGCCAAAGCCGCCTCTACTTCCTGAGGAGATTGAGATCCTTTGGAGTATGCAGGCCTCTCCTTCACATGTTCTACTAGTCTGTTGTTGTCAGTACAATCTTCTATATGGTGGTGTGCTGCTGGGGCAATGGCATCAACATGGGTGATGCCAACAATCTCAATAAACAGATTAGAAAGGCTAGCTCAGTTATAGGAATCAAACTGGACACACTGGAGGCTGTGGTAGAACAAAGGATCCTTTGGGAAATCCTGGCAATTCTGGACCATGTTTCTCACCTCTACGTGCCACCTTGGCTTAACAGAGGAGTTCTTTTAGTAATAGATTGAGTCAACTGTGCTGCTCCAAAGAGCGCTGTAAGAAGTCATCCTTACCCTCGGCCATTAGGCTCTACAATGAGTCAACCTAAAGCCAGGGAAGTGAGGATGATCCCCTCCTATTAGACTGTTTGGGGTAACTTTTTTTTTCTAATTTTCTTCTAATATTTATATCGGTGCGATTGTAATGCTACTGTGACACTGTAATTCCCTTTGGTTTTCAATAAAGTATCTACCTACATTAAGAGCTTCATTATCATGAAATTCCATACCATAAGTCACATGGCTGCAAAACTTGGTCAGGATTGGAATCTTGGCTTGTTTCCTGCCTCACCAAAGATTTTCCACCAACTACAATGCAAAGAGTGTGTCATAAAAGTAGTTGTCCAATTGCTATGGCGATTGATGTCACATGACAACTCCATCCTGGAGGTAAACAACACACTGGACTGATGGCAGAATCCACAATAGCAACTCTCTAACGCTGCTTCAACAGCAACTTGTAAACCCTAACTGCCTGCCTATCAGTCACAATATTCTGACCAGAAAAATTGTCACTTTACCTTGACAGTTACCACATAACATCCTGGAACTTCTTTGTAATCAACAAGGATTACCGTGGTTTAAGAAAGCAGCTCAGCTCACCATTAATTTCTTGGGGTGAGACTTTCAATGGAGACTTTGGCAGTGACCCTCATATCGCAGAAGAAGCAAAACAATTCACAACAGGTTGAGGAATCATAGAAAACACAGAAAACCTACAACACACTACAGGCCCTTTGGCCCACAAAGCTGTGCTGAACATGTCTTTACGTTAGAAATTACCTAGGGTTACCCATAGCCCTCTATTTTTCTAAGCTCCATGTACCTATCCAGGAGTCTCTTAAAAGACCCTCAAGGATGTGTGCTTAGCCCACTGCTCTACTCTCCCTCGGCCCACAATTGTGTGGCTAGGCACAGCACAAATGCCATCTATAACTTCACCGATGACACAACAGTTGTCAGCAGAATCTCAGGTAGTGACAAGAACACTACAGGAATGAAATAGTTAGGCTTTTTGAGTGGTGGCACAACAGCAACCTTGTACTCAACATCAGTAAGCTCAAGGAATTGATTGGGGACTTCAGAAAGGGAAATCAGGAGAACACATGAATGTTCTTGTCAATGGACTCAGCAGTGAAAAGGGTGAGCAGCTTCAAATTTCTGGGTGTCAGCATCTCTGAAGATCTACTCTGAGCTCAACATATTGATGCAAATATAAGTGCCAGTGGCTATATTTCATTAGGAGTTTGAGGAGATTAGGTATGTCACCAAAGACTAGCAAATTTCTACAATGTACTGTGGAGAGCATTCTAATTGGTTTCATCAGAATAAGCAGCGGAATGTTGTAAACTCAGCCAGCTCCACTAGCCTCTCCACCATTGAGAATACTTTCAAAAGGTGATGCCTCAAAAAGGTGGCATCCATCATTAAGGAGTCTCACCTTCCAGGTCATGCTCCCTTTGCCTTCTTCTCAATATTACCATCAGGGAGGAGCTACAGAAGCCTGAAGACCCAAACTCAACATTTTAGAAAATATTCTGATTTTGATAATAATATT
Source organism: Hypanus sabinus (assembly GCF_030144855.1). NCBI lineage: Eukaryota > Metazoa > Chordata > Chondrichthyes > Myliobatiformes > Dasyatidae > Hypanus > Hypanus sabinus. The sequence goes on from NC_082708.1 coordinate 119,089,874, forward strand.
TAATTTACTTAATTTGGTAACATGGCTACAGGAGATAAATGATTATTCCTTTGATTTGATATCTATTTATTCTCTCCCATACTGAATTCACATTTCATTTGCCGATAGAAATATTGCAACATATTGCTTTCCTTCTCTGTTCCGACAGTCTCTGGCATTTTCCCTCAAACATGTTGTCCTTTCACATAGCAGATCCTCGGGAACTTGCTTTCCTTAACATATTCATGGAGAAGCACTTGCAAATTAAATCTATTTTTTGTGTAAAAACCATGCAATTACAAATTAGGCTTCATTGTTGATTCAGAACAATACATCATTGCAGTGCAGCAAATGAATCTGTTAAGCATATTTGAGTGTATAAATTAGTGATGTTTTTCATATTTGAGTGTATAAATTATTGGTAGTCTCTACGAAGAAAGGATATTTTTGTACTTATCAAAAGCAATCCATTCACATTAACAATGTGATCTTTAGAATTACAGACATAAAAGTCTTATGAAATATAATTTAAATCAATAATGCATATTCAGAGTTATTCAAACCTGCCAACTCTCTTGATCCCCACGCTCTCCCTCAGCACCACCCTGCTCCCCAAACACATACTCTCCTATAGTTATTTTGCTGAATTGCTCATTCTAGTATATTGGTTAAATACATTAACAAAACTGAGCTAGGATTGCCAACACTGCATTTCAGCATAAAGGGTGTGGGCTGGGATTGTTCTGAGTGGACCTTCAAGTCCCAATGAATAACAGAAAATTCCAAGGGAAGCCTTGGTGCTCTCTGCTGAGGTTTGCCAGGTACTGTACGTAAATTGCTGCTCAATGCTGCATTGCAGAAATCAAGAAAAAAAAAATCTTTAACAGCAAAGAAGCAAACACTATTTTTTTTTCATAAATACAAATCCTGCATCCACTAGAGATGTAGGTTTCCAAAGGTATCAGGTATTCCAACTGAGTATTTGTTCTTTTGTAGACACCTTTCTACAACTTCCTTCTGTGAGAAATACCTCTTATATCAGTTGCCTTTTTTAAAGTTGATTTCCACTGGAGTCAATTTCTCCTTTTGCAGGATTCCTTCTCCATTTCTAACCACTAAATTTGAATTGGGAACCTGCTGAAAACACCGGAGGTTGAGATGACTAGGGGTATGGTTCGGTCAAACTGAGGCTTGCTTTACAGAGTGGTGTGCATTGTTCTGGCTGTGGCTGCAATGAAAATGTGCTTAACCCTGAAAACCACACTCAGTCTGTGCGTTCAGCATTATTAAATGTTTGTTCTTCCTTGACTGCACAATGCCAACTGTGATTTAGACCAACGTAGTTGTAAATTTCACTGAAAATAAAATTGGGGGCATTATGATGCATAACTCATTTAGATGTGCAGGATTCCAGAAAAATAACACCTGGCATGCAAAAGTTTCTTGCCAAGATTTACATCCTTGTTTAACAAGAACGTGCGCACCGCTTTTCATGTCACTTTATTGTAATTTTCATTAATTCTAGGTGTTAGGCAAATGTATTTTTGGGCCACATTTGGCTCGAGAGGAAGAATTTTTATTTATTTAGAGAAAGCATGGTAACAGGCCTTTGTGGCCCAACGAGCCTGCACCGTCCAATTACATCCAGGTGACCAATTAACCTACTAACCTGTTCATCTTCGGAATATGGGAGGAAACCAGAGCACCCGATGGCTAACCACTATGCTACCTTGCCGCAGAATGTTATACACTGATACACGCGCATTTTTAGCACAACTCATGCCAGCTGCCTTAACTGAAAGGGCACTAATGCAAGTATCATTTGTGAACATCAGAAGTATTCAGAAGTAGGCAGGTCATGAAATTAATCTTTTGAAAGCTCATTTGATGCTAGTGCTGTCAAACAGCACAGCAACGCTCCAGCTATATGTTGGACTCACACCATTTAGCAACAGAAAGAACCATCCCACATTCTCACTCTATCACCTGCACTGGAACTGATTCACTGGAATCGGGATTGGTTGTAGATAATTGGAACTCTCTGTTATTTGGATAAAATTCAAGTTTTATAAATCTTGAAGGAATGCACTGCAGAAAAGGGACTGCTGAAATAGCTTAATCATGCTAATGCCAGATGTAAAGCTTGTATTCGTGCACAGAATGATTCAAGTTCATTGAGAGAGCAGCAGAGCTAGTCCATTAGACTGGCTGAGACTACATTTATGCTATTTCCACCTTATCAAGAAACATTGGAGTTAACTAAAACACTTCACACAGTGGCCACAAGTGCTGTTCTTCAGTTCTGAAATTCAGCTCCATTGATTTGAACAAAGGGAGTCCTACAGTTTTTAAATTAGCAGACACCTTTTAGTGAACACAATCTCAATTCCAGATTCCATTAGTTTCTCTCTTTCCTCTGTTTCTAATCATTCTAGCATTTATTTGAAAGCAATTACCGAATACAAGACTACATCAAACTAGCATTACAAGCCATAGCTGCACAGATAAAAGCCATGTGTGCACTAGCTAATCACTGGAGCCTGCCTTTATTCACCTGTGCTGCTTTCATCCTTCATGTTCCTGCAAAATGGCTGCTGAGAGGCAACTAACTTGCGGTGGAGGAAGCTGTAGATGTACCTCACAGATAATCTGCAGGGCAGTTCCAGATCCAGTCAAGATCCAGATTTGGATTGCACCCTCATCGCACTCCGGGTTTCAGCATAGTGAGCAGACTGGTAGAAAGGCAACAACACAAATACTAGCAAACTGGCAGGAGTGGACCTTTAAACACTGTCGTCCTGATGGAGAACAGCAATCATTGCCACCAACCCAACGCCATGCCTCAACATTTCTAATAATCTATTGGAGAATGGATTGTTGACGCTCCGTGACATATTCAGAAGATCATTGACAAGACCTTGCAGAGCATAATGACAGCATTCAGAACGCTTCTGTTTGAGCAAGGAATAAAATGAGTTGTTAGGCATCAGATATTAGATGAAGGTAATGTCTTCATTTGTTGAAATGGAGTTGGCTATCACATCCGTGTTGGAAAGATGAGCTCCATGCTCTGCTCAAAGCTCCGTCAAGACAACAGCTAAGCCCTATCATGTCCTGTGGCAATTCACACAGATTCTCAGTTGAGCCAGACAAGACTATTGTACATATGCGCATGCCATTTCTGTAAGCTGCTGATTTGAAATATTCACCTGTACTGACCCCCCTGCAACCACATCCTTGAGAAAGATGGCATTTGGCTTATACCATCTGACTTGGTGACTCGAAACATCAAAGTGAATGACAGAATGCCATCTTCTTCAGTTGCTTCTTCATCCCCAGTTGTTGATTGGTCAAGGTAGCAATGCATTTTGGTGTTGGAAAACTATGATATTTGACTGGGGTGGGAAGTGCATGAGGCCAAAGTTATTTCTGACATGCTAACCTTCCCATGGACCCACCCTTAGCCACACTGCCAAAGTGATGTTTGGTTGCCAAAATTACAGTTCTAACTGGGAGCATCTGTCACAGTGTAATTTTTTTCCCCCTAACAGGACATCTGGGATCAAACACGAGGAAATATAACATATAGGGTAGACAAAGGGGAACCAGCGGATGTGGTGTATTTAGACTTCCAAAAGGCATCTGACAAGGTGCCACACCAAAGATTATTACTTAAAGTAAAAAATCATGGGATTGGGGATAATATTCTGGCATGGGTGGAGGATTGGCTTTCTAACAGAAAACAGAGAATTGGGATAAATGGTTTATTCTCAGACTGCCAGTTAGTGACTAGTGGTGTTCCGCAGGGGTCGGTGTGGGACCCCAACTCTTTACAATCTATATTAATGATTTGGAGAAAGGGACTAAGTGCAACGTATCGAAGTTTGCTGATGACACAAAGATGGGAGGGAGTGTAATGAGTGCGGAGGACATTGAAACCCTGCAGGGGGACATAGATAGGCTGAGTGATTGGGCAGACATTTGGCAGATGAAATATAATACTGACAAGTGTGAGGTCTTGCACTTTGGCAGGAAAAATAATAGAGCAAATTATTATCTAAATGGAGAGAAACTGGAAAGTGCTTCTGTGCAAAGGGATCTGGGGGTCCTGGTGCAGGAAACACAAAAAGTTAGTATGCAAGTGCAGCAGGCCAATGGAATGCTGGCTTTTATTGCTAGGGGGATGGAGTATAAGAACAGGGAGGTCTTACTGCTGTTGTACCGGGTATTGGTGAGACCACACCTGGAGTACTGCGTGCAGTTCTGGTGTCCATATTTACGAAAGGACATACTGGCTCTCGAGGCAGTGCAGAGAAAGTTCACTAGGTTAATTCCGGGGATGGGTGGGTTGATGTATGATGAGAGGTTGAGTAGATTGGGACTTTACTCATTGGAGTTCCGAAGAATGAGAGGCGATCTTATTGAAACATAAGATTGTGAAGGGGCTTGATCGAGTGGATGCGGGAAGAATGTTCCCAATGTTGGGTGAAACTAGGACTAGGGGGCATAATCTTAAAATAAGGGGATGCCGTTCCAGGACTGAGATGAGGAGAAATTTCTTCACTCAGAGGGTAGTGGGGCTGTGGAATTTACTGCCCCAGAGAGCTGTGGAAGCTACTACACTCAATAAATTCAAAACGGAGATAGACAGTTTCCTGGATAAAAATGGCATTAGGGCAGGCATGGGCAAACTACGGCCCACGGGCCAAATGCTTAAATGTTAAGCTTTTTAATACGGCCCACAGAACTTGATGAAATTATATTAATAAACCTTGTTAACGTTTTTCCCCCGCAATTCTGGTGTTTTCCCAATAGATGACACACTCTATATACATTTGTGGCGACCCATTTCCTGGCACATCCGAACCGGCTCACAATTAGCCAGCGATCCGGCTAAGGGAGATAGCCTGCGGGGATTTGCGAGCACAGAGCTTTGGAGCCTCTGCGCCACGAAGGGCAGGTTGAGGGAGGCTTAAAAGTGAGGCTGGGGATTTCAAATAAAGTTTTTTTTGTTCGACTGCAGTTCGACTCTGTGTAGTAATTTTAGCGCTGCATGTAGCACACCGCTACACATTGACCTTTGTTGAGGTGCAGCATATTACTCCACGTTTGCGCTTTACTGTTTGTTCGGCTCGACCTATTTGTGTGAACAGGCGTTCAGCGTCATGAACATCAACAAAGCCAGCCACAGATCCAAGTTAACTGACCAACACCTCAGATCCATCCTGAGAATCGCCACAACAAAACTAAATCCAGACTTTGATGCGCTGGCTAAAAAGGGAGACCAACAACACTGTTCCCACTGAAATTAAAAATAAGTTTCTTCGTTGTGTTATGTAAAAACTGCATTTGAAAATATTTTTTTCAATAAGCCTTACATGTTACATGTCATTTCTGTTAAGTGATGGACATGAGTAGTGCGCAGGTGCATGTACGTTCTCAAAATAAAAAATGCGCTCCCGATCAAATAACGCGCTCCGCATACTGGCGCGCTCTCACTGTTCTGTCCTTGTGCTGGTCGTTGTTGAGTTTTGGCACAGGGGACAATTGAATAAGAAGGAGCAGGACAAGTAGACCTGCATCTCCTACCGTTTTTGAAATAAAGACAGTCAGGAGGAGAGTGATAATGATAATATCTTGAAGGATAACAGAATTTTCAGTGCTTTAAAATAATAACTGTTACTATTAAAAAAAGCTGTATTTTATTCATTTAATTTTCAGTGTTTTAAAAGTCATTTCAATAAATAGCTAAATACCATGGGACTTCAAAGACAGATATTTTGTTGTAATGCATTTGTTCATTTTCAATTGAAATTAAAGCACATGTTTTCCACATATCCCATGATATTTTATTTTCTCTTATGAGGTGTATTACCAAAACACTCTGTCCATCTGCTCCTGGTCCGGCCCCCCTGTCAAATTTTAGAACCCTTTGTGGCCCACAAGTCAAAAAGTTTGCCCACCCCTGCCTTAGGGGATACGGTGCAGGTAAGTGGACATGAGGCTAGGTTTAGATCAGCCATGTGATCTCCTGGACCAGTTTTCGATAGCCTGGATGGGTCAGAGAGAAATTTTCCAGATTTTTTCTCCTCAATTGGAAAATCGTCTTTTTTTCCCCCGGGTGATCACATGGGTTTGGGCAGGATGAATAATAAAATAAAATGGGCGGCATGGTGCCCTGTTGGTTGGCACCGTTGCCTTGTGGGATTCGGTGAAAACTAGAGTTAAGATTGGATCAGCCATGATCTTGTTGAATGGTGGAGCAGGCTTGAGGGGCCGATTGGCCTACTCCTGCTCCTATCTCTTATGTTGAAATCTGCAGATGCTGGAAATTCAAACAACAACACACACAAAATGCTAGTGGAACACAGCAGGCCAGGCAGCATCTACAGGGAGAAGCGCTGTCGACGTTTCAGGCCGAGACCCTTCGTCAGGTCTCTAGGATGTTGGTTTATACTCTTTTGACCTGGTTATTGCTGGCAAGAATGCCTGGTTGTTCTGGGTAAGTGAAGTGGGACTTTTCTAAGGACCACTATTGTCTTTTTGGAGA